>NC_051400.1:29301551-29301795 GCF_015228065.2 Penaeus monodon
GCGGCTTGACATTAATTCTACACTCGTGTCAACAAAGACACTAACTGTAATATTTATCCATCTTACTCTGTTTACATTATTATCATTCCCAGAAAGTTTAAGATGAAAGTGAAGTTGCTAAGCAATTATTGTTTTAAGAGCAGTAACACTAACACCAACGCTGCCTTATTTACGAGAATGAGAAACTTTTTCTCTCCTTTAAAGGTTTTATATATCTCGGAAGTAATCAAGATACGCTTCTCTG
>NC_051400.1:29302050-29302382 GCF_015228065.2 Penaeus monodon
TTAAAAAGGCATCTAAATGTCCCCAAAAGTCGTGTTCAACGGGAGAAAGTTGCAAAGTACTGAGCATATCCTTCTAAATGTGTCAGGGATTCTGTACCCAGGGACCTCACATTTAGCTCCGTCTGTCTTGCGTTTTGTGTTAATTAACTGGATACTTCGTTGATTATAATCATTGTTATTATCATAATTCTCATAAAAAAATGTACAGCTATCATAAAGTGTCATTTTATATTGTAAGGATAAGCAAGGACGTAGTTTTTCTACAGTCATTTTGCCCTTTTCTTACTTTTACACAGCGGGGCTACAGTATTTTGTTTGCGACCCCCCCCCCC
>NC_051400.1:29302549-29302636 GCF_015228065.2 Penaeus monodon
CATGTTGATTTTTGTACCATTTCGCATTGAACACTTGTTATGATTCATCGGTATTTTCATCGATAGGGCATTTAATTGCAGTTACTG
>NC_051400.1:29303083-29303715 GCF_015228065.2 Penaeus monodon
TTTTCTTGCAAAACTGAAGCTACAGTGCACAACACATTTTTGCAGTAATGTTGAAAGTAGCTATTTAGCAAAAAATTCAAAATTGCATCGTACCTTGCTAGTTTTTATTTCGTGCTTACATTTTTCTTATTACGGCATCATTATACGACATTCTTTCAAATAACAGATTTTCTTTCCCTTTTGATTTACTGTATAATTCATCCTTTTCCTATTTACACATACACGAAAGAATCACGTGCGCAATTACTTAGCCACAGAACCAAAAATCTTAAGGTATATCCGGCCAGGTACTCAAAATAAACTTCCCGTGTTTTCGCAACCTGTTGATCCGAAAAATTTCCGAATGCCCGTAACGCCAAAATAACCACCGGTTGCACGTAGCTAGGTTTTGTTGCGTCTTACTACTAACTACGCACTAAATACTAGTTTACACTAGTTTGCTTCATGGTATGTAGCGACCGTCACTATTCTAACCGAGCTTAGGTTTATGTAGATTATTTTGCTCGCTTGTTTTCGTTTTATCGCCACATGATACTGAAAATTTCTTGATCTATTCACATATTTTATCGCTAATGTCAGTCTTTTCCCGGGGATGTAATCTATACTAATTCAACACGAGATGGGTTACTTCG
>NC_051400.1:29304196-29305136 GCF_015228065.2 Penaeus monodon
ACGCACTCCGTAGTCATTAACTTCAAAACTGTCCTCGAATACCAAACTTTTCACCAGCTGCACAGGAGATAACAGCAGAGATACACCAGGTATATATAACGGGATATCTGATTTAACCGTGTTGCTAATGGAAAAATACACCACGAGCACGGTGCATGTCTTCACTGTCAGTTTCGGATGCCTTGAGGTCACACTCAGCCTCTGTGTAAGTGGGCTGCGTCCTTGGGTGTAGGATACCACAGTATGGGTCCCTGGATAATGCAATATGCCAGTGTTATAAACATAATAATATATTAGATGATCATTTTAATGTTTCCGTTTTTATCAGTTTATCAGGAACATTTCATGGTAACTTTTATGAAAGAAAATTTGGAGATTTCTTTCGAGTGACCTATCACCAACATTCACTCGGGGAGATTGACGTTAAAATGAGAGACGGGATGATAAGCGATAATGAGGAAGAGAAGTATCTATGTCAGTCTAGACCAGTTAGACTTTTGTCTCATTACCACATACCTTCAAAGCAGCAATAGAATTATCAGAATTCAACTGAAATTTCTACGAAAGCTCTCGGTTTTCATGCAAGCCTAACCAGCTGACATTTCATTCAGTGAACAGAACCCCAGCCATTTAACTGTAATGCCTAAAAACCAAGGCACAGGCGAAACAAAAATAAAAAAATAAAAAGAGATTATCAACTTCGTGCGCAATAGTGTTGTTTGGCAGCGCCTGCAGAGGGCAGCAGTGGTCCCGAGCGTTGGGAGTCGAGTGCCAGTGGTCGCGTCAGACACAACAAACTCGCACCTTCGGAGGCTGCGGTCGAGAATACAGGCGCCATGAACTGTGGGCATTCAGGTAAGAGAACATGTGTATTATTATTCATGCCGAAGACATGGAAATGTTTTGGAGGATAATGCAGTTATGCCTAATATTTAGATGT
>NC_051400.1:29306489-29306756 GCF_015228065.2 Penaeus monodon
CCTTCCTCATCCTCAAAGGTCAAAGATCAACCACATAGCTGCTAACACCCTCACACTAGTCCACTATGTTGCTTTCGCGATACCTTAGTTCTCCCAGAGGCATCGGGGCAGTATGTGGCCGCTCCTTGGCAAGCGAAATGTCCGCTGGTGTTCTCTCTGCTCGTTACCTCTCGCTCCCAACGTCTTGGCTTCTTTTGGGGTTCTGTGGTGCTTATTGTTTGGAGTATAGGCATTTTTTGGGCTCTGTTCTAGGCTTTATCATAACGT
>NC_051400.1:29306957-29307158 GCF_015228065.2 Penaeus monodon
GAGGGTTGACTTTTTTTTGGGTGCAAGTGGCTTTATTCATAGTTGGTGGTATAATGGAATTGGTGTTGTGATGGTACAGTTGTAGTATTAGGTGTTGTTGGTGATATTGGGTTCGAATTCGAAATACATTGGCGTTAAATCTACAGGTGGTGGGTTGCGGTACAGGCAGACGTGGGCACCTGGTGGTCTAAACTTGTTTGA
>NC_051400.1:29307732-29308150 GCF_015228065.2 Penaeus monodon
TCATCTTGCAGTGAAACTCTCCTTTGACTTTGTTTCCTCAAAGATTTGCATCACGAGGTGACTGATCGCATATTTGAGGTTATTTTCCTCCTCCTTATGTTGGAATGTTGATGTTGGAGAGTCGCCTGGGGTATGTTGGCATGCTGGGAGATCAGGGGTAGGGGGTATAGGGGTGGGGTGGAGCAGGAGAGATGGGGAGGGCAGAGGGTAAGGGGATATAGGTAGGAGAACGTTCAAGGGACAAAGGGAGGGCAGAGGGTTATGTTACAGGAGAGATGGGAAGGGCAGAGGGTAAGGAGATATAGGTAAGGGCCGGGGGATAAGGGAGGCAAGAGTGGTATAGGTAGGGGGAAAGAAGAAACTAAAATAGGGAGGACATTAAAGTAGGTCAGGATAGGGAGAGAAAACGGCCGAGGGA
>NC_051400.1:29308209-29308620 GCF_015228065.2 Penaeus monodon
GGAAAGAGGCAAGGGAGACCACGGGTAGGGGAGTATGATGGGGGAGAGACAAAGGAGATGAGAAGGGTAGCGGGCAAGGGCAGTAAAGGAACGGGGCCAGGAGTGCCCAGGGATTAGGAAAGGGTCACTGTGTGCCATCATGTGCCACCGACTGTCACTGTAGATGGCTCAGTGCCAGGCAGAGGCAGCGTCCCTTGCTCTGCGTTCTCACGTCCTCGAACACTAACCCTGCCGTACCGTAAAGGTTATCATTAAGGAGACGGAAAAAAAGTTGAACGTTAGGTGATGGTCTGAGACGAAGATTTTAGAAACGTTGCGTTCGTTGTAGTTCTCGGAAGACGGTTGGGAGTGAGCGAATTCGAAAGAGGAAATCCTTACTTACATGAATACTTAAACACTTATAATCTCATT
>NC_051400.1:29308818-29308947 GCF_015228065.2 Penaeus monodon
GACGGAACTTGTACAGATAACATATCTGCGATCAAGGAAATTCCATACGATGTGTAATAATTGTTATCGTGTTACTAAATTATACGTGTGGATAAGGTGGTATATATTTACTGTAAAAGTGACAACAAT
>NC_051400.1:29309534-29309757 GCF_015228065.2 Penaeus monodon
CATTAACATTACATAAACCAAACCACAGTCTTTTACCCTTGCATACATCACATAACATACATCTTTATCTCCAACAGAAATCACATACGACGAGCTGTCCAACAACCTGAAGGACGTCACGGTAATCGATGTCAGGAATCGCATCGAAATGGAACAGAATGGACAGATTCCCGGATCGCACTGCATTCCCGGTGTGTATGCCTTGGCGTTCAGCCCCAGTGTT
>NC_051400.1:29310540-29310741 GCF_015228065.2 Penaeus monodon
ATACTGCTGATGTAGATGTTGCTCTTTTCAGTTGTGTGTTAAATGACGTTTTATTTTTAACCTGGTTACAAGGACGAAGAACTTCCCCAATCTGACTAATCTGTTATAAGGTCACGATAACAGACCCAGGGCGAAGGGCGGCTTTCATAATTTTCGTTCACCCACTCTCTTTGGCTAATCTGGTGACTCACTTATACGGAA
>NC_051400.1:29311042-29311367 GCF_015228065.2 Penaeus monodon
CTCACACACTCACTTAATCACACATCGCACACTTCAACCCACTAAAACTAAACCCAGCGCCCCTCTCCGCAGTGACGGAAATCAAATACGCTTGCACGCTGGACGAAAACGCCTTCAAGAACCGTTACGGATTTGAAAAGCCCGGACCCAATGACCCGCTGGTTGTCTGCTGCAAGACGGGCGTCCGCTCGAAGACTGCCTGCGACCTGCTGCAGGCCAATGGCTTCAAGAGGCACAGGTGAGTTCGGGGCTGTTTGGGTTCGTTATGAAAGAGGTAAGGTGGATCGAAGTTTGTATAATTATAGCGATAAAAGGGTTTTGTTAT
>NC_051400.1:29311956-29312272 GCF_015228065.2 Penaeus monodon
TTATATATGACATTGTTGACAAAAAGTGTGAGCGAGTTTCGAAATAATTATTACACAAGAATTCAAATCCCGTATAATTGATTTTGGAGCCACGTATAAGTCCAATTTTTTTCTCTCTCTCTTTTCACGTCTTCATCGAATTCCAGCAAACCCAGACGCGAATTTTAATCATATTCTCTCTCCTTTTCCAGAATTTATCGCGGATCCTTTAGCGAATGGGAGGAGAAGGGAGGAGAGGTGATAAAACCTGGACAGCCAGTTTTCTACGATAGCGATGATGAGGATTCTTCATAACAAGTTGCCGACATGTAACGGC
>NC_051400.1:29312369-29312433 GCF_015228065.2 Penaeus monodon
AACGGATAAGATAAGAAAATGAACAGAAGAAATTAAGGGAAATTGGGAATGGCAAGGGAGAGAG
>NC_051400.1:29312451-29313120 GCF_015228065.2 Penaeus monodon
CAGGGATAAATATGGGGTTCGAACAGAGAAGAGGAAAAAGACCACAGACCAAGGAGAAGAACAGAGGTCAAGAGAGAAGATGACAAAGGTCAAGAAGGAGGAGATAATAAAAACTGCAAGAAAGGAAAAGAGGAAAGAGAGGGGAAAGCTAATCCTCTCGATTCGTCGACTAACTTTTAAAAATCATAGCCATTGGCTCATAAATGACTGAATTGCCAGTTCGATGCTCAAATCCTTAAATTTAAAGCTAATTTCCAAAATGGTGATTTTAGGTTTTACGTTATTGTTTCCTGATATTTTAAGGTAATAGACAGGAACTTATGGTTAGTCTCATAATCCTGCTGTTTCAGATGTAATTTATTATATATATTTTTCTATAAATGAATTATAGGTAGCTATGTTACATATACCACCAGTACCTCTATTCTCGTTTTTATTCTATAGTCCTGTATCTTATAAGTTGATTTGCTTTACATATAGGTAAAAGTTTTTGTCTATATATACATTATTTCTACTGTGAATGGTTGTTAAGATAATGAACAGGTTGAAATATATACGTGTTTATTTGGCGTTGTATTATTTTTCCATATAAAGGTTATTTTAAACATGATATAAACCGTATTTCAGCAACACTTTTATTTTATTATTATTGCTATAATAATAATAATA
>NC_051400.1:29313150-29313353 GCF_015228065.2 Penaeus monodon
GTAATTATTTGTTTTAAAGAATTAAAGTGGATTTCGCCAGCACGTCCAAATTGGTACAGGAATTTGACCACTCGGACCTCGTAGCGCAAGGAAAGAACTTCCCTGCTCTTCATATAGTAACGGCTATGGAGATAATTCGACCATTTTTGGACTGAAAACTTTTACCTCGATGATTGACTGGCGCATGATCAACATTGTTTTAA
>NC_051400.1:29314032-29314322 GCF_015228065.2 Penaeus monodon
CCAACCTGTCAGTATATTAACAGCATCAATTAGGTATTTAACAAATCATAATCACCAACTTATCACAGGCATTCAGTTCTCTTTATGTCTTTATATTGAAAAGACTTTCACTGATATTAATATTACAGTTACAGTTTCGTTGGATTTCAAGAGCAAGTTATTCTATCAACTCTGAAGATATGATATAACATGTACTTTTTTTTTAGTATAAACTGTAGAAATACTTGAGTAATATAAGTGCAAATTAATGGATCAGATTCCTAAAAGTAAGAAACCGGCTTGCTTCCTTC
>NC_051400.1:29314660-29314764 GCF_015228065.2 Penaeus monodon
TTCTCGAAAGCACCTAACACTTTACAAAGGTAGTCTGAACAAGCTGAAACACACACATCTAATTTACTCAGCACATAAAAAGGTTAGATACGTGTTATCAGGTA
>NC_051400.1:29315234-29315477 GCF_015228065.2 Penaeus monodon
CATTTTTTTTTCTTCAAAAATTGATTTCCGTCATAATAAAGCACACACCTCAAGAACACATCCAAAAGAACGAATAGCCCGTTCATCCATCTTGCACAACCAACGTCACTTCTAAGCGTACAAAACTAGATAACAAATCACTTGCCTTGCACACGTACAGTAACCTCTGTACGTCATGTGTCGGGAAATGCCACAGCTTGTTAGATAAATGTCTATAGTTACGGAATTTCTCTTCCGACCATG
>NC_051400.1:29315861-29316073 GCF_015228065.2 Penaeus monodon
TTTAAAAATATTTCTTTAATCTACTTAATGTAAATAGAGGAGATTCGTAGCCACGTGACCGCGCAACTTTACTCATTGGAGATCTATTTGTACCCCGGCTGATAATGCTAATCTTTTTACCTCACGTATAATGTGGTCTCCTGCAGGGCACCAACGTGAAGCTACATACTTTATCACCTTCATTTTTCAAGATGAATATACAGTGACGTCAG
>NC_051400.1:29317998-29318090 GCF_015228065.2 Penaeus monodon
GACGATGGGAGCTCCCAGTGCAACATCTAACAATGCGAAAGAAAAAAAATAAAATGGTTATGCTCTCGGCTTCAAGATAAGCGAATTTTTAG
>NC_051400.1:29321141-29321817 GCF_015228065.2 Penaeus monodon
CACACACACGCCTACATTTTCCTTATCTGTGTGCAGCGTAAATCCTTTGTCCTTACGTGAACCGTAATACAAAAATTCAAGGAAGAAAACTATCATGTTATTAGATGAATTTTCTGTTGATGAATAATATGATTACTCGGAAAACTTTTTTTTATCTTTGATTCACCCATATTCCTTTACGTATAAATGATGCATGAATATATGAATGACTGTGATAATGGTAATGACAGGCAGGACCCATGGAAATTCCACGAAAGGAATAAAGTAAGAGGTTCGTCCCCCCCCCCCCCGTCCTTTCTCCTTATTTTACCCTATTTCTTGTACCTCTCGCCCTTTGTCTTCCCTTTTCCCGCTTTACCACTCTCTCTCAGTCTCAAATTTTCACCCAATTCACTCCTCTCATTCGTCTTTAATCCCCGCATCTTCACCTCCTTCTCTCCCTCCTTTCTCCCTCTCCCTCCCTTTCCCCCTCTCCCTCCCTTTCTCCCTGTCCCTTCTTTCTCCCTCTCCCTCCTTTCTCCCTCTCCCTCCCTTTCTCCCTCTCCCTCCTTTCTCCCTCTCCCTCCTTTCTCCCTCCTTTCTTATTTAACCCTCCTTTCTTTTCTCTCCTACTTTTCCTTTCCCTTCCTACGTTCCTTCTTAACCCTCCCCGTCGGATATTGTGTAAATAATAATG
>NC_051400.1:29322198-29322571 GCF_015228065.2 Penaeus monodon
TTCGGGAAACAAATTAAAAGCAACACATTACATGTGATTTCGAGTAAAATCACAAAAGTTTGTTATTCAGGGAAGATCTTGCAATTGAAAATAAGAATCAATAAAACCCGGTGTGCGAGAGGCGAGGCGCGACTCTGTCTTCAGCAAGCACACTGCATGCATCGCTAACAGGTAAGTAAAGAGGTGAAGCGTTTTCTTATCAAAAGCTTTTATCTCCTATCACTGCGATCGATGGCTTGAATGATTCTCTTGTTTGTCATGCTGTCATTATGTGCTGTTTTTGTGATTAGAGTAAGTGTTTGTTGTTTAACGATAAATGCTATGCATATGAGTATATGAATACCTACTAATAAATACAAATAATTGCTTGTAT
>NC_051400.1:29324202-29324929 GCF_015228065.2 Penaeus monodon
TTAGTGTTCACCCTATAGTAAGGGCAAACTCAAATAAAAATAAATTGCTGGGTCCTTTCCCCTTGGGGGCCCACTACCGTTTAGAATTGGATTTGAGAATATTCATTATGCTAGTGAAGTACAGTACTTATATTAAGAAGAAAAAAGAAAGAAAGTACATCATGCTCCTTAAGTCTTTAGACAGCTAAATCTTTATTTAAGCACTAAAGTCATAAGGCAATTCCCGGGACCGCCTGGATTTGGGGATTGATTTTCGATTTTATTATCTTTTGATGTAGCTCTTAAAGCTCCATTATTTTAGTAACTGGTCCTATACTTTTTTTTTCTTTTTTAACTTACTGTACTAAAGAAAGTAATTTCATTCAAGGAACATTGCCCGCGACTTACCCCCCCCCTTTTTTTTTTTAAATATTCAATTCTAGTTCTCCAAATGTGCGTATTTCATAAACAGCAACAGTTTTCTTTCTTTCCACATCCTTTGTTTGTGTGAATCGAAACAAGTGGAAACGGGGAAGTCCTGACTATTGTCTTTTTGAAGAAGTAGGTACCCATGCAAAATTTTGCTTTCTTGAAACTATTATGTGGAATCATTCTCTCATTGTAACTATAGTAACATGTGATGAACATACTTTGGAGAATATTGAAGGTTTTATGAGGGGGACTCAGAGCGATGAGAATTAGTTGTCAGTCAGTCATGCTTATTACCACACGGACCCAATTGTCTCGC
>NC_051400.1:29325646-29326076 GCF_015228065.2 Penaeus monodon
AAAGCATATTTAGACACATTCTCCAATTGGAACAAGAAATATAATTAAATTTTTTTTTATCAGTCTCTGCATTCTTGCTAATCCGATATAGCCATTTGTCAACCACGTAATGCCATAATCAAAGGATCAAATGCGTATTATTTTTGCCTGTAAACGTTAAGAACACAATTTATATTACTTGTTAACAGCTCTAATGACTGAAATTCTCTGACTCACTTTCTAAAGCGCAGTTGTTCTAAACGGTAATTACTGTTATTAGCTGTTAGTAATATTGGGAAGCAATTTACCGCTCCAGTTTATTTCTAAAAGCTTTTAACGTTCCATATCTTCGATCGCGTAACTATATCGCTGATAAAGACCTAAAAATGAAGGGGGATCAAATATTCACAGTTATTGCCATTTTCTATGACTACTGATTTTCGAATGAATT
>NC_051400.1:29326957-29327399 GCF_015228065.2 Penaeus monodon
TCTCACAAGCCCAAATAGTATGAACAAAAATAAGTTTCCTGTCTGGTAACCCTAGGCGTGTCTGAAGAACAAAAGAGTCCGCAGAAAATTACATGAAAAATAATTCCCCAACAATAACCCTCCCTTTCTAACTTCAGCAAGATGGCAATGCAGTTGACTTTAAAGAAGATAAGGCTTGTTCTCATCCTCACTCTCCTGCTAGAAAACCCTGTTATCGAAGCCCAAGTAGCCTTCAGTAGCGAGCATGACCTTGTGACCCGACCTGCGCTCTCCCGAAGCCAAGGTCACCCAGAAGACCGAGGGACAAAACTTGTAAGTGAGATCGTGTCGAGAACGGTGACCGATTACCTTTCGGCTTGTCATCTTGTGCTTGTGACTTCGAAACCGTCGGCTTTTCCTGCGTCTCTGCTGAGGTGAGATGAATTTAGAATTTGATTTAGAT
>NC_051400.1:29327899-29328532 GCF_015228065.2 Penaeus monodon
TCATAATGGAACATGAATAGCTCACACAGCATGGCAAAAGCATCTTCTACCAATCTCCCAATTCCAGGCGGGACCTAGGAACAGGCTGGGTGACGGTGCAGGCCGAGAGCGCCATGTCAGGGGCGCCCTCCTCGCAAGTCGCCCTTCTGCAGGGACTCTGGGGCGCGGCCGATGCGTCCTGCAGAGCGATTGTGGTTGACTTGACGAATGATAATGATCGTTCTGTGTTCAGGTGATAACGGGGAAAAGATGATTATATAAACTCCAGCCAGTATACGAAGGAGAACTTAGTGCATGAATTTTGTTTTTGTTCTCTTCTTTATTCCTTCTTTTCTCTTTCTCGTTTTTGTTATTTTTCTTCTTTGCTAGAGTATTAGGGTTGCAAATAATTCCCTACCGATGTTTGAGATATTCGGCAAGTTATTTTTATTATTTGATTTTGTTATGAGACTATTGTAAATATTATTCTTCAGCGAATGTTTTACGTTCGACTTCTTCTTAGAAATAATAAAAGCAACAGCTACAGACAGTCGCATTGTTTATTTTTATTCATTAGTCAAATAACGTGATAGATTTGTGTTTGTTTCATTTGTATTCGCACATACTATCTTCTGCTCTGTTATGGCTACGGGA
>NC_051400.1:29328638-29328818 GCF_015228065.2 Penaeus monodon
TACAAAATCCCCCTCTCCTCCTTCCCAGATTCCTCGAAGCGGCCGGCCTCTCCGAGCGACCCAAGACCCGAGTCCTCATGCTCGGGCCAGAGAACAGGGCTGCAGCGTCTCTTCTTCACCCTGTACTTAAGAATAGTGTCTATGCGGTCTATTTCTCTACGGTGGAGAGTAATGGTATGG
>NC_051400.1:29328875-29329372 GCF_015228065.2 Penaeus monodon
CTTGAAGAAAGCGACTAAATGGAGATATATTTTAAATTTCTCGCTTCCTTCAATTGTATATATCTATGTATCCTTAATTTCGATTTTTATATATATTTCCAATCTATCATTTATTTAGCCGCATTATCGCATTCGTAACCTAACTTAACCTAACTCAAAGAAGAAAAAACAAAATTCGATAATCACAAATCTACACATCACGGCCTCTTCTCTAGCAAATTCATCGTGGATTGAGGTCATTCGTCGGTGCCTCTACTGCCGAGAGGGTGAGGCCGGCGTAGTGCCACTAGGTCCCTGGCACTCTCGCGAAGCCACGCCCACTGAAGAGGAACTGTTCCCAGGTAAATTAGTGGACAAGGTACTTTCGGTATTGTGTTAAGGATGTAATGTAGATGTTTATCAAATGATAAGTTACTGTGAAAGTATGATGTTATTCCTATGAACAATAGGAAGGGGGGATGATCACACAGTTACAACGGGATTTTTACCAAGAGCAT
>NC_051400.1:29329807-29330208 GCF_015228065.2 Penaeus monodon
AGACTAACCATTTAACGAATATTCCAGACGAATTTCGCAACTTCTACGGCCACAAATTTCGCGTTGTAACTCTGCGTTATTTTCCGTTCATCGAATACACGAGAGAGAGTGACGCGCCGGGGACCAAGGTCTCTCCGAGGGACTGTCTCGATCTCCGCATTCTTTCTACTCTCGCTTCACGCAACAATTTCACGTGAGTTTGCCGTCGAGTTTGATTTTAGTTTTATGCTTATCTTAACTCCACTTATTAATGTCTGTTTTCTGTTCTTCGTTAGGATTTTTTCTTCTTTTTCTTCTTTCTTCTTGTTTTTGTTCTTACTTTTGTTCTTGTTCTTCTCTTTATTCTTTCATCTTGTTCTTGTTCCTGTTCTTCTCTTTCTTCTTCTTCTTTTTCTTTTCTT
>NC_051400.1:29331139-29331398 GCF_015228065.2 Penaeus monodon
AGCTTCGAGATCCGAGAGCCCCACGACGGCGAGTGGGGAGTCCCGCGCGCCGACACCGGGAATTGGTCGGGGAGTGTCGGGGCGTTACAGCACGACCTCGCCGACTTCTCCATGAACCTGACACCGACGCGAGACAGGATCCGTGTCATACGGTTCTCTCGCGTCTACGTGTCGGATCCGTATGTCCTTGTGTCGGCCAAACCGGGGATTCTGCCGCCCATCTTCGCTATTGTGAGGCCGTTCACAGGCGAGTGAGAGC
>NC_051400.1:29335520-29336093 GCF_015228065.2 Penaeus monodon
TGACTAAACATCATTACTTTTTTTTATTTGTCATTATACTTATGACAGTCATTATCACCATTCTCATTACTATTTAGCTAGTTGGCAACTCAGCCACTTGTTTTTCATTGCCATACTACACATTTTGTGCCAATTACTAATCTATTAGCAGTGTTAGGAATATATATTTTTATTGCATGGAATGAAATAAAGATACATAAGTAAAATATCAAATATTCGTGAAATGATGAAGGAAAAGAATCAGCTAATTTGCCAGCTAAAAACACGAGATTATTTACTCATTCATTCATTGTTTTTAGTCATCGTTGCTAATATTATTGCGATCATTAATAGAGCACAACAACCATAATTAACATGAACCTAATTAACCTTATTCACAGCTGATGTATGGTCCTCCGTTGTTGCCTGTACACTGATCGCGGGCGTCGTGCTTTGGGCGTTGATGTGGGCGTGGAAACGTGTGTTTGGTGGGCGTGGCTTCAAGCTGAGTGACGCCCTAATGTACCCGTGCAGTCTCCTTTTGGAGGACCCACCCACTGAACCACCCGATGCTACCTCGGCTAGGGTGGGTTA
>NC_051400.1:29336291-29336653 GCF_015228065.2 Penaeus monodon
AAACTCAATTTATCTTTGTTATAGTTCTTTCACACTCGATCAAAATCACCAATCTTCATTGATTACATTTTTTTGACAAAGCCAATGCGTTCCGGTTTCTATTTGTTGGTGTATCTTTGCTGTGTACATAACTTGTAATGTAAATTCGTTTATTACTTTTCTCTCATAAAATATCTTCTCTTTCGTTGATCACAGCAAAACACCAAAACAAAATCCTAGGAAATATCAATGTGTTTCCGGAATTAAAAAGATGAATCAAGTTTACTGTGTACAGTGTGCTGGTTTTGACTGCGCTGAACTGCCTTTGTGATTTCATATAAAACAATATAGCCGTTATAAGCACACACAACATAACCAAAATG
>NC_051400.1:29337677-29338307 GCF_015228065.2 Penaeus monodon
CATACACATGATCCGAACATGTAAACAAAGCATACCTATACGTCACGCAATATGCCACGACAGGTACTACTAGCATGGTGGCTGATGGCGTGCGTGGTCATCGGAACAGCCTACAGGTCATCTCTGGTCGCTTTCCTGACCGTGGAGGGCAAGACGCCTCCTATTAACAGCTTCGATGACCTGGTTAAGCGACCAGGGTGGCGCTGGGGAATGAAACCAAGCACAGGGTCTTTCTTTGCCTATTTTAACAGCAGCAAGGACCCTACAACGCAGTTAGTCAATAAGGGAATGGAGGTGAGTGAGGGGGGAAGGAGCTGAGTGTGTTATGAGAGGGTGTATGCGAGAGTCATGAATGCATGAGTGTGTCATGAGAGGGTGTTATAAGGTGCTGTCGTGAATGGATGAGTGTGTGTCATGTGAAGATGTATGAGGAACTGTCATGAATGGATGAATGTGTTATGAGAGGTTGTATGCGAGAGTCATGAAAGGGTGTTTGAGGGGTTGTCATGAATGGATGCGTGTGTCACGAGAGGGTGTATGAGAGGGTCATGAATGTATGAGAGAATAATGGATGTAATATGATTTCAGAATGGTATATGGTTGTCATTGCTTTATATTCTGAAGGTGGAG
>NC_051400.1:29338360-29338489 GCF_015228065.2 Penaeus monodon
CAGTCAAATGTTTGATTTGATCTTTAAGCTTTTCCTTTATTTTGGTTATTACTATTCTTAAAATAAGCACCAATCCAAAAATCATAAAATCTCATACAATCTGTGATAGACGCTGAAGCAGATGTAGAA
>NC_051400.1:29338521-29338772 GCF_015228065.2 Penaeus monodon
GGAAGTTACACGCACTCATGAATACGCTTGTCCATCCACACACGCACAGAGACCCGTTCTCTTTGTGAATGGCAGACCGCGGAATCCACAAATCACCATAATATCCGCCTAAGTTATGATGACACAGGAAACGAACACTCAAACACCATAGATAGCTACACATTTGTTAATGCCAAGGAAATCAAAGAAAATAAATCCTTTAATACAACGTTAACCTAACAAGTCACTTCCTCCCCCCCAAAAAATGACAG
>NC_051400.1:29339057-29339383 GCF_015228065.2 Penaeus monodon
ACAAAAACCCAGGAAGCGCAGACGTCTCAAAGTGGAACCGACTAAAATATAACAGCTACGATTACGTCACCGCCTTCTGCAGGTGGACGATCTCGAGGGTCAGATGAAGAAAGTCATGGCGGGTGGCTACTCCTTCGTCAGCACCAAGCTCTACAGCCGCTCCGTCATCGCCTCCCAGTACACAGACAGCCGGGGTTACACGCCTTTCTACACCGGGACGCGAGAGTATCATCACCCGCCGGGAAACAGCTGGGGCGTCAGGTATTGCGTCATTCGGACTCGTATTCGGTGATTGAGTCTGCTCAGAGTTCGAAATCTATGGTATG
>NC_051400.1:29339619-29339973 GCF_015228065.2 Penaeus monodon
TAAACGGAATCTGCTGCGTTTGACTCTTAAAAGAATTCAAATCTTACTGTATTTTGGCCATTTAAGAGTTCAAAAGCTGGTGCGTGTTTTATCCTTTAAGTGCTCCAAGTCTAACTATTTCTTCTCCATTGCATACAGATCTAGTTTTGTTTTGTTTCTGCCAAAGGAAAAAAAATCAGTTCAAACTATAATCAGGATAATTTGAGATCTAATCCTCTTATTTTTTCACATCATATATATTAATGGCCTTTTAATTTCTGCTTAATGGAATTAAAGCTTGGGATATTTTTAGCTGAACGAATAAAAAATGACATTTCTGTAATAACTAAATCTAACCCAAGACTTGCAAAAGGG
>NC_051400.1:29340044-29340336 GCF_015228065.2 Penaeus monodon
ACCCATTCATAAACCAGGCGGGGAGGTCCATTCCGCGATTACCTTAGCGCAAAGAAGCTCCAGCTGATGGAGGCGGGGCTCATCAACTACTGGCTCGATGACGTCATCAGGACCAACGTGAGGGAGACGCGGGCGAAGGAGACGCAGCAGAGGATCTCCGCGCAGGACCAGGTAAGAGGGACGCGATCGAAAGGCAAGGTAAATAGAGAGATATATATACGGCTGTCTAAATATTTACCATTATATACATCGATGTAAATAGATAAATAAACACACACACACACACTGACAT
>NC_051400.1:29341472-29342023 GCF_015228065.2 Penaeus monodon
TTGTTCCAGAGCGAGGGCCGCGTGGTTCTCGGTCTCCACCACCTACAGGGCGCCTTCTACCTCCTCTTCCTTGGTCACTCGGTCGCCCTCTGCACCCTGCTCCTGGAGGCTTTGACCCAGAGGCTTCCCTTCGCCAGGACCTCCTCTAGGGGCGGAAGGAAGACCCCCGCTCCTTGGATTGCCTGAAGGAGGAGCAAGAAGGAGTTGAAATAAGGAGCTGGGAGTTGGGAAAATTTTTAGATGAAAGATGGCGAGGGATTGAGAAACGGAGATGATTTTGAAATGAGGAAGGCTTTCGAAAAAAATACTTTTGAGAAAAAGTAATGGTTTGGAAATAGTGAATGATTTTGATGAAAGGGATGACTCTGAAATGGGAAGTGATTTAGAAGAGGATTTGATTTTAAAACAGAGAACAAGTTTGAAATAGGGAAAGGCTGGAAAAAACGACTTTCATTTTGGGAAATCAGTTAACATGAGCAATGGTTTAAAGGCTGATGACTTAGAGATGACTTAGAGGGAATGATTTTGGAAAAATGTGAATAGCATTAGTC
>NC_051400.1:29344066-29344254 GCF_015228065.2 Penaeus monodon
TGTCACCGATATGAAGCACAAGGTGATAGATGTATACTAATGGAAAATATCTATTCATAAGAAACTTTGGCATTGACTTTATTTCACTATAATTTTGCTGTTTAATGTCGACGTATTTTGTGATATACATTTATGTAGTAGTAATCATTCAGTCCCCAAATATGACCAGAGGATCAGTAAAGAATATT
>NC_051400.1:29346111-29348176 GCF_015228065.2 Penaeus monodon
CTTAACAGACAATACCACTCTCGTTTTCGAACTTTCGTAAAACATATAAAGTTCGCATCGAAAAAATGCATATTGGCGTGGCAGTAACGAAGATAATTACAGACAAGTGCATCCTTTGATGAGTTGCCACTTAAACTATTAATTTACCAGTTTTTTATGAGTGCTAGAATCACCATCAATCAAACAAACGAAAAATGAGAACACTGTACGTAGATATATTGCCTAACGTGTCACTTTGAATGAAATACATCGATATATTTATACTGCACGATTAGAATATGGAAATTAAAGAAAAAAGTAATAGAAAAATAACAACAGGCAACTCCAATGGGTCAGGTCAGAGATGAATGACAGAAAGTGAGGAGGTCAGGTAGTTGACCCAAGTCCTGCTCTCTCTCAACATCATGATGACCTCTCACCTCTCTAAGGTATGTGTTGTCCTTGTTCAGTAATTTAAAGTCGCGAAGAGAATCCCTTCCTGTATAAACAAGGCATTCTTTTCGTTTCTTTTGGCACTGAATCATCAAAAGAGATGGAAATATAAGATTATTGAAAATTCTATTGTTGTAGGTAACACGCACACACAAACATACATGACTCGCACTCGCTTTGTATGGCTTTCAGCGCATTCTGGAATGTTTAAAACGTTACAGTTACCTAAACGTTTTTTTCGCTATATCATTAGTTCCAAAGCACAAACAAATTTTATTAATTCCATTTTCTTCATAAAAAACAAAATTCAACAATATCTAAAACTATATATTTTTTCAATGGTAAACTTTGACAGTCGATTACTTGTACTGTATATAATGGCGTTCAATTTAATGCCTGTTCAGTAATATATCTTTCATCACCTCAGGACCTAATACTGTATATATCATTTCATGTTTTTTCTTCTCATTCTTAGTAAACAATTGTCTTCTTCAGAGTGTGGCATGAGCACAACCATTCCATTCACCGCCCGCAGACACCAATCAATCATGCACATGCCAGTCACTCACATGATAACTAACCATGCACTTGATGTCATGACGCTGCCTTCCATTCATGAGTGTCTGGGTTATGCACAAGTCACGCTCAATTACTATATGGTCGTCACATTTCACTCGGAAAAATATACATGTGGAGTATTCGCGAACAATTTTGTTTTGGAATTCAGCGTCGAATAAGTGTATCCAATTTTTCTCTTTTCACCCCCAAAGTTATATTGTATCTTTTCCTCTTCAATTACAAAGGTGAAGGACATATTTTTTTGTGATTTGGTGAGCTTTTCAACAAGTCAGTCTCAAGTGGATTTCCGTCGTTCTTGATCACGGTTATTCTTTCTTTGAGAAATTGAGCCTAAAGATGTAGACTTTTTTTTCATAATCCTGGTTCTTACTGCTTTCTGATTTTACTTTCGAATGAAAGGAAAAAAAACATGCGGATGATTTTGATTTATTAACTGTTTTGTAATCTTTCTTTTTTACATATAACACTGTTTTGTAAATTTTCGGATATCGTTATTTATTTTCGAATATTATTGATTGATTGTTTTATTCATTCTCTCCCGTTTTTTTGTGCTTTTGATTTTATTCATTTTCTCTTTCTCCTTTGCGGATATTATTGATTATTTGATGAATTTTCTCTTTTATTTTTGTTTCAGAAAATTGCGTGCATCGTTTTTATTTTGTCTATAGCAAAGGCATACAAGGTTAGTAATACAATTTATTAATCAGGCATTCCAAAAATCTAAATAATCCATCATTATAAAAAAAATCTACAATTTCTACATAAAAAAAAATAGGAATAATTTAAATAATTCAATAATAAAATACAAGTAACACACTCGACTTTGCTATATTATCAATGCATAACCGCTTAACGACGCAATACCTATATACCGCTGTTAAACATTCCTCATTTACCTTTCAACATCTAACAAAGTGTAAGAAGACGATCCACCTTTGTCCTTTCGTAGACGGAGGAGCCTACACCTGGAAGCAACCTGGAGAGAGAATTCAAGGCGTTGTCCCTGGATCTCCTGCACACCGTCAGGAGGAGCGACTTCAGGTGAAGGTCTCGG
>NC_051400.1:29348217-29348281 GCF_015228065.2 Penaeus monodon
TGAAAAGGAGGGGACACGTACTTGGCTGTCTGACGAGGATGAGGACGTGCGAGCTATAGGGTTG
>NC_051400.1:29350053-29350773 GCF_015228065.2 Penaeus monodon
CCAAGCATAAATCATCATCAGCAACCTTAGTAACCAAGCCGTACGTCACACCGACCTAACCCACGCTCCCTCTCCTCAGATGCCCTACCGTGTGCACGACGCTCCTCACCACGACCTGCCAGAGCGAGTGCGAGCGCCGTGGTCTGCCGTCGCTTCCTTGTCGTCTTTTTTGTTATTCCTCTCAAGTCACCTGCTGCCACTGCCCCGAATTCTGCCACTTTCCGTTCCAAGACTGTTATGCGAGGTGCCTGCTTCACGATACTGCTTGTAAGGACAGATGCCTTCAAACGGTCCAGTCTTGCTGTTCCAACTCAGGGAAGTAGATTATAGAAAACGTGGTCGGTGGAAGGGGTGACTGAGGCTAATTAATGGTGGGTAATTTGCAACCGTGAACGAAGAAATGTGTAATTAGCGAAGTGACGTTTTGACAGTTCCTTTGGGTTGAATTTCTTCGAGTTTATATTTCATTGATTACTTCGTATGTAGCCTATTTGTGTGTATGTTATTTTCCGTATAATCCTTACAGATGAATAAAGAATGTATAAGTCATTAATGTTATTTTTTATTATCCTGACTAGCTCATAGAAAAAAAGAGTGAAATATTAGTTAAGGGTGGCAAGTGTGGGTGTGAGAGATGGGGGGAAAATGTGCTAGAAAAGCAGGAAATAAGGTGAAAGAAAGGGGTGGAGAGAAAGACAATGAGTGATATCATTAATACTG
>NC_051400.1:29350848-29351220 GCF_015228065.2 Penaeus monodon
ACTGTAATAGGTAGATGATATAAATAAGTAGTAAAACTTAGTGTATACAAAAAAGAAATTAAAAAGACATTTTTTACAAATTGCTTTACGCGCTCCGACTGCTCACACGCACACCGGGGGCAGTACATTCATCCTGGTGCTGGCGCAACAAAGCAACAATGTATGTGTTTGTCAATACAGAAATGCAGACGACGGGTTGAGACATTGCCGTGTGTGTTCCCCCTTTCACTCTCTCGGAATATTGATGGGCCCGGATGTGTCATCACGGCTGGATAACATATCACTGCGCTGCTCGGACTTTCACCGCATCACGCCCTCTCCTGCGGGTCCGCGGCTTATCCGAGATGGATGTTCCCGCGTAAAAGCATGTTG
>NC_051400.1:29351897-29352016 GCF_015228065.2 Penaeus monodon
GAAAGGCTTTAATTCACCTGACCGATCCTGAATCTGAATTTTTTTTTCCATGGTCCGTTCGCCGTGCAGTCAGTCACAGTGCTCTGAAAATTATTTAAGTGACACATTATAAATGGAAC
>NC_051400.1:29353627-29354314 GCF_015228065.2 Penaeus monodon
TTTCAGTTCCTCCTCTCCATGTGTTCTGCTGATTCCCTTCTCGCATTTCGCGCTATGGGGCTGTTTCGGCTAAGTCACATGCATCCGTCATGCAGAAGTGACGGGTGAGGTTCGAAGAAACAGCGATTACTGTCGAGTCTTCCTCACGTTTTATCGTTCATGCACACACAGGACAAACTCCCGAATGCTGACTGCAGGTATGCTGTTTGCCGCTCCCTTGGCCGTGCAGCCTGTGGTTAGCGCTGCCACCCACTCTCGTTACTGGCGCGCGTCGGTGTTGGCCCGAGAGAAAGGCTGCGAAGGGGAAATGAATCCACACCTATATTTCCTGTTGCAGAAAAACATTATTGCTGGCTTTATTCCAAGTATAAATAATTTCTGACCTGAAGTATAAAGAAATTCTAGCCGTTTTTATTCCACGAATAAATCAACTTCCAACTTTATTTCCTGTAGCAGAAAGAAATTCTTTCCGTTTTCATTTCAAAGATAGATTTCTCTCCTTTATTTCGTGAGATATAAAACATCTTATGATATAAGCTTTAATGTCTCAAACACTACATGTGAAAAAAATGTACTGCAGATGCAAATAACATGACATACATTTGTCACATTAACTAGTTCTGTGTTCTCTAGTTCTCAGCATTTTTTAGCTTCTGCCTTCTCAGATATTCTCATCACTACTTCATT
>NC_051400.1:29354711-29354918 GCF_015228065.2 Penaeus monodon
CTAGTTTGTTAACTAGAGCAGATAACCATGTCAATCTGCAATTGCACGTGGCATCAAAGAGTAATTCCTTCGCCTCACGCCATGTTCCCTGTGAGAACGTGACTCGACACTTTCATGATGAGATATGCTGACTGTGTTTTCTGTAGATCTCAGCATCCCGCTTATTTGGATATAGTTCATCATCATTATCATTCCTCTTTATAGACT
>NC_051400.1:29358839-29359480 GCF_015228065.2 Penaeus monodon
AACGGGTAATTTGAACGTTTGAAGGTAATATCTTGCAATTGCACGCCGCAAGCTCAGGGTGAGAAGGGACCGAATACTTTCTTTGGATCAACACTCTCCTGCCGCCGACAAGAATTTCACTAAGAATAGGTCTCGCGGATGACATGTATTTACGCGTCGGCGTGTTTGTGTACATACTGGTTTAGTAGATGGAATATAACCCCTCTCTCACTATATCTGTATATGTAAACAGAAAACTATGCATAAAGGTAAGTCCGTCGTTATTACTTTGATAAGGGGTTGACAGCTTATTTTTAGTTTAGTATATTTATTCAACCGTAAAATTCATACCCACACTGAAATTCCTTCTGCTTTCAAGGCATCATAATCTTAACAACAATGTTTTCAACAAACAACAAAGATATACACACAAAAAACTTCTCAGTGCTCAAATCAAGGATGCACTTCCGTGTCGAGAATAATCCACACGGCCAAACATACAAAGAGGTAATTAAGGCAAAATTCGGCTAATGAATGAAGCTAAACTATCTCGCTATTTCCGTGCTGCCATGACTTCTTCGGCGATCTATTTGGCAGGTTGTCCGTAGGACTGGGAAGGCAGCGGAAGGCCAGGGCTTGGACCCGGACCGGATGGTGGGTAT
>NC_051400.1:29359545-29360680 GCF_015228065.2 Penaeus monodon
GAACTGGCCCGATCCTCCTCCTTGACCCTGGCCATACTGGCCCTGACCTCCGGCCGTGATCTGGCCCTCGAAGGACACGGTGGGGTGGAAGCCGTTGCTGTCCACGTAATACTCAACCACCAGGCGGCGTCCGTCGGGAAGCTGCACGTAGTACCTGCGGAAAGATAAGATGTCATACAAGGACGCTTCGTCTGATTATAATGCGTACTTAGAAACAGGAATAAATGGCATACACAAGAAAACCCTCAATCGCAGTAGGGAAGCACATTCGTTTCTTACTTCGCCTTCGCTTCATCAGCTGACTTACTTTCCCTTAGTGTCGTCATTCTCTCTCTGCTCGCCGTGGCCGAAGAAGTTCCCTGAAGGCGCGTCGTTCACGTCCCACTGGAAGGCGTACTGGGCGGGCACGGAAGGGTATTGTTCCTGCCTGAACCCGGACCCAGAAGAGAACTGTCCGGAACCCGAACCGGACCCGGCCAGAGGCAGTCCTTGAACCCCGGGCGTCGGGTAGTTGTAGCCCTCCTGAGGCGCCGCCCGAGCCAGCGCCGCGAACGTGAGCACTGCGACCGCTACCTGACATGGCGTAAATAATGATTATGAGATCGTTTCGTTCAAAGCACAAAGAACAATATCGATAGACAGCCTCGTAATCTCAGCGTAAACACTCCAGTTATGGAACTGGATGCTTGATCTCCGATTATCTCTTTACCTTCTGCATCATTTTGAATGTCTACAAAAAAGGTAACAACATCTCAAAGTATTTTTCTTCTATGCAGCTTCCTTGAAGAGAAAATCAAGACAGCAACCCAAACTTAGTATTTTATTCCACTTTAACCAAGAACTCGCGTGTATTCAGAATATTCAAGAACCACTAATAAGATCACTAACTATCTTCATGTTCACGCTGTTCATGCTGGCAGAAGTGATCCATGAAAATTCACCCACGCCTTTTATACGCCCGCCTGCTAGCGAGGGCGAGGCCGGCCGTCATGCACGCGAAGATACATGCTTTACTTCCCGTAGTAATTTGCATTTTTGTACTTTTTTTTTGTTTTGCTTTCTTGTGAATGTATCTCCCTTCTTTATAGATAAGTTGAAACGATTATATCTGTCTCTCAATTTATCTGTCTGTCTA
>NC_051400.1:29360755-29361562 GCF_015228065.2 Penaeus monodon
AAATGTATGCACAGTGCTTACATATGTATGTATATCTAATTAAAGTTCTATTTAAAAATATTTTCCCTTGTGCATAAGTGTCATATATCTTTTATTGAATTTCTGTTGAATTTCTTCTGCTTGAAATGTCTTTTCCTTAACTAAGTTATTATTTCTGGGGGGGGGGGTCTGAACAATGGCCAAGATAAATACAAATATTTTTCCTCATATCAAGTATATCTGATGGTTTCATTTACTGTAAATGTATACTATGAATAAACTTACAAGTGATGATAATAACAATATTACGGCAACAATTATTCTGAAATTGGAAAGAAAATACACATCAACATCATTACGCATTTCTACTCGTTCACGTTATCGAAACACTTATTTAAGAAGAAAAAGACGAAGAAAAACAGTATATGTTATATTTCGTTGGTCATAGCAGCTCATAGTGGCTTATTCTTGGCTTATCGATGAGACCCAAGACCAATGTAAAAAAACGAGTTTAAAAAAAATTGAAAAGGTATTGCGTGTTGATAAATCTTTCTACAGTACTAGATGTATCGTTTATATTCGGCATAACGATAAAGAATCGCGGTGAAGTTGTAGTAATATCGAAGCATAAAGTTACATATTTTATATATTAATCATACACCAAGACTCATTCAATTAATTTATCACCTATACAATTCTAGATATATAATTTCCTCTCTTGCATTACATCACTAGAAATACTAGAAAGATATAATATCGAAATATTTGAATGTTATTTAAACTTTGTGGAAATTTCCCCTCTTAACCATACATCAAGATTCATATCGA
>NC_051400.1:29361636-29361919 GCF_015228065.2 Penaeus monodon
ATCCCTTTCCTCCCTCGGCTTCCGATTATCTTCTCCAGTCAAAGGGATTCTCCTTAAATGTCTCAGGGAATTCTGAACTTAGTCCTCTGGCAACGAAGATGAAGGTACGATAATTCTCTTTGCGATTATTTTAAGCTTGAGAATTAGGAACAGCTGACTTAAAATTCACGCGTAATGATGATATGTTGACCAGTTTGATATCACATTATTTTGTGGATCTTTGCACTTTCACAACGAATGATGCCGCCGAGACGATATTTGCGGATTTAAGATCATGATGGCA
>NC_051400.1:29362656-29362784 GCF_015228065.2 Penaeus monodon
TTAATATTTATGTTATAGAACCTAGAATCCGTTGGTCCCAGAATGTAAATAAAATACTGAATTCCTGATTCATCCTTGATAATTGAAAGCATAAGAGTGTAGAAGATCCAAAAATGTATTGACATTGC
>NC_051400.1:29362827-29363500 GCF_015228065.2 Penaeus monodon
CCATCGTGCTGGTATTACTCGAAAAAAACAAAACAGAACACGTGGTGTGATACTCGCAGTAGAGTACTTACTACCTTGTTTCAAGCAACGATATATTGATTTTTTTTTGCAATTGAATTATAGAAAGGAAAAATAAAGAACTAATCCAGACCAAAGTTCTCAAAGTTTTCCACATTTCAAAAATATATGTATGGGGGGGGGCGCCTCCCTGAAGAATAATTTCGCTTCATATATTAGATATTCACACCAGTCTAGCAATATTTTTGATTGTTCATAAATAAAAATATAGACAAAGTAACGACAAAGGGAATATTTTAGGGATAAAGACAGTGAGAAAAAATATTCTTTAAGCTAAATATAAAAGGGCTCAGCGGCGTCTGAAAAAAACAACAACAACAGGAGCAACCAGAAAGAATAGCCAAGATACAGCGTGACTTTCCGTGCGACGCGAACCCCGCCCTCGCCTGCTCTCTGTATAAATGCCGCCGCCAGAGTCCCAAGTCAACACAGATCCTCCCAAGCATGACTAACGCGGACATGAAGGTACGTAATGAGCTTGGGACTATTCCTTGACATCCACAAGCATTCAGCTGTGAGACACTGAGTGCTGTGGATGACGATTAAAATCATCTAGATCGTCGAGACTTACTCTTTACTAAACTTGAGGTGTAAT
>NC_051400.1:29363541-29363865 GCF_015228065.2 Penaeus monodon
TGATTCAATTTAAGGACATTCGGTAATCAACATTTTATGTTCTTGCGATTTGGTGAATAATCAAGGTTTTGACAATTATCAACTTAATGCATTGCTATCGTTATCACTACCAGTTTTACATCTATCGCAAGAGTAGGTTACATCACATTACAGCACTTGAGCTCTTTTATGTAGTTCCGTTTAAAGTAATCTAAGATTAATTTCATGGAATATTTACGCCATGTCAGGTAGCGGTCGCAGTGCTCACGTTGGCGGCGCTGGCTCGGGCGGCGCCTCAGGAGGGCTACAACTACCCGACGCCCGGGGTTCAAGGACTGCCTCTGG
>NC_051400.1:29363915-29364273 GCF_015228065.2 Penaeus monodon
CAGGAACAATACCCTTCCGTGCCCGCCCAGTACGCCTTCCAGTGGGACGTGAACGACGCGCCTTCAGGGAACTTCTTCGGCCACGGCGAGCAGAGAGAGAATGACGACACTCAGGGAAAGTAAGTCAGCTGATGAAGCGAAGGCGAAGTAAGAAACGAATGTGCTTCCCTACTGCGATTGAAGGTTTTCTTGTGTATGCCATTTATTCCTGTTTGTAAGTACGCATCATAATCAGACGAAGCGTCCTCGTATGACATCTTATCTTTCCGCAGGTACTACGTGCAGCTTCCCGACGGACGCCGCCTGGTAGTCGAGTATTACGTGGACAGCAACGGCTTCCACCCCACCGTGTCCTTCG
>NC_051400.1:29364406-29365082 GCF_015228065.2 Penaeus monodon
ATACCCACCATCCGGTCCGGGTCCAAGCCCTGGCCTTCCGCTGCCTTCTCAGTCCTACGGACAACCTGCCAAATGAAACCTCTGATGATCAGGCTTCGGCATATTCCTCCATCACATCTTCGGAAATGTTTACAGTGGTTATCTAGTCCATTATCTGTTATTTTTCTTGGTTGTTACAATTATTGTTATGTTTCAAAGAGAAAAACACACTCTAACATGCAACAGCAAAATGTGAAGCAAAGACGAGGAAATAAACTTATTGCATCTTAAAAATTGTTTTATCTTTTTGCAGGGTGATAAAAAAGATGGATGAAAATGCATGTAGTTGTCTCCTCCATTATATAATCACTCATTCCGTGATGTTCAGCAAGGGATTATATAATGGTTATAATGTATCAAACAATTATATAACGGTAATTATATAATTGTTATAGACCAAACAGTTATATAACAGTGATTATACATCTTATTTCAGTTACGGACAACATACTACCTCATATGTAGAATTTTATCATAATGAGTGTTTATTTTTCGTGGTGAAATATGTGCCGCATATCCAACTCTTCATTTTATACCTGCATAAATATGTACAAATATCAAGAAATATTCATACTAGCGTATAAGAGTTGCATGATTACATGTTTATGAATAACTCAAATAGATGAATGGTACAGTA
>NC_051400.1:29365465-29365916 GCF_015228065.2 Penaeus monodon
CATCGTCACACTTTCACCCATCGTCAATGGTAAAGTAGAAATATATGGATAATGAATCCTTAGGCCAGGCTAACGAGCCCTGACATAAGCAAATTAATGCTATGTAAGATAGAAAACAGTTTTTACACGTTTCTTGAGAATGTTACAGTTTATTCAACAGAAAATACCAGACATCAAATAAAAATAAAATTTCACAAATCTATCACTTTGCAGTTGCAGTTGATATAGGAAAATGATACGCAATAAACATGTGGTCTGACCATCAATGATTAACAATAATATGCATAATATTTACCAAACCATTGAATTAAGATTTACACAGATGCAAACAGATTTTTCAAATGAGTGAAAGTACGGCCGAAACCCCTGGTTGTTTCTATATTAAATAGACCACAATACAACGTTTAGTTCGAGTCAGTGATGATCGTTGCAATGCCAGTTTCTAGATTCT
>NC_051400.1:29366140-29366484 GCF_015228065.2 Penaeus monodon
ATTGTTACAGTTATATATCACGTGTACTTCATGTGCATTATGCGTGTGAGTATTGATTGAACGTCCGGCATGAAATATGCTTTATCTTACTTTTCCATTTATTTCAAACATGTACCGTAACAACTTTGATGCCACTGATAACACTGGACAGAGATTAAACAGACGTAACACAAAAAACAAAGCTTATAACAAAAATACACTGATTGGAGAAAAGTACGCAGTCATGTTTTGACTGGAAAGTAATGAATGCCAAAAAGGTCTTAGTACTCTACTTTGCAGGTTGGCCATACGACTGGGAAGGCAGCGGAAGGCCAGGACTTGGACCCGGACCGGATGGTGGGTAT
>NC_051400.1:29366538-29366892 GCF_015228065.2 Penaeus monodon
TGACCTCTACCGAACTGGCCCGATCCTCCTCCTTGACCCTGGCCATACTGGCCCTGACCTCCGGCCGTGATCTGGCCCTCGAAGGACACGGTGGGGTGGAAGCCGTTGCTGTCCACGTAATACTCGACTACCAGGCGGCGTCCGTCGGGAAGCTGCACGTAGTACCTGCGGAAAGATAAGATGTCATACGAGGACGCTTCGTCTGATTATGATGCGTACTTAGAAACAGGAATAAATGGCATACACAAGAAAACCCTCAATCGCAGTAGGGAAGCACAGTCGTTTCTTACTTCGCCTTCGCTTCATCAGCTGACTTACTTTCCCTTAGTGTCGTCATTCTCTCTCTGCTCGCCG
>NC_051400.1:29366971-29368071 GCF_015228065.2 Penaeus monodon
CCTGCCCGAACCCGGACCCAGAGGAGAACTGTCCTGAACCCGAACCGGACCCGGCCAGAGGCAGTCCTTGAACCCCGGGCGTCGGGTAGTTGTAGCCCTCCTGAGGCGCCGCCCGAGCCAGCGCCGCCAGCGAGAAGACTACGACCGCTACCTGGCTTTTGAGAGACTTAGGACATAAACCACAATGTCCTCTTCTGTCAAGTAACTGATATTTATATTTCAAGTTATTACATATTATCATTATTTTCCACTTGTTTCTTCGTATAAAAAGTCGTCTTGTATTTTACCCTAGATCCAAACACTAAATCATAATCAACTATTCAAACCCAATAAATTAATAATTCACATAAAAAATCCTAAAATCATAAAAATAAGCAAGTACCTTTACGCTCAAGCTGTTCATAATGCGAAGGAAGTGCTGTCTGTACTCCTGTCTCGCCTTTTATATATATATACGGGCCGGTTTGCAAGGGCGCGGTCGGTTTCTCCCTGGTGTTCATCCACACGAAATTGCATATGTATTTTATCGCTTTTTTTTTTTGTTCTCGTTATTTCTGTTGTTTCTGCTTTAAGCATCCTCATAAATGTCTTCTCTTTATTTTTTGCAATCCAAAAATTGTAAAAGGCTTCAAATCACTGATTTTCAGAAGCTGGTGCCTACTCCGGAATTCTGATCTTAATTAACCAGTTTCTATTTTATGTTGTCTTTGCATCTTTATAAAAAAATAGTAACAATAGATAAATAAATAGTCATATATTTTTCCTCCTTTTAAGTTCGTTATACATTTTTTTAAAGTATTTGTTACCTGTTTAGTATCTGAACGTGTTATTGGTTATGATAAACCATTTATTTCTATTATCCACATCGAATGACGATATCTGGGTACGAGATGAGAAAAGGACATTTAAAAGATAGAATGATATTAAGTATATGCTTGTACCTGTCTATTTTTATTCTATTCCTTTGTTTTTTTTTTATTCCATTTGTGTGTGTGTCAACTGATCTGAATCTTGAATCATATCAGATTACACAACCTTCATTTTTTCTTGTTGACTGAAAGACTATGAAGACAAAACAAGCTAAGGGACCAAGATCAAGC
>NC_051400.1:29368174-29369757 GCF_015228065.2 Penaeus monodon
CATATAAACACAGATCGATAGATGGACATTCTTCATACAAAGTGAGGTATCCTAAATGACGTTTCAGTTATCAGAAGCTCAGTTAAATACCTGCAAATATACCGTCCTTCTGATTTACAGCAGCCAAAATGTCCTAAGCTTAATTTTCAATGGCTTTCGGATACGTAATTTCCCTATATATCAATGAGGAACCTTCATTATTGATGCCCTAGACCCCGTACTGATATATAATAAACGGCGCATACCCAACGTATATTCCGGGGATTAGAATAAAAATTAACAGGTAATGGATGAAAAATATCGAGTAATATTGAAAATAGTAAAAAAATGAGGGCAGATAACGCAATTTGGGAAAGAGGAATTTGGGGTTATCTTTTGAATAAACGTAAACAAAGTTACTCTTAACACAGGGAGCCATTGACTATCATCCTTATATCTCAGGGATTTACATGTTTCTTTGGGATTTTATTATGTCTGTAGGTATATATCTAAAAGGAGTAATGAGAAGGGGGAAAAGCTAGATATAGAAATTTGGGGTAGCTATTCTTCAGCCTACTATTCTTCAGCCTAAGGACCATAGTGGCCAGACATCATAATAAAACGTATTATCCGCCAGTTATTCTGTGAAGCAATTAATACTCGATCACTACTTCTTCCCGACACCCAGTGCAGTTTAATTCTCGAATACAGTTTTAAACAAAAATGGTGCAGGGTTCACCACACTCCGGAAATAGAAACAGCATCATCAATAAAAGCAACTATCTCGGGTTAGATACCGCATGACTTTCCATGAGACGAACCCCGCCCTCACTAGTTCTCTGTATAAAAGCCACCGTCAGTGTCCAGTCAACATAGCTCCTTTCAAGCTTGACCGAAGCAGACATGAAAGTGTGTTAAGCAGGGGATATTCCACAGTATTTAAATGGATTCAGATTTAGAATGTTGAGTGACATTAATAGCAATTATTCATCTGCTCATCAGAGTATAAATGTTATTTAATTAATTTTTAAGTTATTTGATTTCTGCTATTTGTGAAAATTCCCTATAAAAAGTAAAGATCTTTTGTAATGCAATACTTACATCATATCAGGTAGCGGTCGTAGTTTTCTCGCTGGCGGCGCTGGCTCGGGCGGCGCCTCAGGAGGGCTACAACTACCCGACGCCCGGGGTTCAAGGACTGCCTCTGGCCGGGTCCGGTTCGGGTTCAGGACAGTTCTCTTCTGGGTCCGGGTTCGTGCAGGAACAATACCCTTCCGTGCCCGCCCAGTACGCCTTCCAGTGGGACGTGAACGACGCGCCTTCAGGGAACTTCTTCGGCCACGGCGAGCAGAGAGAGAATGACGACACTCAGGGAAAGTAAGTCAGCTGATGAAGCGCAGTTGCAAGAAGAAAGGATTGTATATTTTTTCAGCTACTGCTAAATATGATACAACAAAGGCGACAAAGCATCGTTAAGACGGTTCTTTGAATCGCCTTTACATCCCGTTTTGTTCACAGGTACTACGTGCAGCTTCCCGACGGACGCCGCCTGGTGGTCGAGTATTACGTGGACAGCAACGGCTTCCACCCCACCGTGTCCTTCG
>NC_051400.1:29369890-29370272 GCF_015228065.2 Penaeus monodon
ATACCCACCATCTGGTCCGGGTCCAAGCCCTGGCAAACCAAAACCCTCTCAGTCCTACGGCCAACCTGCCAAGTAAATCGACAAAATTATCCCTTTGCCATTTTCATATACTGCTTTTCAGATACGATTATTCTGCTTAATTGTGTGTGTGTGTGCTTATCTGTATACTTGCGTTCTCAGCACCATTGTTAATTGTTAAAAAATCTTCTAAGAAATATGATCTATTTTGTTATGAACGAATAAATCAAAAGTACAAAATATCAATTCATCACCCTTTGTGGATATCAGAATATACATATATAATATGTATATGCAGTTACTTCATGTAAATACAGATAAATTATAATACATATCTACTACTGTTTGTCAGTAAGCAAGCAGG
>NC_051400.1:29371070-29371161 GCF_015228065.2 Penaeus monodon
CCCCACAAAACACCACAACAAAAAAATATAATTGTATATATATATATATAATATATAATAATAATAAAATATATTTTTTTTTTTTTGTTTT
>NC_051400.1:29374779-29375187 GCF_015228065.2 Penaeus monodon
AGTGCACTGGCATAGAGTTTTAAAAATACACATGCAAAAGAATTAAGATATTAATTTTGTGAGAATCAGATATGCAAAGTTTGGTCTTGTACTGAAAAGGCTGGTGTCATTCGGGAATTTGAAAGATTCTCATTCAACTATTTTTTCGGAATGAATTCAGGTGAGAAATGTGTCTAGCATTCTAAAGGTTTCTGGTCATAGGATAACGGATTTGCCCTTTGCCCCTTATCTTTTGATAGCAAAATGGAACCGGGCCCTTGTGTAAGTGAGGAAAACTCTGAGGAAAAAAGTTTATTTTTAAAGTATTATCTCATCAGTCATGGTTCTCTTTATGTAATTTTATGAAAAGAAAAGATATACAATTGCAATTTCTGTCATATAGATATTAGTGGTATCTATGTCTCTAAA
>NC_051400.1:29375318-29375690 GCF_015228065.2 Penaeus monodon
ACGTTTTTTGTTGATAAATCTCTAAGAGCATACATTTGTTGACTATAACATACTGAGTGTCTGAGGAACGCTGTGTGTCTAATCACGGGAGAATATTTGGCTGATTGTCGCTTTGACTTCATCATGTTATTGTTATTCTCCTGTAAAGTCATAGTCAAAAGTTCGTGATCAGTGCTTTTCATGGGGAAAAAAATTTTTCGGTGAAAGGAATCGGGGGCGTATGATATCAGAACGTCTTGTACGTGTAATGCATTCTGTGTTTCTTGCAGGTTTTGTTTATAAGCTGTTTTTGATTGTTAAAAAATTAAAAAATAGAAAAATAAGGTTTGATTTTTTTTCGTTTAATTTTTTCCAAAACGTTTGCAAATGCAT
>NC_051400.1:29376363-29376551 GCF_015228065.2 Penaeus monodon
GGAAGCATCTTCTACAGCAATAGCACATCTATAACCAGGGGAATTTTGAGCAATGATGAAATTACTTGCAATTTCACTATTGTACAGATAACATTTCTCTTGATAAATGTTATCTGTCAATTTCTTCAAACTAACAGAAGACAGATAATATAGTGGTGATCTTTATTCTGATTGCGTTTTTGTGTGAC
>NC_051400.1:29376603-29376808 GCF_015228065.2 Penaeus monodon
ACATTCCTTGTGCATTGTGAACTGAATTTTGCAGGCCCTAACATTAAATTCAAAATAGAAATATTTATTCACAGGCCTAACTTGTGGAAACATTCTGTCATAAGTCCTTTTACAAAGGATTTATGACTGAAGACAAATATTCAGTTGATGAGTACTGATCGTTTGAAAATTTGTTACTGATCTCCAGCTTTATGTGGCCTGTGTT
>NC_051400.1:29377407-29377637 GCF_015228065.2 Penaeus monodon
AGTAGTGTATGTTGATTTCAAAACAAATATAACATTGTTATTATGATAAGCAGAATTGCTAATTAAGAAAGTTTTATTTTGGTCAGTATCAAGTGAACACTCGGACAACATTCAAAACCACAGTGAAGCATTCAGAAATGTTTTGCATGTACACGGCATGTGGAAACTGGTCTAGTCTAGCTTATACTGTTGGTATAAAAAAAGCCAAGCCGGGGTATATTCTGGGCTGC
>NC_051400.1:29378423-29378495 GCF_015228065.2 Penaeus monodon
CAGTGTTAACATCAATCATGATACACACTCAGGGGGCATATTGTGCATGTTATTTTTTTTGTATAAGGAGGA
>NC_051400.1:29381526-29381722 GCF_015228065.2 Penaeus monodon
AAAAAACGGCGCAGCATAAATGAAGAGCAATCATATGCTGTAACGGGAAAGCACGAACTCGCAGATGCAAGCAGAACAGTGCTTTAGAAGGCAAAGGAATGCATCGATGTGCGAATCACTGCTAGATGAGGTGAACGTAAAGCATGGAATAAAGAGGGGAAAGAGAGGGTGAAAGGGATGAGGAGAGAGAAAGGGA
>NC_051400.1:29382674-29383005 GCF_015228065.2 Penaeus monodon
ATAAGGTGACATCTTTATTTGCCTTAGAGAAAGAGGTCCAGAAATGCCAACTAACATGCACAGAACAACAAGTCAATAAACATGCAAAACGCCAAGGAACAACCCGAATCAAGCAGTCATGCAGATCTTGAAACAATAGTGAAAATGATAAATGGTCTGAAGATGACGCAGAAAACGGGAGTCTTCCCCCGCTCGGTTGCCCTATAAAAGGCGCCGCCGCTGGGCCGGAGGTCAGTTCGCTCCTCGCACTCAGCCAAAACAGTCATGAAGGTACTGAGCTCTATGGGAAAACCTGGCAGAGTAGCTTGTCTTTTATTTAATATTCTTTTAA
>NC_051400.1:29383045-29383386 GCF_015228065.2 Penaeus monodon
TTCGTTTTTTTCAGCATTGTGATTTTTTTTAGTTAAAGTGGCTTATAATTTTTGATAATCTCATTTTTTCAGCATTATTGTTGTTTTATTTAAGTGATTTATTTGTTTTTAGGAGTGTTTTATTTATTTGTTTTGTGATCTTTTAGATCTATTTTTTTGTGTTAGTGCTGAGGCTTCATTCTATGTGCATGTAATGTTAGCTACTTTTTATGACATATTGGCTATTACATTGTCCCTTTTCCCTGCCTGGCCCTGAAGAAATTGCATTGTTTGCCATCTGACTTACAGTTTAAATATTGGAGCTCATTCCAGTTATGCTAGTCATGTTCGCACACCCAGAG
>NC_051400.1:29383462-29383672 GCF_015228065.2 Penaeus monodon
TATTGAGAATCCTTCGCCAAGATTGTGTTGACGTCGAGAGCCTTTCATCGACGTTCTCGCCTCCGTCAGGCATCGGTTGTCGTAGCGGCGTTGGTGGCGATCGCCCGGGCGGCGCCTCAGGACGGCTACAACTACGCGGCGCCGGGCGACCAGGGCATAGGGCTTCCCTCTGGCTCGGGTGGCTCCGGATCCGGCGGGTATGGCGGGTCG
>NC_051400.1:29383906-29384115 GCF_015228065.2 Penaeus monodon
AGGTGAGGCAGGAAGTCAGGCGAAACACACGGTAACGTCCAGTCACTTTTCTGAACATGCAAAATGGGTGAATAAATAAATGCTGTTTGATTTCACTGGGAAACAATTAAGACAAAAGCGAGTCTTCAAAAGCGTCAGCAAATGGCCAGAAGCCTTATAATTTCTCACGAGCTCCGACTGATTTGTTTATCCCGCCGTGAACCCCCAGC
>NC_051400.1:29384172-29384246 GCF_015228065.2 Penaeus monodon
TGGGGTTTCCATCCCACCATCACGTTCGAGGGCGAGGCGCAGTTCCCGACCGGCCCGGGCGGTCCAGGGAGGCC
>NC_051400.1:29384396-29384559 GCF_015228065.2 Penaeus monodon
CCGTCCCGGCGGAGGCCAAGGACCAAACACGCCCACGCAGCTCTACGGCACGCCCACCAAGTGAGGCGCCGGGAGGGCAGGCCCGGCAGGCGGCCCTTTCCGCCCCGGAGCCCCGCGGCTGTCTCCCCTGCGATGTCTTTCGCGCTTGGCGGTCCCCTTTTAA
>NC_051400.1:29384586-29384722 GCF_015228065.2 Penaeus monodon
CAAAGGCCTCCGTTTTTATACTTCTGATGGATCAGATTTCGAGCCATACCTTTGTGTGTTGTGAAGATATGAAAATAAAGTTGTTAATTAAGATTGCTAAATATTTAAAGTACAACAGCAATGCTTTATTTGGTAA
>NC_051400.1:29386003-29386409 GCF_015228065.2 Penaeus monodon
ATAAATTAGGTAATATAATCAGCTTAGAAAAACAACAACGTATTTCTACTTCTCGTGTTAGAAGGCGAAGACGAAGAAGTGGAAGAGGAACAAAATGCACTTTCCAGCTCCCACGGACGCCGAGGCAACGAGGTTTCATCCTGCGAGTGGGAAAACTGTGACGTGGTCTGATTGACTGGCCTTCCTTATGTCTGTAGTTCGTGCAGAGACACATTTCCTAGAAGAGAAATTTAAAAATTGATGACTTTGACGTTTATAAACAGATTATCAGCATTTGCATCAACTATCGAGCTGTGAAGAAGAGAGAGAAAGGGAGGAGTTTGAAGAACCTTGGTTAAAAGAAAAAAATAGATTCATAATTAATGTGATTATCCTCTGACCTGGCACTACCAGGAAGCAACAATGA
>NC_051400.1:29390422-29390656 GCF_015228065.2 Penaeus monodon
CAATAAATATCTTGAAAAAGTATATGCATGCCGGATATTTCTTGAAGTTACCCTGAAACGAAAACTATTTTCTATGAGGAAGAGTCTGATGAAGGTAGCACTTGCGCATACATACATATTTTTACTAAAAGCATATTATACGATATTTCAGCATATTTACACCATTTATCTCGTTATCAAACAGTAATTCATCATTGTCACTTTTATTACCACAAGTGCTGTGGTGATAATACT
>NC_051400.1:29395533-29395609 GCF_015228065.2 Penaeus monodon
TTGAGTGCATCGCTATACAGGTCTTACATATTTTTCAATACGGAGAAGATCGGACAATTGGCGGTCGAGTCTGCTA
>NC_051400.1:29395702-29395775 GCF_015228065.2 Penaeus monodon
AGCGAAAACGTCCAGCTCTATTTTTGTGTTTGTTTTTAAAGGTAACTATTAAAATCAGAACAGGAAAATGAAG
>NC_051400.1:29398120-29398218 GCF_015228065.2 Penaeus monodon
TGACACAGTAAAAAGTTGTAGTGGGACTATTCGCCCACTCCTTGTCCTGCCACGGTACCCTTCCCCCCTCCTTCTTTGGTATGACGAGTCCATGACAC
>NC_051400.1:29398369-29398443 GCF_015228065.2 Penaeus monodon
TTATTGCCACTCATGCCCAGTAATTTGTGTGAGGACACTATATTGCCAGGAGGATAGTGTCACCTGTAGTAAAA
>NC_051400.1:29399535-29399604 GCF_015228065.2 Penaeus monodon
CACGTTGATTCTTATAGATATGTGCCAGTGCAGGTAGCTGTCTTACTACAAAATACATTCATTAAATTG
>NC_051400.1:29400524-29401025 GCF_015228065.2 Penaeus monodon
TACACAGCCAAATAGCAAAGTAAACGCTACAAAATGATAATGAAAGAACGGAATGCTAGTTATTATGTGTTTTATTCTTTGGGATTAAGAAAGCGCTTGGTAATAAAGATAAGTTCATTTGAAGGAGCAATTCTACAGTAACTATGTATTGAAAATAAAATACCGATTTGATATTATCTGCTAATACTTCATAACGTCTCTGGCATTTCCCGCATGACGTCACAATATCCTATGTGACGCCACACGTGAAAGAGATTTCCCTTGCTTTTATGGTCGTATTGCCTGAAAATGCCTTATATTTTATCACAAATAACTAGTGCTAATAAAATTCTTATCTATACAAGCTGTCCTTCGTAATTGATCCGTGGTTGTGGCTAATTGAAAAATTCTAATGGCAGTAAAAGGTCACTAGAGATGCAAATGAAGTAGACCAGACGCTTATGAATAATGACAGGTACAGTAATTTTCACTATAGGTAAAAACTTTAAGAATCTCAAATCG
>NC_051400.1:29402046-29402320 GCF_015228065.2 Penaeus monodon
AGTAGGAATCTGAGACTATGCTGACTAATTTTCTCAAGAATCGCCTTAGCCTCGCGCTCTGCAGAGGGCAGAGCAGCTGCGCCTCCGAAGGGACCGCCGCCGATGCCCCTAGGGCGGCCGCCCTCCGCCTGCTTACTTGGAGGGCGTCCCGTAGGCCAGGGACGGTTTCGACCCAGCCCCCGAACCCGAGAAACCTGACCCCTGACCTTGGCCGAACCCTCCGGAGCCTCCGCCCTGACCTCCGTACTGACCGCCTCCTCCCTGTCCTCCTGCT
>NC_051400.1:29402346-29402822 GCF_015228065.2 Penaeus monodon
CTGTCCCTGGCCATACTGGCCCTGGCCTCCGGCCGTGATCTCGCCCTCGAACGACACGGTGGGGTGGAAGCCGGCGCTGTCCACGAAGTACTCGACCACCAGGCGGCGTCCGTCGGGAAGCTGCACGTAGTACCTGCGGATATTATTGGAGACATTAATTATTGCTTTATATTCCCACTTATCTGTTTTATGTCCTTCCCACTTTTGGTGGAACAAAAAGACTTCAAGAATATCTCTTGGGGCTGTTTGAGTGACTTCCAATCTGCTGTGGGACCTGCATGAGTATTCTGTGACGTCCCACAGAGGACCTGGCTCAGACGATGCCGATGCGCACGCTTCGGCTCTGCAAGGCGACTCACCTTCCCTGCGTGTCGTCATTCTGCCTCTTCTCGCCGTGGCCGTAGAAGTTGCGGGAGGGGGCGTCGTTGACGTCCCACTGGAAGCTGTACTGGGCGGGGGCAGAGGGGTACACTGCC
>NC_051400.1:29402890-29403419 GCF_015228065.2 Penaeus monodon
GAAGACGCCTGACCCCGACCCCTGCCCTACGGGGCCCGAGTAGTCATAGCCGGCCACTGGCGGACTCGTGGCCCAGGACGTCGACGCCACCGTCAGTACAAGGATCACGGCCTGGCACGGAAAAAATCTTGTTACAACAAACCAAGGGGTCCAGGACTGGCCATCGTGACAGAACATGGCTCGAAGTCGCCTATCTATTCGCAGATCTATTCGCAGCAACTGAATCAAAAGCAAACCAGTTTCAGGGTTCCTGAAGCGAGCTGTACCTTCATGACTTCGCTGGTCCCAAGCGAGAGGAGACTGGCAGCTGGACGCTCGGGCTCGTCTTTATACGATTGTGCGGAGCGGAAGCCTGCGAGGGGCGTGGCCCAGGCGAACGTGCTGTTGTCATCTTCACGCCAGCCAATGCATCACGCTCTTGCTCATTTGCAGACTTGCAGAACTTGCAACAACCCTCTTGGCTTCCGTACTTATCAGATAAATGAGATGTTTGATATATAGTTTCTTTTCATAGCATGACATTTTGTTC
>NC_051400.1:29412505-29412574 GCF_015228065.2 Penaeus monodon
GCTGGTGAACAGCAATGGCAGTTAATGTATGTACGGTTCACAATACATGTAAGTACCACTCGCTACATG
>NC_051400.1:29413371-29413682 GCF_015228065.2 Penaeus monodon
AGAAGTGCATTACCCACGTCCGAGAGGCAACCGCAGCATACATTCTAGTCGATGATAAGTCTTTCTAGAGAAAAGTTCCAGAGTGTGGAATTTCACACGCTCAAATACAAGACAAAATCTGAGCAGTCATTCTAAATAACAAAGTGCTGATATTATCTTTTAAGTATTCGATTATGAAGTTACTGAAACAAACACTTCTATTTAAAGACTGTAATTCTATGCTGTCATATCATGGTCATGGTATGATTGAAATCTATATACTATTTTTTTTCACATGCAATATCAAAGAGTACATTGATTAATATAAATGG
>NC_051400.1:29415558-29416141 GCF_015228065.2 Penaeus monodon
ATGATGTCAAGTATATACATACACATGTGTATATTTCAGATCACTGTTGATAATGAACAAAATGTCATGCTATGAAAAGAAACTATATATCAAACATCTCATTTATCTGATAAGTACGGAAGCCAAGAGGGTTGTTGCAAGTTCTGCAAGTCTGCAAATGAGCAAGAGCGTGATGCATTGGCTGGCGTGAAGATGACAACAGCACGTTCGCCTGGGCCACGCCCCTCGCAGGCTTCCGCTCCGCACAATCGTATAAAGACGAGCCCGAGCGTCCAGCTGCCAGTCTCCTCTCGCTTGGGACCAGCGAAGTCATGAAGGTACAGCTCGCTTCAGGAACCCTGAAACTGGTTTGCTTTTGATTCAGTTGCTGCGAATAGATCTGCGAATAGATAGGCGACTTCGAGCCATGTTCTGTCACGATGGCCAGTCCTGGACCCCTTGGTTTGTTGTAACAAGATTTTTTCCGTGCCAGGCCGTGATCCTTGTACTGACGGTGGCGTCGACGTCCTGGGCCACGAGTCCGCCAGTGGCCGGCTATGACTACTCGGGCCCCGTAGGGCAGGGGTCGGGGTCAGGCGTCTTC
>NC_051400.1:29416209-29416685 GCF_015228065.2 Penaeus monodon
GGCAGTGTACCCCTCTGCCCCCGCCCAGTACAGCTTCCAGTGGGACGTCAAACGACGCCCCCTCCCGCAACTTCTACGGCCACGGCGAGAAGAGGCAGAATTTGACGACCGCAGGGAAGGTGGGAGTCGCCTTGCAGGCGAGAAAAAAAAAAGAGTGCGCATCGGCATCGTCTGAGCCAGGTCCTCTGTGGGACGTCAAGAATACAAGCAGGTCCCACACAGATGGAATCACTCAAACACCCCAAAAGATATTCTGAAGTTTTTGTTCCACCAAAGTGGAAGGACATAAAACAGATAAGTGGGAATTAAAGCAATAATTATGTCTCCATAATTCCGCGGGTTTACTACGGCAGTTTCCCGACGGACGCCGCCTGGTGGTCGAGTACTTCGTGGACACCCCGGGTTTTCCACCCCACCGTGTCGTTCGAGGGCGAGATCAGGGCCCGGGAGGCCAGGGCCAGTATGGCCAGGGACAG
>NC_051400.1:29416723-29417137 GCF_015228065.2 Penaeus monodon
AGCAGGAGGACAGGGAGGAGGCGGTCAGTACGGAGGTCAGGGCGGAGGCTCCGGAGGGTTCGGCCAAGGTCAGGGGTCAGGTTTCTCGGGTTCGGGGGCTGGGTCGAAGCCGTCCCTGGCCTACGGGACGCCCTCCAAGTAAGCAGGGGCGGAGGGCGGCGCCCTAGGGGCATCGGCGGCGGTCCCCTTCGGAGGAACATTAGTCAGCATTAGCCTCAGATTCCTTCATTTTGTTAGACTTCGTTTTGTTATTTGTTTTCATTGCCATAATGTTAAGTGATACGGTAAGTGAACTGAACTTCCAGCCAAAGATTCAATCCATCCGCTAAAGCAATTCTCAAATAAAACAGATGAATGAAATCCATGAGTGTTTCTGAAGCCTCTTTGAATACTGTATTTCATAAATGGCGAAAG
>NC_051400.1:29420957-29423394 GCF_015228065.2 Penaeus monodon
TAATGACAGAAGACTACCTTTGAATGCTATAAGCCTACAGTAATTGTGTGTTTTAAAAATATTGAATTTGTTGTTCATAGCTCATGTAAGTTACAATATAATGGTTCTTTTAGGCTTTTCCATTCTCTAGTAATGGTTAGATAGAACATGAATGCATATAACTGTGAAGGATTGGAATATACTGGGATAACATGCATATGAAAGAAAACATAGTAAATAGCACAAGTATTTCGTGAAATGAACGATTACGAAGAAGTGCTATATTTTCAATAGACATTTTTTTTATAGTTCAGAGATTGAGGAATTCTGTTAATGTTGTGTTTTTTCGAGGGTCTATGGATATTTTTTCTTCGGAATACACACAAAAAATGTGCTGAAGGTGTTTTTGAGGAAGAAAATACATGAGTAATTTCGCAAAGGTTAATTTCAAGATATTCTGTCATGTTCCTTGACCTGCAGACTTTCTTAGAGATTATGTGTGCTAATACTTTCAGAGAAACATTATTGGTGTTTTTTTAGCAAGTATTCTATGCGTAGAGAAAAACATACGGAAATTAAAATTGAATTTGATACGTAAGTACAGAGGACCTTGAATGAAGAGCTGTGTTTGGGCATTGCTTTTATTAAAGTATAACAACAAATATAAAATTACATTAACCCTAGCTTATATCATAGTGTGTTCGACAATGAGATTTCGTCTTCGATGACAGAAATACGTTTTCTATTAGGTACCTCGTTTCCGTGGAGTTACTTTGAGGGGAGACCATAAGACTGTGAAGGCGGTTGAGGGAATCCGGGGCTCGGACCTGGACCAGGCTGGGGATAACCCTGACCTTGACCTCCGCCCTGACCTGGTCCAAACTGACCTGGCCCACCGCCCTGACCTGGACCAAACTGACCTGGCCCGGAGGGATACTGGGCTTCTCCCTCAAAGCTGATGGTAGGATGGTATCCGGTGCTGTCGGCATAGTACTCGACCACGAGGCGGCGACCGTCGGGCAGCTGCACGTAGTAACTGCGAAGAAAATGGCGGTTTGTAGATTATCTTGAGATCAATTTCGAACTCGTTATTATGGATGATCATTCTTGTCTTTTAGCTTTTATGAAGGATAACTAACCTTTGATTGTGTTTTCTACACAAAATGCACAGTAAATATGCGCGGACGACGTAAATAATGTTGTCAATTTCAACTACTTGGATGCTATATATGCCTAACTCGCTCCTATCAAAAACTATATTTTCATGTTAATTTACGTCGAACCCACACAGGCCTGAATCGAAGGCGTTTCACTTCATCATTGGCTCTGCCCTCACTTCCTCTGAAAAGCACTTTTCTGCCTCTAATTCCACTTTCCTTCCGGTGATTCTTACGGTGCTATGGATACTGTTTGCTTTACCTTTCTTATAAGAAGCGTGGGTGTCGATTTTAGAGAGATCTGAATAATTTCTACATTGAATCACTTAGTTTTTTCACCACTTTTATTTATTTTCATTTAATTTTTTTTCAGTATATCTGTTTTCCCTTTATTTTGGATTTCATGTCTTGCTTCTTTAAATTCCCGACTATATTATATAATGTAGTTTCTCCTTATACTTACCTCCCCTCGGTGTAATCGTTTTCTCTCTGTTCTTTGTGGCCGTAGAAGTTGCCAAAGGCTTGATTGTTGACATCCCACTGGAAGCTGTACTGCGCCGGAGCAAACTGCGCATTTCCAGAATACTGTCCAGAACCGGTACCGGAGAACTGGCCTGCCCCTGACGAGAACTGGGACCCCTGACCGGTAGGAGCCTGGTAGTTGTACCCTTCCTGGGGAGCCGCCGACGCCACCGAAACACTCACTAGTACTATGGTCTGGGGAAGAATATAGTATAAAGAATGTATTCGAGTATGTATGTATATCCGGGTCATGATATAAGATACTGACACTTGCTAAATCAATTAATCTGTCATTTTCACACACTATTTAGATACACCTTTAATTGTCATCGGAGTATATAAAAAACTATACATGCACCTTACGTTATATAACATAGCACGATATACTGACCATATCCGTCCAATAAATCCACAAATACGCACATACACGTTGGAAATATAAATTCAATATTTCAAAATCAAGAAAAGACTGAAGTAATGTTTTAATATCTTTTTATGTATTTTCTTTTTTTTTTTGTACCCACCAGAAACTTCATGTCTGTATTGTTCGTGTGCTGAGAGACAAGTGATTCGGAGTCGCCGTGATCACCCTTATATAAGACGAGAGTGAGAGGTGGCATGAGGTTGTGAGGGTTACCCACTCGCCCTTTCGCTCTGTCATGCAATGTTTTCACAGTCAGTGGCGAAAATTTTGGTCTTCATTTTCTTCTGTGATCCTTCAGTTTTTACGTGTGTGCCTTTGGGGCATTGGTGTGATTCTCTGTCTTTCCACATCCTAA
>NC_051400.1:29423660-29423733 GCF_015228065.2 Penaeus monodon
TTCTACTACCACACATCACCTACTACTCCCCATCATCCTATTCACTCACCTCACCACTCACTCACTACATCAC
>NC_051400.1:29424190-29424405 GCF_015228065.2 Penaeus monodon
AGCACATTGGAAAAAAGACGGATCAATTCTCGTAAGTTCAGTTATTAAGGATATCTGAGTTTGTGATGATTCTGTAAGATCTCGTGTAAAGTTATTTATTTACATTTTCTTTAATTTTTAAATAATCTATGATCATATGTATTAATAGGAAATTGATATGCATAATTTTCATGTGGATCGAGGAGACAGCATTTAGCTTTGACTTACACTCTTTC
>NC_051400.1:29424516-29424834 GCF_015228065.2 Penaeus monodon
TACCGTATATTTATAACAAAGTTGCTGATATCTATATTATATTCATATTATACAAAATGATTATTGCAATTAAAGATTTTTCCATTGTTAGTATCACCCCCATTGCACCACACTGATTATTATTGAATGTCCTTGATACATTTGAACATATTTTGACCTGGATGTTGATTATGATATGTCCCACTTTAATTTTATTTTTCACTCTTTATTACACGATTTACCTACAGTCTTCCATCGCTTATATAATTTCCTTCAAGATATTTGGCGATGGACGTTAATCATCGAGTATTAAGGCACTCCTCTGAACTGGCACCTCCA
>NC_051400.1:29424867-29425504 GCF_015228065.2 Penaeus monodon
GTTTGGGGGGGGGGGGAGACAGTGGCACGATCGCGTATGGAAGAGGACATAGGGCACTTGACGGCCGACTTATTCGCGAGTGGTAGAATTTTCCAGAAGAAATTCATAGCTTGAAGCTCTGAATATTTATGTTCTCGAGATAATAATGATCATAATTTCAATAATTACTCTGGGTTTATTTTTTAGACGACTTGATTGAATGATTCAGAAGAATAATTGACTTTATTCATAATTATTACTTGCTTTTATATAATTTATGGTGTGTGTAGTGCCAACAAATAATGAAATTATATTCTAAATCATTGAATAGCTATCATTGACATAACATGAATTTATATAGTCTCAGGTGAACATAATTCTTTGTATGGAATATTCTCTTCTTTTTAATGAACAGTAATCCCTGTAATAGGTCCTAATGATTCCTTTAGAATGGTTTCATCTAATCTACAATGTCAACCATGGAAATTATTTTTTACTTTGACCTCTGAATAACAACGTAATTTTTTTTTATCTTGTTTTGACTGGGATCAGGAGGACACTTTTAAAGTTAATTCCTTGTTAGAAAGTGGTTTGGAAACTTTTATTATTGTTTTTATAAGATATTTAAGGTTAATGTTACGACACAGATGCATTAATC
>NC_051400.1:29426516-29426696 GCF_015228065.2 Penaeus monodon
GCGAAGGAAAATGAAATCCTCCTCCCTCGGTCTCCTTCGTGATCTCCGGTAGTTAGCCCGCGGTGAGGCGCACGTGACACAGGCCGCGAGGAAAGACATAGTAGGCATTATCTAGTCACGTTCGTGCTGTTACATATAATTTCCATTCAAGATTTGCCTTCGTTTTCTTTCTGACGTTCA
>NC_051400.1:29426728-29426846 GCF_015228065.2 Penaeus monodon
TTCAGTTCGTGATGGTGAAAGGTTTATATACATAAAAAAAAGAAATTTGAAAGGATATGTATATTTTTAAAAAGGGAAGGGAGAGTTTTATCTGCCTATTTGTCTATCAATTTTGTTC
>NC_051400.1:29426955-29427080 GCF_015228065.2 Penaeus monodon
CACTTTGATAGGATGATCTTATTTTTTTAATGATGAATAGCTTGCAATGGGGGATGTTTATTATACTAGTTTATTGGTTGGTTTGTTCTACATGCAGCGTAATTATCTTTAGATGTTCACACACG
>NC_051400.1:29427192-29427442 GCF_015228065.2 Penaeus monodon
GTAATAAGTGCCATCACAAGGAACAGAATGTATCATGCATCAAGTTTTATGATTGTTTCTTCCCGGCGCAAATTGACACAAATAACAAACTGATTTCCCCTCACAATAAAAAAACTCGATACTGACGCAACAACATCCAGAATCTGTGCTTTACCCTTTGTTCATTTCTTGACTTCGTCTTACGAAATACACCCACACGCCAATAAGAAACACCGAAATCCTTTTAGAATTCAACTCATCACAGAGGATT
>NC_051400.1:29427482-29427647 GCF_015228065.2 Penaeus monodon
GCAATGTGTCGGGAACCTACTCCTGTATTCACAAGTATGTATTACTGTGTCAGAACCGCCTCGATATCCATGGCTCTTACGGCCCTGTCGCTGCTTCGTCATTCTAGTATGGTTTTCCGGCTTGATGGGGCTCAGGCACAATGCGAATGAGTAATTCTAGAAGGC
>NC_051400.1:29429392-29429793 GCF_015228065.2 Penaeus monodon
TTGCCCTGACCTAGAACTGCTGGTCCTTGACCGGCTGGGTTTGAATACTTGTAACTTGGAGAACTGCTGCAACTGCTGTCATGAACATTCCTTGTTGCAAGAACGTATCTACGCTTGTCGTAAAGTAAACAAATGTGCGACATCCGCCTATATGGAATTTCGCTTTTTGTTGATTCTTTTGTTGCAAGTCTGGCTACAGTAGCCAGACTTGCAACAAATTGTCTACACATTGCACGTGCAAGTCATAGCACTATCAAAAAGTCATGGAAAGGCCCGTCATCGCCGCGGATTACTGTTTGTCTCCGGGGATTGATCTCGAATGCAATTCACAGCGGCCTTTGAGACTTTTACCTTCACGAGTGAGACCGTGTGTTTGGGGAGAGATGATGGCTCTTCGCCTG
>NC_051400.1:29432151-29432776 GCF_015228065.2 Penaeus monodon
CCAAAATGATAGGAACCTGGGGTAAAATAGTTTTTGTTGACAATAAAACGGTTTTTACTATTCATATCAATTAATTTATTAAAAGATGAAAAACGTTTTACAAGATTTCATCACCTCTGAGACCTGCTCAAACACATTAAACTAAAAATAAGGCAATACAATCACACGATTAGATTTTTTTTTTTTTTTAGCATTTCCTCAGCTGTGCAGAACCTCACTATAACATACCTACTGCATAACAGCAAAGCCAAATCATTTAGCAGGAAGCCCATAGGATTGCGAAGGACCCTGAGCAGATCCAGGGCCAGTTTGCGGGTACCCTTGGCCCTGACCTGAGCCAGTGGGGAACTGTGCCTCGCCCTCGAAGCTAATGGTAGGATGGTAACCACTAGCATCAGCGTAATACTCAACAAGAAGACGGCGACTGTCGGGTAATTGCACGTAGTAACTGTGGATGAGACGGCGTTTAGGGTTAGTGTAGAAAGAGTATAAGAAGTGATCTTTACTTTGAAGGTGTTCTTGTCGTTGAAGATGGTTGGCTTTTAACATGGTGCATATGTGCTAATTGTCATATCATCTTGGTGTAGAAGATATTGTTTTGAAAGCATGGATGATAGACTTCATA
>NC_051400.1:29432860-29433182 GCF_015228065.2 Penaeus monodon
TGTTCTTCTCCCTTCCCCTTTCTCTCTCTTCTGATGTTATTTTGTGCCTTACCTCCCCTGAGTGTTGTCATTTTCCCTCTGCTCCTGATGGCCGTAGAAATTGTTGGAAGCAGCATTATTCACCTCCCACTGGAAGTTATACTGAGCAGGAACAGATGGATACTGCTGCTGCCCTGAACCCGTGCCAGACAGGAGTAGTCCTTGGCCCTCAGGTGTCGGGTAGTTGTAGCCATCCTGGGGAGCTGCCCAGGCCAGTGCTGCCCCGGCAAGAACTATTGCAACTGCTGCCTGCTGGGGGAAGTCATAGCCTCCCTTATACTAA
>NC_051400.1:29434130-29434670 GCF_015228065.2 Penaeus monodon
GCCTTACTTGAAATAACTGAAACAAAAGTTTACAAATGCATGCAAACTAGATATGTTCCGCACCTTCATGTTTGTGTTGGTCAACTGCGAGAACTGAACTGAAGGCCGAGAGCTCGATCTCGCTCTTATACGATTTCTGTTAAGAGTTTTTTTCTGTAAGAGTAATTTCTGTAAGAGTCGGCGAGTGGGAGAGCCAGATCAGGGGAAAGGGGGGTGGGGGAAGGAGTAGGGGGGAGGGGACGTCCAGTAAATAAACATTCCGCAAGCATTTTTCTATCATATTTTTGCGTGTTAACTTTCATAGATTTTTCAGGGAGAATGTGCTTATCATTACTATTTTTTAGACATTAGCCATCTTAGTGAAAGACAAAGAGAAACAGCTTCATTCTATTTTCAAAATGTTACACAGAGAAAGTGCTTTTTTCCCATAGCTGTCAGTCACGTCTATTCATTTGATAGAATTTGATTGATGAAAAATACAAATGAAAATGAAATTGAAGGTAAAACATCCGTGTGAAAATAATGGTTAAACCACTTTAT
>NC_051400.1:29434820-29434953 GCF_015228065.2 Penaeus monodon
GAATAGATGTGAATGTAAAACCACTACGAGAAAATTTATGATTCTGCGGATGTACGAAAAGAACACGGGAATGTGGCTCTTGTGCGGCTGGAAGAAAAGGACGGAATTATTAAATGATCGTTTTAAGGAGGAC
>NC_051400.1:29435363-29435476 GCF_015228065.2 Penaeus monodon
ATTATTATCTGTAAATGCAATGACTTCTCGACTTATTCATTCTCTTGCTAATTTGGTGGGATAATTTTTATGATTTTTTAGTCTAAAGAAGATAAATGCAAACACCGCCGTGT
>NC_051400.1:29438345-29438686 GCF_015228065.2 Penaeus monodon
CACTACTCCAGCCACAAACAGTTGTAATGTAGTAATCGATCGTTTTTTTATCCATTTTTTCTCGGCACTCTGGATTCTTGTTTTACGAAAAGGAAAAATGTCAATAGTAAGAATATTCAGATACTGAATGAAAGAGAAAGACACAGAAACTCTAGAATTCAAAATTATGTTACTGGATGCAAATTGCTTTTTAGTTCAGTTGTTAATGAAAAAGCTGATTGACTCAACGAGTGTTTGGGACATTTAAAGTGAATATGGCCTATGATTGATTATGGGTCAGCTAGGCCTCGCAGTGTCTGCTTGATATTCGTGAACAAACTAAGTGAATCCTGTGGCCAAGT
>NC_051400.1:29438900-29439063 GCF_015228065.2 Penaeus monodon
TAGGAGCTAAGGGCAGAACATAATCAAGTGGTTTATTCATGTTTTACTAAAATTATAACATGTTTAACAACATAACGAGCTTCTAACAGCATCCAACTCTGATATTTACAAATTCGCTTGTAAAGCAAACATACCTTAGACAAATATGTATTACACGTGACAA
>NC_051400.1:29439600-29439723 GCF_015228065.2 Penaeus monodon
TTGCCAACGGAATATCAAAGTGCCTGAGGAAAAGGTCGCTATTTGGCCGGCTGGCCGTAGGACTGCGACGGGGCCTGGACGCCTCCGGAGCCAGTCCCCGGGAGTGAGTACCCCCCGCCCAGG
>NC_051400.1:29439881-29440398 GCF_015228065.2 Penaeus monodon
ACTGGGAGAAGGAACGGGAAGGAAATGATGTTTTCGATAAAATGCTTTGATTGGTGAAACTAACACTACATATCGTTATTTTTCAGTCTACTAGGAGCAACTTCACTGGAAACTCGTATCGATTCACACATGCAGTAGATTTCTCATAGCGACATGTTGAATAAAACAAGAACTCTCACCTTCCCTGAGTATTCACATCCTCCCTCTGTTCTTGGTGGCCGTAGAAATTGCTTGAAGGAGGGTCATTTACGTCCCATTTGAAGGTGTACTGCGCGGGGGCCGAGGGGTATTGCCCCTGCCCCGATCCGGACCCGGATCCGGATCCGGGGAAGGGCAGGCCGGGGCCGCCAGGCGTCGGGTAGTTGTAGCCCTCCTGGGGAGCTGCTAGCCCCACCGCCGCCACCAGCGAGAGCACTGCGACCGCGGCCTGCAAAGGTTGGTCATATAGCTGTACATACATCACATTTCACAACACAAAATAAAAGCACGTGTATGAATGTATATGTATGCATATGTC
>NC_051400.1:29440500-29440898 GCF_015228065.2 Penaeus monodon
TGTGTACCATTATCAATGCCACTTCTGGAAAATGTTTTTCAAATATTGATTTTCTATCTCATTTAGGAGGATTTTGCTGCATCGTCGCTTTTTGAATAGTGAATGGATTAATGTAGCATTTCTACAAGACAGCACATTCTAAAAAGAAAAAGAAAATATATATATAGCTACATCAATAATGCTGAAAATACCAAACATCCCTATTACTACCATTAACACCCCGAGCTAAACAGTACCAACAGCATCTAAAGACAACCGAAGAAGCTAAATAAAAAACGAAAACAAACGGAACCGTTACCTTCATGTCTGTTGTCGTTGAGTGTGAAAAGAGAACTGAAGACTGGACACTCGATCTCGTCTTTATATTGCGATCGACGGAGGAGAGAAGTCGTGGGAGA
>NC_051400.1:29440948-29441097 GCF_015228065.2 Penaeus monodon
AACTCCGAAATAATGCAAACTTTCTTGAGATGATGTATATAGCGTGTGGGATTATTTTTTCTCATATATTTTTTTCTCTATCGTGCAATATCTGACATACTGTGCATAGTTTATTATTTTAGAATGCTTACATTTTGGTCAAACAGAGT
>NC_051400.1:29445331-29446153 GCF_015228065.2 Penaeus monodon
TCATTCAATTTAACAGGAAGTAAAATGAGGAGTCTGATTACGATTCATAAGATCATAATTATATAAAATAAAGTAACATTGTAGAAAAAAAAAATATACTGCGCGCAGAATGAGGATGGATAGATTAGTGAGAATGAATGTTAATGACTATTTTAATCCTATTTAAGAATTCTCTCCTCTTCAGATTATACTGTAGAAACTAAAGAAAACAACTCAATCATTTGTCTTTACTCACTTACTCACCAATATTCATTCTCTCGCTAATACACATTTCCTAATCATTACTTACTTACCAGTACCCACTTTCTCACGACAGTTCATTTAGCAATCACTGCTCGCCCACCACATCCTCGCCACTCACCAACCACCACTTATCACCACTTTCAGAAACAGAAAGCCTAAGCTTGTTCCACTTTCTCGCATTCCAAACAGAGCCATGCACCTCAAGTGCTCCTGTTGCTTGACTCTGCAATAACGTTCGCCAGGAGACCACCCACGAGCGTGCATTCTCCCACAGTGACGTAGCCAAAGGCACTCCCAAATAAGTACTATTTGGGCGTCATTTTCTGAAGCACGGAGCTGAGAATACAGAAATTTGACGCTTTGGTTTACTGTTTAGTCATGGGACTTTACGTAAAGGGCGAATGCTATGCAAATTTCGATTTTTGTATATTCAAATTAGGTAGTAGCTGTGTATAGATTTCTCAAGCGCGAGAGTTGAGAGTACGAAAGATTTGACGCCTGGGTTTGATGTTCATCATGCGGCGTTATGTAAGGACGCGTGCCATGTAAGCTTCGCTTTTTCGTACTCTTGTGAACGGA
>NC_051400.1:29446170-29446631 GCF_015228065.2 Penaeus monodon
GAATTATCGGTTCCATGGAGGCAGAGAGATTGGCTGCGAGAGATTGGGTTATACATAAGCTCTGTGAGAGGAAATATAACTGAGATATATCAGCTCTTGTCGTGACTATATTTCCCCGCTATATCTGAAGATCCGCGGAAGATATATCACACGAACCTGCCCACATTGGAACTTCCCGAGGGTGTGGCACTGGTGAGCGGCAAAGGGAGGTGAGAGCCATACGAGAGGGGGTGGGGGGGAGGGCACCCGTGCTTCGTCAGCTCGTATAAAGCCCGGCAAGAGCGTCCAGGCACCAGCTTAGTCCTCACTCCCTGCACGTCAAGGTGTTGCTTGGGGTTGACTACGAAGGGCATTACTTGTTTTTAAAAATCTGTCTTAATAAACATGTCTACATCAGTTACCCCCGAAAGGCAGTCCGTGGTCACCCGGGGTTCGAAAAAAAAGGAGGGGGGGGGGGTGTC
>NC_051400.1:29448151-29449125 GCF_015228065.2 Penaeus monodon
AATCATCGACACTAAACAGAAAAAATAACCTGAGGCTCGAGCGCCCCTTTGACATTCCTCCTTCTATTCAAACCGAAGCAAAAACTTCAGAGACCGGTTGGCGGCGAGCGTGCACGTTTCCTCACTAACTGGAGCGGTCGGCGGGCGCCCCCATCTCGGACACGGCGGCCTCCAGCGCCTCCGCGAACAGCTCCAGCGAGGGGCGCTACTTGGGATCCTCCCTCCCGGCGCACTGGACGAGGGACGACACTATCTGTGGAAATTTGTCCTCAGCCCTCGCCACCATCAGGTCGGCCAGCAGGCAGCCCAGCGAGAACGCGTCGGTGGCCGTGCTCGAGTTACCGGAGCGACACAGCTCTGGCGCGATGTGACTGCCCTCGGGGTCGAGCCTGTACATGGGGCTCTCCCCGAGGCGTGTGCTGTTGCCGAAGTCAATCAGGTGAACGCTGAAGGGCGTGTGGCTGATGTTCGCGATGCAGTTGTCCGTCTTGATGTCGTTGTGAGCGAAGCCCCTCTTGTGGAGCTCTGCAACCTGGTGCATCACCTGCAGAGCCACCTCCATCATAGTCTTGTTGCTGACCTCAGGGTCCCAGCATAGGTCCTGGAACGTCCTCCCTTGGCAGTACTCCATCAGAAAAGCTGGGGGTACCTCGCACACGCCGAGCACCTGCGGGGCTCCTCCAGTGCCCTACAGCTTCTGAAGGACACGGATCTCATTGCGTACAGTGTATTTGAAATCCATCCCTTTGCACAGCTTCAGAATGGCCTTCTCTCCTTCCTTCGGCTGGACTAAATAGGCCTCCGCGGTGCTTCCTCTGCCGACGAGCTTCCCGGCCCTCCGAAGGCGCTAAACCTTTGGCCAAATTAATGTTGGGAGCCAATCCGCCATCGCTTGCAATCTGCGAATTTACTGCCGAAACTCGGGGGAAGGTGGGGGTGTTGGCGCGCGTAAAGAGGTTGCTTAAAAAATAAGC
>NC_051400.1:29454096-29454688 GCF_015228065.2 Penaeus monodon
TTCGTTACATTGAACAGTAAACAAGTAAGATTTTTTTTTTTTTTTTGGTGTCCCGTTGATTATATATCCTTTAAATCATGACTGTACCGAGCACTCGCCAGAGACGAACTCCAACTCCACGTCACAAAACCTATTCAGCAGCCGAAGTTGCCGAGACTGCCTGACGGTGGAGGACTCTGACCACCAACACCCCCGGGAAAACATCTATTTTCAACCAACACCCCCGGGAAAACATCTATTTTCAACCAACACCCCCGGGAAAACATCTATTTTCAACCAACACCCCCGGGAAAACATCTATTTTCAACCAACACCCCCGGGAAAACATTTATTTTCAACCAACACCCCCGGGAAAACATCTATTTTCAACCAACACCCCCGGGAAAACATTTATTTTCAACCAACACCCCCGGGAAAACATTTATTTTCAACCAACACCCCCGGGAAAACATCTATTTTCAACCAACACCCCCGGGAAAACATCTATTTTCAACCAACACCCCCGGGAAAACATTTATTTTCAACCAACACCCCCGGGAAAACATCTATTTTCATCTCAGATGGAGCTAAAACTCTGAAGCACTTGAGTGGA
>NC_051400.1:29454819-29454883 GCF_015228065.2 Penaeus monodon
TATATATCCTGACCCTCCTTCTCTTTCAGTCTACAACGTAGCGGTCATGTGGGTGACAAGGGTG
>NC_051400.1:29455577-29456696 GCF_015228065.2 Penaeus monodon
TAGATCTTTAATCCTATGTCTCATAAGCCTTTATTACAGAAATATCTATGAAGAAAAATAATCACAACGAAATAGCTACTAAATAACAGATCACTTTCACAACTTTGTACTAAGCACTAAGCGGGAACCTTAAAGGCACAATGCAGCTAACAAGGGCAGTCGCGTGCTGTCAAACACGACCATCTTAGATGCAGAAATTAAAAGGCAGACCCACAAAGATCACGTTATTTCCTCGAGGGCTGCCCGTAGGACTGCGACGGACGCCGACCCTGGCCTTGACCTGGCCTGCGACCTCCCGGGGAGTAGCGTTGACCTTGCCCTCGCGACGGACCTGACGGGAACTGCGCCTTGCCCTCGAAGCTGATGGTAGGGTGGTAGCCGGAGGCGTCGGCGTAATACTCGACCAACAGGCGTCGGCTGTCGGGGAGCTGCACGTAGTAGCTGTAAAGGAAAGGCGTTACAAGACAAGGGTACAAATTCTGAAGTCGTTTGTTGAAGTGAAGTCGAGAGAAGATTATTTATTTACTTTTCTTACACTCTTTAGTCTAATTCATCCTTTCTAACGAAGACTCTACAACAGTTTCAAAAAAGTATATGCTTTACTATGTCACACTTCACTGATTTCGTTTTTTCCTGCAACTTCAGAATAAGGTTGTGATCCAACAACCCATCTAAAACGGCAGCGAGTGTTGCCAACCCGATGTCTCATTTTTGGACCAGATGTCCCTATCATGAACAGTTCCCACTTGTTCCTGTATACAAAGCCAGTGTCCCTATATGTCTCTATATCTTCTGTTACATATCTATATCTCTATATCTTCTGTTACATATCTATATCTCTATATCTTCTTCATGAACAGACCTCACTATCTCATTTGTTTTAAAAAGCATCAAAACAGTTGTTCAACTTTAAATTAGAAATCAGTGACCCGACACTTTGTGATTTTACATTTGATTACATAGAGGAAATGCTGCTCATCAATTCTTGGATTTTAAAGTAAAATCTAGTAACTCAGAAATATAATAAAGACCAATGATGTCCGAGATCTCTACATTAAGAAATAAATATTTAGGCCTCAGGAAATCAGTCAAAACTCCCTACGGTTGGCAACTGACCTT
>NC_051400.1:29456792-29457384 GCF_015228065.2 Penaeus monodon
GCAGATGGGTACTGGCCCGACCCCGAGAAGGACCCTTGTCCACCGGGGGCCTGGTAGTTGTACCCCTGGGGAACCGCCTGTACCAGCGCGACCGCCGACAGGAGAACGGTTATCGCCTGGAGGATGGGAGGTAGAAAACCCTCTCACTTTACTTTACTTCTGGGGTGACTAAAGCATTCTGTGCCATCGAAAGAAAGCTCCGCAAATCATATAGCAAAACAGGAGGAAAATTAAAGATTCATTGCATTACACGAATAGTTAGTTATAAAAATTATTCATCACTCACGCACACCTAATGATGATAACACAAAAAATAGAACCAAAATCAAGAGTCAAATACCAAGCACTCACACACAGATACATCTATGATGAGGAGAGTAAAAACGTTTAAGGAATTCATCGTGAAACTAAACCACATCATTTGCCTGTACCTTCATGCCTGCTTCACCCGTTCCAGCTGAGTCCGAGAGGGAACTGCTGCCAACCCGAACCCGTGTGGATTTATATAACATAGGAAATTGACAAGCCTCCCCCACCCCCAGCGGTGAAAGGGTGTTTTTTTCTATGTCACTCTTATCAAGAGAAATTCTGC
>NC_051400.1:29460356-29460696 GCF_015228065.2 Penaeus monodon
AATGTGACGAGTAAAAGTGTGTAGCTTTATACAGTTACACACCAAACTACAGAAAAACGCTTTCCTGTATGTGAACATACATACATACGCACACATGTATGCAAACTTCCACAAGAAAGAGAAAGAGAGAAAAGACAATAATCAAATAAAAAAAGAAGAAGACCATAGTTTAAAAACATAGCGCAACAGAAAATACGGCCAAGTTGTCTTTCCTATCTTGTTTTCCAGAAATAATTACGAGAAATATTCGTATTCTCTGTCATGCTTTATTAAAATTATACTTTCCAACAGGTAATCCTCGTCAGGAAAGTGGAATAAATGCTTGTCATGTCCTGGAACG
>NC_051400.1:29462861-29463063 GCF_015228065.2 Penaeus monodon
TTCGCCGAAGAATGCACGAGTTCTGGACCAGTAAATATATAGGAAACATGATTTTTCATCTTAAGGTTCACTGGTGACTGTGTTTTGCATTCTTGTATGACGCTCTTTGAGATTGTTTCTTCTGTTTCCCTTTACCTCAATGTGTATGCTGATGCTAAAGTTGCTTTTGTTAAACACGTACCTGTAAAAAAGATTTCGGATA
>NC_051400.1:29463093-29463390 GCF_015228065.2 Penaeus monodon
GTCAAATATAAGCTTTAAGAATATATATGACTTGTCTCTCTTAAATATCAATAATGGGTGTTCCATTTTTATACGGATGAGTATGTTAGAATTTAAAGTTCATACGAATAAAATTTATAGGATTTTACAATGACAAAATGCCGTTTTAAAAAGCTTCAGTAGTGATGAATTCCTGCTTCTGGATGGAAACACTCGTAAATTTACCTATAACATTATACCACAAAAAGAAGGGGGGCATATGAAGCATATTGCATTCACTGCGTATACTAATGTAGGATATGCAATATTAGTGTCTCT
>NC_051400.1:29463863-29464206 GCF_015228065.2 Penaeus monodon
ATTTGTTAGCATACTTTTCCCATTCTCTACCAGTATTAGAAACGTTTTATCGGCACATTTTATACCATCATTATCATTGTGTGTGTCTGAAAAGAAAGAAAATCGACCTTTTCAGCGTAGGAACAACTAAACAAAACCATCAGAAGGCGTGATTTTATAGGTTTCCCCTGCGCTTCCTCCCGAGCAACCTGTATAGTCCGGCTTGTAGGTGAAGTTTAAGGCGTGCGTTCTCCAACTCCAGCAGCTCCTATTTGAAAGTTGATTATTTTTAGGGCAATTACTCTTATTTAGTTTTCAGTCCCTTTGAGTTTATTTTCATTGATTTAACCATATGTAATTAGTT
>NC_051400.1:29465847-29466435 GCF_015228065.2 Penaeus monodon
GGAAATACAGTGGCTAATAAAGTAACTTAAGAACAGTGGATAACGACAGTGAAAATGAATAGCAACGGAGTTCATTGCCATGGATACAAAGGAGGTATGAATGAGGCTGAAGAATTATGTATTGTTGGACTCATACATTCTCATTCATTTTTCATATGTTGTAAGGGCATTTGTCTGTGAAGATGGAACATTGCCTTCCCTTTTGTTTATCATCTTATTTATTGCATTTGCAACATTTTATAATGATCCGTTTTCCTGAGGGTTATCACGAACCAAATTACAGAATTATGGTATATTCAGGTTCACGACCTTTCAATTATCTGATTTTATATAAAGTCATGCAATTAGAAAGTGATTTGTATTACCTTTCAACGGCGTAGGTTTGTCTGTTTTTTTCCGTGGTCGTGTTAATTCAGGTAACTAAGGAATTCTGTAAATTGGTCTGTAAATGTGAAAACGTAATCGGAAGTTGCAAATTAACCTGTCAAATGGACAAAGGTAGAGATCACATTCTCAAACAAGTTGCCCGGGACCGCAGCTACGCTCTCGGAGGTCCATTTGTAAAGAATTTAAAATAATAGAGAATCT
>NC_051400.1:29466508-29466972 GCF_015228065.2 Penaeus monodon
GCATATTATGTTTATGTTTCTTGCTTTCTTTTCAAGCAGACTCTGAAATGGCAATGACTTCCAGTATGTATATAAAAGTTTCGAAAGAACCACTGATATTGTGAAGCAGGTAGTAGAGAGTGTCATGAGAATATGTATATATGAATTTTCATGTTAAAAGCGGTCATATTGCATCTTTCTAAATATAACCACCTCTAGGTTTATTACTAGTTATCTCTTTTTAATTCACCTTCTACCTTACTTTCCGTACGGCAAAGAAATGTGCAAATTAGAAATGAAGTAATCATTCTTTATTCTCTAAGTATATACAAGTAACAATCATTATAACGAGAAAATAGGTCACATATGGCGCGGACGCATTTTCTAAGGATACACACTACTTCGATGGTTGGCCATATAACTGCGAGGGAGACCCTTGGCTCGATCCCTGACCGGATTGGCCGTATCCCCGATTTCCTCCTGAA
>NC_051400.1:29467076-29467824 GCF_015228065.2 Penaeus monodon
ACTGTAGAATATAATATTTTCGTTAGATTTTAGTTTACTACTTACAATTATGGTAGTATTGATAACAGTGATAATAAGAGTAAGATGTAAAATAAAAGGATTTTTAAACTAACCTTCCCTGAGTGTTGGCGTCTTCCCTCTGTTCTTTGTGGCCGTAGAAGTTCCCTGAAGGTTCATGATTCACGTCCCACTGGAAGGAGTATTGGGCGGGCACGGAGGGGTACTGTGCCTGCCCCGCCCCGGTTGGGAACTGGGATCCCTGGCCTCCTGGTGCCTGGTAGTTGTAGCCTTCCTGGGGAATAGCCGACGCCACGGCCACCAAAAGGGCAAACACAGCGGATACCTGCAGAATTAAACTTTCCATAAGTTCGTGTTCCGTTTAGAAATCGAATTATATGTAGTTAGTCCACGTGCAGAATCGTTATCTAATAAAGAAAAAAAATTACCATTACCTTTCTCTCATTCTTTCTTGTAGTACATCATACATACTGATAAAAAACTAACAGCGTCAGATCTCTATTGAAACTATACCTTCATATTTGCTGTGGTCGGCAGATGAGAACTGATGGCTGGACACGGCAACTTGTACTTATATAACGGAAAATGAGCGGTGAAGGGGTTTCTCGCAGCCACGCACCTTCCCCGTTTTCTTTCTTTTGGTCTTTTTAGGGGTTTCACTTTCTTTTCACCTGAAAATTTTACTTCCTGACAATAATTCTAGCACTCATCCTCTTTCTAGTGTAATGGA
>NC_051400.1:29468717-29469379 GCF_015228065.2 Penaeus monodon
GAATGCGGAGTACTCGTAAACTGATAAATGAGATAAATAGCATTTAGCGTTTCTAGATAAGAAAAGTATACGAATTACAAGCAATAAGTGGCATGAATAGGAGAATGTGGGAAGTAATGAGAAGGAAGAGGGAGGTCTGCAATCGCTGCGCCTCAGTATATAAAGAAGGGAATCCACACCCAGTCGTCAGTTCTCATCGTTCACAACATAGGCAGAAATGAAGGTAGTGGACACGCCAGAGTATAAAGATGCTCATCTTTATGAGGTGTAATGATTTCCTAAAATACCGGACTGACTACACGTAAATCAAATTCTCTACGAATTACTAACTTATCAGATGTATAAATTTGCAGGTATCAGCTGTGTTTGCCCTTTTGGTGGCCGTGGCGTCGGCGATTCCTGAAGAAGGCTACAATTATCAGGCACCAGGAGGCCAGGGATCCCAGTTCCCAACCGGGGCGGGGCAGGCACAGTACCCCTCCGTGCCCGCCCAGTACTCCTTCCAGTGGGACGTGAATCATGAACCTTCAGGCAACTTCTACGGCCACAAAGAGCAGAGGGAGGACGCCAACACTCAGGGAAGGCAAGTTGCTATAATTTACGTTCATGTTATACTTATCACTATTATCGCTTTTTTATCATTACTATGATGATATTATTAT
>NC_051400.1:29469584-29470412 GCF_015228065.2 Penaeus monodon
TTCAGGAGGGAACCGGGGCTACGGCCAGTCCGGTCAGGGAGCGAGCCAAGGGTCTCTCTCGCAGTTATATGGTGCTCCCTCTAAATAGGAACGTCTTCACTACTGCTGTTATATTTGTTATTATCATAAAGTTCTGTTAATAAATGTTGCACCAATGTTGAAGAACGTTAAATTCTACCTAAGATGGCCAACCATCGAAAAAGATATATTCATTGAATGTTGTAGTTAATTTGCTATATTGTTATACAGTCTTGCTGACAATGGCATGAAAAGTTCTATACGGCCAATGAAAATTATAATTTTAGTAAGAAGAGACATAATTAACCTTCCTGCAAATGCTTTTAATCGCGTAGCATCTTTTCACCTTATAGGTATGAACAGCAAAGACTGGGTCTATAGGACTCGACATCTAACATTAGCTCTTCGCTCATAGGAGAAAATATACTATAAAGTACTAGCTCTATTCATATTACATGTTTTAGAAGACTTACCGACACCTGATAACACTGTCTGGAGAAACTAAAAAAGTTAAGGACTCTTACTGCAACACAAGAAAGAGCAAGAAACAAAACTATAGTAATGCAGTGACAAAGAGAAAGTTATAAAATGATAAGAATAGAGATCGGGATGCCATTAACATTATTAACCAAATAGTCATATCACTCAGGCTCGTCGTAAGCCCAGTATCCAACTGAAGGCCAGACCGAAAAACACTCAATATTCCTCCAACGTCTGGTGTATTCTGTAGCTGAAAAGTATGTTGATGCCGAACTTATGTGCAAAGTGATCTTCCCAGTATGGTTCCTTTTATGTATATTCACCACGGTT
>NC_051400.1:29470866-29471031 GCF_015228065.2 Penaeus monodon
CTCCATAGCGAGAATGAAATCTCCACCACGACAGCACAAAATATAAGTGCTGACCGATTTCTGTACTTTATTTCCATACAAAGGAGCATTTCTAATATGGAATCAGCTCTCTTGAAAATCATATGAGAGACAGGAAGACGAGAGGGGTTGGTGGATGTGTGAAAA
>NC_051400.1:29473009-29473523 GCF_015228065.2 Penaeus monodon
TTCTTTCAGCCCTCATTACCCATCTATAATGAATATAAACCCTTTACGCTCAAAAATATTACATAAGAAGTTTAAACAAAGCATGCTTCACAGTTATTATGCATTTGGCAACCAGTATCTTACAATCGCGCCATTCCTTTGATTAAATGATTGTGCATTAGTGTGGCTAATACAATCAATTGGCGATGAGTTCATGCAGAAACATCCATGACTAGATTCGTGCATGATCCCAATTATGGGGAGGAATGTAATACAAATCGACAAGAGATGAATGAGACTGGCGTTGCAAACTCATCTTGAATTTGCAACTCATCATGAAGCAGACGGATAAAAGTTCAGCATAGTTTCCTTCTCGTGCTTATCTGATAGGAATGTACACCTCGCCTGTCACTGCACGCATGAATTCGATGCATTTTCCGTTTTATGGTGAAGAGGGTCTAGGCAGCTCTAAGAATTAGAAATAATGGTCGTGATTCAGATATTTGCGATACAAACGTGTACACGCTCACGCACG
>NC_051400.1:29473607-29474022 GCF_015228065.2 Penaeus monodon
ATCCGCTCCCACCACACCCACACACGCGTATATGGAATAAAAATTATGGGGAAAAAGAATACAGTATAACACACTTAAAGACAACAAAAATAATGACGTCACAAGGGTATATCTAGGAATTCATTCATTTCCTCTTTAACTTTATTTATGAACAGACTCGTGGCCGATTCCTCTTTTCAACTTCGTGTAAAACAGCTGCTGAAGTGTCACGGCTGGCGAGACATAACGAGACTCCATTCCTCCGAAATGACCCTCTTTCAGCAGCGTCACTCCGAGGCCCTGTCTGAAGGAAGGGCGTGACCATCCTGCGACGTTTCCAGAAGGGAGATGAGGTGAGCATTTCCCTCTGTTTCCTTGTTCTGTTCCACACACTTATTCATGCAAATGCACAAAGTTCCACTTAGAGACACACATG
>NC_051400.1:29474151-29474639 GCF_015228065.2 Penaeus monodon
GTATACATATCTTCCTTTCTTTCTTTAGAATGACACGACATTACATCATAACAATGACTCACGAGAAAAAAAAACATCTTCAGTATTTTCCCTGAATTACTGATAACAGAATAACACTCTATTAATTCACAATCTAAAAGGACCAACGGACGAAGACGCCCAAACCAGTACCGCAATACTGAAAGCTTTTCTCACGCAGAAGCTCCACCTAAAAGACCTTTGATTGAGCTTCGGTCGTGGGAACTCGCAGGCAAGTCTCACTAACAGATGATAGAGCAACAGTGATAAGCGGCAATGATGAAATAAATGATGTTGGTAGAATCACGGAAGGAATAAACGGCTGGACTGCGTAACAGCTTTATTTGTAAGACTCATCTTTAATCAGAACTAGAAAGTGGAATTTCTTTTCTATGAACTTGGGGAATCAGATAATACCGGTAAGTTCAAGAATCTTAGATTGCATAAGTAAGCGAGCGTTCGTGCAGTCA
>NC_051400.1:29474741-29474905 GCF_015228065.2 Penaeus monodon
GCAGTCAGAAGCATATACTGTATGCACAATAAAGATATTGTTAGATGGTACATAAGTTAAACCTTTAAACTTCCGAAACTTTAATGGAGGGAAATGCGGTAACAGTAAAGTGAAAATTAGAATAAGCTAGATTACATGGCACAGAAACCCTTTATGTTCATACG
>NC_051400.1:29475075-29475266 GCF_015228065.2 Penaeus monodon
TTTTTTACCCACCATATTTTTTTGCTTTAAACCAAACAGTGGTAGTGTTTGAGGCATAAGAATGTAATTATGGTATAGATATCATAAGCATGGAAGTACTGTACCAATTTCAGAAAGACAAAAAAAAATCCAAAATCACGTAAGAATTACTTATAAACGTAAAAGAAAGAATTTCCAACAGCCAACCACAG
>NC_051400.1:29475315-29476630 GCF_015228065.2 Penaeus monodon
CCGCATGACCGTGTGAAAAGTTCTCAATCCTGTGTTCGAGCATTATATAAATATGAGCTTCAACGTCCAGATGCTAGTTACAAGCTCACCAGCGTTCAGAGCAGAAATGAAGGTATTAACCAGAACGAGTGTTTGACACCATAATAAAGAAAACTATCTTAAGACAGTGTTAATAATTTAGATATATCTAGAATGTAGTTATTACGAGTACCTTTTACAACAGGTAATTATTGTGTTTGCCCTTTTGGTGGCTGTGGCGACGGCGATTCCTGAAGAAGGCTACAACTACCAGGCACCAGGAGGTCAGGGATCCCAGTTCCCTACCGGAGCGGGGCAGGCACAGTACCCCTCCGTGCCCGCCCAGTACTCCTTCCAGTGGGACGTGAATCATGAACCTTCAGGGAACTTCTACGGCCACAAAGAGCAGAGGGAGGACGCCAACACTCAGGGAAGGTGAGTCCTTATCTATTCTTTTACAGTAATCTTGTATTTTTGCTGCTATGAATGCTGTTATCATGCCATGTTTTTGTTACGATAGAATCTAACGCAAGCATTGTCTTCCATCAGTTACTACGTCCAGCTGCCCGATGGTCGACGTCTTCTGGTCGAGTATTACGTGGACGCCACCGGTTACCATCCCACCGTCACCTTCGAAGGCGAGGCGCAGTATCCTTCGGGAGGAAATCGGGGATACGGCCAGTCCGGTCAGGGATCGAGCCAAGGATCTCCCTCGCAGTTATATGGCGCCCCATCTAAGTAGATAGGCCATTTAGTGTAACAATTTGTTATTGTTATGATGTTTAAACTGTCCATTATACTTGATGTTACATATGATAAATAAAAACTGTTACGATGAGAGTAGGTTATTTTTCTCTGCTATAATCTAAGAAACCTTGCGTTACAAAGTAAGGATAACAGGATAGGCAAATAGGAGGTTGAAGACACTCATAAGTAAAGTGGAGAGTTGTGTGTATGAAGACAAAACTGGAGATATGATCATAATTTGTCTTAATTTACAAGAAAATTACCAACGTCAGTTGCTATGTCTTGGGACCGACATCACCTGATAACCTATGATGATGTACGTTTCAGACATACCGTCTAGATTATCATAAGCCCCATATCCATTAAGAAATACCTCCTGGTTATATGATATTCCATTCTGGTAGTTATTAATGGGATATGATAAAGGCAAAATGAAACTCTTCATATTACATGTACAGAATTACATGTACTGTTCTGCTCTATTTCTCCATGCTGGACAGAATCTGTATAATTCAAGAACACTGAGCACATTAGTCCAAATTTTGGATAG
>NC_051400.1:29478024-29478121 GCF_015228065.2 Penaeus monodon
AGGATTATTTTCTCTTCTGACCCACACTTCCATGCCTCGTGTGACCAACTAGGACTATTAAACAGTATACAGCTGTATTCCTAATTCCCTAATTGTA
>NC_051400.1:29478744-29479087 GCF_015228065.2 Penaeus monodon
TAGTGGTAGATAAAAAGAAACGAAAAAAGTAAAATGGAAAGGAGAGAAAGAACGCAGGAGGACAGGTAAACAATCACATTCATATAGCCATTCTGCTGATAATGTAGAAATAATGACAATAAACTGGGCTGCGGGTAAAAAGAGAAGATAGGTAGAGAAAAAAAAATCATGAATATGCAGAATCAAAATGGTTAGAGTGGCTAATTACACTGATAATCATAGCTACCTAGGATAAGAACAAGAAAGTTTTTATCATCATTATTGTTTTAAGTACATTGTCAATATTGTTACCATTACAATTTTCAGTGTCGCAATCATAACCTTTGTTATTTTTACCATAAGG
>NC_051400.1:29479282-29479532 GCF_015228065.2 Penaeus monodon
ACTTTAAAGAGGGATTTCATCTCATAATTAACACTAAAATATTATTATCAGCATTAACTATATTTGATAGGTTATGAATTTCCTCATATTCATTTTTGTTTAGAAACTATGTATTCGTCAATTCGAGTTCTGTAGCATGCCAAATGGATTAGACCTTTTTCTTCATGCCCTGTTCAGCCACTTCTATTCATATAATAACTGTAAACGAGTAATTATATTCTTGGGATCTTACTACCGCAGGCGAAGGGGA
>NC_051400.1:29479574-29480074 GCF_015228065.2 Penaeus monodon
AAGACAACAATCACTCCCGTTTGAGCGTCATATAAAAGCAAGCCTCCACGTTCAGCCGCCAGTTCTCGTCGCTCTCTCAACCGAAGCAGAAATGAAGGTAAGTAACATAGCCAAAGTATGCAGATGTTATCATAAATACGGTTTTCTTAGTCATATTCTACCTCATGAATATCACAACAGGTATCAGCAGTGTTTGCCCTTTTGGTGGTGGTGGCGTCGGCGATTCCTGAAGAAGGCTACAATTATCAGGCACCAGGAGGCCAGGGATCCCAGTTCCCTACCGGGGCGGGGCAGGCACAGTACCCCTCCGTGCCCGCCCAGTACTCCTTCCAGTGGGACGTGAATCATGAACCTTCAGGCAACTTCTACGGCCACAAAGAGCAGAGGGAAGACGCCAACACTCAGGGAAGGCGAGTCACTTTTTTTCTCTTTTTAATACGGCCATCACTTCTCTTTTCTTTTTTGATAAGATGAAATTTAACAACAACCTCATCCACAGT
>NC_051400.1:29480178-29480441 GCF_015228065.2 Penaeus monodon
TTCAGGAGGGAACCGCGGCTACGGCCAGTCCGGTCAGGGATCGAGCCAAGGGTCTCCATCACAACTGTATGGCGCTCCATCTAAATAAGAGTGCTTAATGGTGTACAATCACATATTATTGTTATAAAGTTTTATTGCTTCTGTTGAATGTATTTGACCAATAAAAACTGTTTCGCTAGCAAGGACCTTACTTAACCAGCTATGACATAAGAAGACCAAGAAAACGATAGAGATACAGTGAATCGGGGACAAGGCCAATCCGG
>NC_051400.1:29480760-29481126 GCF_015228065.2 Penaeus monodon
TGTGTTAGTGAATTGAAGCCAATTTCTGTAATTAAATCGCATTTTAGTAATGATTGATACCTAGTCAGTATTCAGATGTAATTACTGTCCCGTTACAAATGAAATATGAATAAGGACTGAATAATAATGAACAATACATTGAGGCAGAATTCGAACAAAGTCTCTTAGATACTGCCGTCAGGAACACGAACAACAACAATGATTCTAATGATGATGGTATTAGTGCTCATAATCCGCATCATTACTATTATTAGTTTCAGCATACTTTTACTACCATTGGTATAATTTCATTTTTTGTTATAGACATCATAATTCTAATAATAACAATAACCATGGTAGTTTTAATATGCATTGTTACCATTAATT
>NC_051400.1:29481379-29482282 GCF_015228065.2 Penaeus monodon
AATGAATATCACCACATTTCTCCAACTGCATTTACACAAAGAAAAACAAATAATGAGATGAACCGACTAAACGAATGCATGTGGGTCTAAGAGGAGATTATGACTAGAATACTACTGCTGTATTTTAAAGAATGAAACCACATTCTACAGATGATTAATGAAAAAACACCACACGTGGACGCCGCCGGTTACCATCCCACCGTCACCTTCGAGGGAGAGGCGCAGCATCCTTCAGGAGGGAACCGGGGCTACGGCTAGTCTGGCCGAGGACCCAGCCAAGGTTCTCCCTCACAGTGCTAAGACGCTCCGTCTGAACAAGCGGGTCAGTTGAGTCGTGTATCACTTTGTTATCGTTATGATGTTTATTGTTTTTTTTTACTCTCCATGATATGTTATATATGATAAAAATTGTTACGATGAGAGTAGATGTTTTTTTCTGCTATAATTTTTTTTTTCACTTAAGAATAAACAATGATTGAGTAAAGCAGGGAGGTGTGTAGATATAGACAGAAAATGAAGGTGATACATCTTGATTTGCAAGAAATTCATTAGCCTCAATTGCTATCTTTTGGGACCTTTGACATCAGCTGATAACGAGGATACCCTTGCCTACGATGACGTACGTTCTAGGCATACCGTCAGATTATCATCAGCCGCCTATCTTTTAAAAAACAAATCTCTCCTGGTTATATAGTACTCCACTCTAGTAGCTGTTGAGCGGATAAAATCAAAGTAAAATCCAACCCTTCATATTCTCAAAACAACATGTACTGTTCTGCGGTGTTTCTCTATGCTAGACTGGGACTTGTATAGTCCAAAGAACACTGAACACATCAGTTCAACATTTTGGACAGGATTATTTTCTCTCCCGGACCCACAATTTCATGACTCGTGTGACCAAAC
>NC_051400.1:29482629-29483628 GCF_015228065.2 Penaeus monodon
TTCTGCGTAGAAGATAGGTTGAGAAAGAAGTTAAAAAGATGGAAAATCATAATGGTTAGAGTAGCGGATTATACAGATATTTGAATATCGATTATTTGTTGTGCTTACACACGTGTATTACAATAACTTCCTCCATATTCCTCGGGTTCACTGTAATTCACATATCATGTATTCGTTAATCCATTAAAATATTTCAGAATGAATCGTATTCAGTGGGGATGTTATCCGTTTATCATGCCAAATGGATTAGTCATTTTTCTTCATGATCTGTTCAGCCACATTTGTTCATATTATATCGGTAAATGGGTGATTAAATCTCATGGATCTTACAAACGGGAAAGACCAAAAAGTGAACAATAAATAAAACAAGAAAAAAGTAAAAGACAGAATCACCCTGTCTCCAGTTTCAGCATCATTTAAAAGCAAGCCTTCACGTTCAGCCGCCAGTTCTCGTCGCTCTGTCAACCGAAGCAGAAATGAAGGTAAGGAACATAGACAAAGTATGAAGATATTATTATAAATACAGTTTTCTTAGTTCTATCTTAGTTCTTTATATTCTATCTCATGAATTTCACAGCAGGTATCAGTTGTGTCTGCCCTTTTGGTGGCCGTGGCGTCGGCGATTCCTGAAGAAGGCTACAACTACCAGGCACCAGGAGGTCAGGGATCCTAGTTCCCAACCGGGGCGGGGCAGGCACAGTACCCCTCCGTGCCCGCCCAGTACTCCTTCCAGTGGGACGTGAATCATGAGCCTTCAGGGAACTTTTACGGCCACAAAGAGCAGAGGGAAGATGCCAACACTCAGGGCAGGTGAGAAGTTCCATTTCTTTCAGAGCATTCCGTGTTATTACTGAGGCTATCATAACTTCAGTTTGCATTATGGACTCCAATCATGATGTCGTTGAATTTATTGGGTTAAGCTAGCATCACTTTTGTTATAATCAGTGATTGGTAAGCTTAGAATTAACGAGAACATTTTATTTTATTCTCTTCCACAGT
>NC_051400.1:29483732-29483928 GCF_015228065.2 Penaeus monodon
TTCAGGAGGGAATCGGGGATACGGCCAGTCCGGTCAGGGATCGAGCCAAGGGTCTCCCTCGCAGTTATATGGCACTCCAACTAAATAGGATCATGACCACTACTGTTGTTTTATTTGTTGTTGTTATAAAGCTATGATGATCGTGTGAATAAATGTAGCAAGGATATTAAAGAATATCCTTAAGAACCCCCCCTTC
>NC_051400.1:29486443-29488216 GCF_015228065.2 Penaeus monodon
GTAACAGTTTTTTTTCTCGAACAAAAATTAAGTAACATTAGACATATTAGAAACAGAAAAAAATATCTCACCTAAATGATATTTCACTATCACTGACAAGACACAAAGCAAATCAGTGATACCAATAAATTGAGGAAGAAATATCAAATCAAAGAAGAATTTGTTAAGGAAAAGGAAGAGGTAAACCTATTTAAGTCATTAAAACCTACCTCAGTCATATCAAACTACGTGAATAGAAAATGACTGTGATTTCACTTAAGATAACCTAGTCAAAGATTTGATAAGGCTAACAGACATACACTGGTGGTTATATAGTGATTAACATTGAAAAAAAAAGTAAAATTGATGAGAAAGCTCAAGGTGTTTACGGCGTGGGTGTGTGCTTATCGGCATTTTTAGTACAACTACTTCGTGTAGAAACTTTCCATTGGTTTTCATTCACTTAAGTACTGGAAATTTTTGAAAGAAATGGGTATAATTGATACCAATTAGATAAGAGTATTACAAAAGACTGATATTTAATGAATTCTTGTTTTCATCCGTGAATACGACAAATCATTATTTTCCAATTAAGATTTTGACCAATGAAGAAGTTAATGTTCGAAAAGGAGTGCTCATATTTTAGATAAATGAGGCGGGAAGAGGAATTCTGGACAAGAAACCAACACAAAATCTAGAAAAATAAAAGTAAAAGGATGCGAAAAGAATTTGAAATGTAATATAGAAGGAGGAGGGAGACGCACAATCACCTCGCTTTGGTATATAAGTGCGAGCTTCCGCGACCAGTCGTCAGTTCTCGCCACTCGTGACAGAAGCAGAAATGAAGGTAGTGAAATCCAAAAGCTTTCTGCAGACAAGCAATGTGATTTATGTAATTTATATCAGCCTCATGTGATATATTCTTTCTGGTTACAGCAGGTATCTATTGTGTTTGCCCTTTTGGTGGCTGTGGCGACGGCGATTCCTGAAGAAGGCTACAACTACCAGGCACCAGGAGGGCAGTTCTCAACCGGGGCGGGGCAGGCACAGTACCCCTCCGTGCCCGCCCAGTACTCCTTCCAGTGGGACGTGAATCATGAGCCTTCAGGGAACTTCTACGGCCACAAAGAACAGAGGGAAGATGCCAACACTCAGGGAAGGTGAGTTACCATTATTCTAGTAGTGCACGATCTTTTTTGTTATTCTTATTGTATATATATCTATCAAGCCAATACTCAAGAGAGGGTTTGCTGTAACTTGATGTTGTCATTGATTTCGTTTTCTAAAACTAATACCACCATTGTTAAAACTGGGCATGGTGCATATTTTGTTAAGATTAGAATTGACGAGAACATTGTCTGTCAATGTCTTTTACAGTTACTACGTCCAGCTGCCCGATGGTCGCCGTCTTCTGGTCGAGTATTACGTGGACGCCACCGGCTACCATCCCACCATCACCTTCGAGGGAGAGGCGCAGTATCCTTCAGGAGGGAATCGGGGATACGGCCAGTCCGGTCAGGGATCGAGTCAAGGATCTCCCTCACAACTGTATGGAGCTCCATCTAAATAGGATCGTGTCCACTGCCATTGTTATATTTCTTGTTGTTATAAAGTTTTCCTATTCACGTGAATAAATGTAGCAAGAATGTTAAAGAAGGCTAGATTTTTCCTAAGAAAAAAAGACAATCCTACTTTGGACAGCAAAGTTTTAGGAGCAACAGAGCAGTAAGTGTCACGTGCTTTTTTTCCGACACAAGGCAATATCCACCAAGCTTAGAAAACGCTCGAGGGAGA
>NC_051400.1:29489637-29490455 GCF_015228065.2 Penaeus monodon
AGAAAGAGAAACCCAAGTGAACGGGTTAAATCTACTCTAATTTCTCTTTTAATCAAACTTCATCCTATTAATGGTCGATGGCCAACCAATATTCAGCTTTAACGTCTATCCTGTTATAAATATTGGCGTGGATTAAGAATGACGATGAGCAATATCTGTGGCAGACATTGGACTTCAAGAATTTTTTTTTTATTGCAGATGAACAACAGCAATGATTACAATGGAGATGGTACTCCTAATAATGGTACTAGTAACAACTATTAATTTTACATTCCCGTAATGTTAGTTTTAGCAATTTTATTTCTATCAATAAATGTATCATTTGATTTATTTTTGTTATAATATATATGATAATAAAGGTGGTTATTGTAATTATTGATATAATCATCATTTTTACTATTAATGTGAATACTTTTATCATCAGATATGGCCTCCAGCAACTATCATCCCTACGATTAGTAATACTACCTTAACCTACAGTATCGGTAATGCAGACACTGTTTTCCTTCAATATATTATCATCTTAGGTGGAACAATCAAGTGACAATGGCGTTTTGCTGATGACGAGAGTACGAAGATCTGTTCAGTTGATCGCTCTGGAAAATGGAAGAAAATATTCATATTTATATGTAATTCTTTACTGGCTACATTAAAAGATCGAGAAGTCTTGTCTGTCTCTCTTACTTCAGCTCGTCTTTGGCGAAAGATTTCGTCGGCCAAATTGTAACATATTTTTTGTCCTCGATCATCGGGAGATAGATATTGAAAAGGGAGGCGTTTTTTACCGTTTAAATTTTTTTAATGAGTGCAATGGAATA
>NC_051400.1:29490820-29491278 GCF_015228065.2 Penaeus monodon
TTCAGGAGGGAACCGGGGCTACGGCCAGTCCGGTCAGGGAGCGAGCCAAGGGTCTCCCTCGCAGTTATATGGTGCTCCCTCTAAATAGGAACGTCTTCACTACTGCTGTTAAATTTGTTATTATTATAAATTTCTGATAATAAATGTTGCAACAAAGTTGAAGTTAGACTCTACCTAAAAAAAACTTAGAAAATTAGTATGATAAAGTAGAAAGTATTCTCAAAGTCCAACAGTGTTAAAGGTGACTTTTACTAAAATACTGCCAGCAATTATTTCTAGAAAAAGATGAGGAATGTTAGCTCCGACTATGAGGCAACAACCACAATGCCGTTTACCATCCTTTGTACACTTTCGAGGGAGACAGGGGGAGACATACCCTCCCCTTAGGGGGAGACATAAGGCCCCGAACCAAGACAGGGTAAACATCATTCCGATTTTCATCCGAAATGATTGCGACC
>NC_051400.1:29492266-29492466 GCF_015228065.2 Penaeus monodon
ACAATAATCAGATAAACGCCAGAGTTGGTTCCATATCCAAGTAGATGTTAGGGACAAGTTCGCAGAGATGATGCTGCAGTTCCTTCCCGAGTAACTAATACTTATTGTCGATCTACAAGTATGTAATTATGATTGCAGCATTGAGCGTACAAATAACAGCTGTGATCATCACAACTGGAACTCTTTGCTTTGTGACTGTA
>NC_051400.1:29492538-29494448 GCF_015228065.2 Penaeus monodon
TAAAATGCTGGATGTTTTCTGAAGTCATCATTATCATTATTTTAATTTAGTATATTATCTTAATGACGACAACAACGTGGCACTGAGATGCGGTTACTTTTGCTACTGATGCTGATTATCACGTGACGGTGAGAATGACGGAGATGACTGTGTATTAATATTTCTTATATGAAAGCAGAAGAAAAAAATCCCCAGTATCCTTATGAACAAGTCACTACAAATCTTATTGCTTATAAAGAGGTTCGAAACCTTTCCCTGATTCTTATAAACATCAACACTTTTACTGGGGATGATTCCTTCAGTCAAAGATGGAAACAACGTGGCCCTCCTGCATTACAAACTGATAATTCTAAAGTATTAAACGAGCTAGTGAGATGCAGGAGTAGAAAGTGCAATGAATAACTCTTCTTAGCGTAACAAATATTTAAGAAAGAAAAGGATGCACTGATTGGGTGCAAAGACAGCAACCAGTATTTAAACATAAAATAATCTGACAAGAATTTTGGTGTTGTATTTTGATTTAATTAATATATAAAACACCTCATTTATCATCTAGTATTCTTATAAATTGTATGCGATTTGAAAGAGGAATGAGAAAGATGAATATTAAGGAACAAAGTATATTCGGCTATGGACTTCCTAAAGTTCACTTGAGTTCATTTGTTAGCCTGAGCAATAGTACAAATATATTCTAAAGGCATGTTAACCATCTGTGAGGCCAGCTAAACGAGGCATTTTTTTATATGTCCTGCACTACTGCCTAAAATCTAGACATTCTACAAACGTACATAGACTGCGAAAGCGAATCAGTGTGTAAAAGATTAAACGTGGAAAGAAAACACATTCACTCCGTCTCCAGTTTCAGCGTCATATAAAAGTGAGCTTCCACGTCCAGCCGCCAGTTCTCTTCGCTCTCTCTACAGAAGCAAAATGAAGGTAAGGAATAAACCGAAAATTGAAGCTGAGATCATGAACAGATAGTTTTCTTGTCTTGTCTTATCTATTGAATATTACAGCAGGTATCCGTTGCGTTTGCCCTTTTGGTGGCTGTGGCGTCGGCGATTCCTGAAGAAGGCTACAACTACCAGGCACCAGGAGGTCAGGGATCCCAGTTCCCAACCGGGGCGGGGCAGGCACAGTACCCCTCCGTGCCCGCCCAGTACGCCTTCCAGTGGGACGTGAACCATGAACCTTCAGGGAACTTTTACGGCCACAAAGAGCAGAGGGAGGACGCCAATACTCAGGGAAGGTGAGCGATAAATTCCTTTTCTTTTACAAATTACCTTTCCTATTTCTGTTCTGAATACTAACCTTCACACGATATAAGATTTGTAATAAAATATATGACAACGAGAACCCTGATTATCCCCAACAGTTACTACGTCCAGCTGCCCGATGGTCGACGTCTTCTGGTCGAGTATTACGTGGACGCCGCCGGTTACCATCCCACCGTCACCTTCGAGGGAGAGGCGCAATATCCTTCAGGAGGGAATCGGGGATACGGCCAGTCCGGTCAGGGATCGAGCCAAGGATCTCCCTCGCAGTTATATGGCACTCCAACTAAATAGGAGTATTCAGTGCTATATATACACATTATTGTTATAAGATGTTGCTGCTTCTGTTAAATGTATGCGATCAATATAAACAGTTCCGTTAATAAGGACCTTACTTTACCCTGTTATGGTTTAAGTACTTTTAGATAACGCCTCAGACACCAAGGAAGCGCCGCACAAAATGGAGGTTAAAACTATCATCACCCCTTCCACCAACACACAAGTACAGATGCATATATTCATCAATCCTCTACCTGTAAAAAGCATATTTAAAAACCCAAAATTCTAGGAGTTAGGATTTTATTGCCCCTTGGAGAAGTCAGTCCCAGTATTTTTTTGAATAACATGCGCACACGT
>NC_051400.1:29494555-29494838 GCF_015228065.2 Penaeus monodon
TATATTGTGTGTGTATTATTGTTCATGTATGAATAATGTTTTTTCAAATAGTGATGATAATCAATAAAGAAAATCGGGTCAAAAAGTAACATGATAAGTAGGAAATGACTTGCACAGCACTTTTATTAACTTTTTTGTTAAGCTTTGTATTTTGCGTAATCCATTTTTTTTTTACCTGCTACCATGAAAAGACAAACATGATTTAGGATTTCATCTTGCACTCCCGTCTCAAGAAACGCAAGACACTTTCCTGAATAACTTGAGAAAAATCTGCCATATTACG
>NC_051400.1:29494886-29494958 GCF_015228065.2 Penaeus monodon
CGAAGGGATCTTCTTAGAATTTCGTCTATAGATGTTGGCCACAAGTTTCCTTTCTGGTTAGTATGTTATAAA
>NC_051400.1:29496439-29496766 GCF_015228065.2 Penaeus monodon
TAACAGGGAGACATGCAATCACTTCTCCTCTGTCGTTATATAAATGCGAGATTCCACGCCCTGTTGGCAGTTCTCATCACTCACTACTGAGGCAAAAATGAAGGTAGTGGACAAGCCTAATGAAGCTGTATTTTTTACGGCTTTGTTACTTTTGATTTTGTGAATTAACTACGTGTACCTGATTCAATTTTTCCGGTGAACATCAACTGAACTGAAACGTATTACAACAGGTATCAGTTGTCTTTGTCCTTTTGGCGGCCGTGGCGTCGGCGCTTCCTGAAGAAGGCTACAACTACCAGGCACCAGGAGGTCAGGGATCCCAGTACG
>NC_051400.1:29496869-29497122 GCF_015228065.2 Penaeus monodon
AAGGTGAGTCACCGTTACTCTTGTTATGAAATGCAGTATTATCCTTATTGCTGTTGCTTCATATATCGTTCTTATCATTAAGTCATGTTAACACTGAAAGAAGATATTACTATGCTTTACTTGTTATCACTAGTATTGTCACTTATGTCGCTGTTTAAAACTACCATCACTCTTGTTGATATTGCTAATGTTACACATTTTGTTTGGTGAGATAAAAATTTTCGAGGATTTTGTCTGCCACTATCTTTACAGT
>NC_051400.1:29497226-29497438 GCF_015228065.2 Penaeus monodon
TTCAGGAGGGAATCGGGGATACGGCCAGTCTGGCCAAGGATCAAGCCAAGGATCTCCCTCGCAATTGTATGGCACCCCATCAAAATAGGAGTGCTTAATGCTATACAAACACTTATTATTGTTATAAAGTTTTACTGCTTCTGTTAAATGCATTTCACCAATAAAAAAGACTAAGTTAGTAAGAACCTTACTTTACCTCATTCTCTATCTCT
>NC_051400.1:29497587-29497712 GCF_015228065.2 Penaeus monodon
GTTTTTTCATTATAATAACATTTTGGTGCTCATGTGATTGAATGTTGTACATATAGCTATTTTCTCAATAAGAAACTGCTTTACTTTGTTATTTTATTAAGCAAAAGAAAGGAAACCATAGTCAA
>NC_051400.1:29497799-29497948 GCF_015228065.2 Penaeus monodon
CTCATTTGGGACAAGTCTCGGAAAGCTAAACCAATAATTTAGTCAAGCTATACGATTCATATTTCTTTGAACTTTTGTAGAATGATTTTAACAATTATGGAGTTCGTCGCGGCAAAATTTACGGGACAAGAGCGCTTGAAAGAATTACT
>NC_051400.1:29498898-29499225 GCF_015228065.2 Penaeus monodon
TAACAGGGAGACATGCAATCACTTCTCCTCCGTCGGTATATAAATGCGAGATTCCACGCCCTGTTGGCAGTTCTCATCACTCACTACTGAGGCAAAAATGAAGGTAGTGGACGCGCCTAATGAAGCTGTATTTTTTACGGCTTTGTTACTTTTGATTTTGTGAATTAACTACGTATACCTGATTCAATTTTTCCGGTGAACATCAACTGAACTGAAACGTATTACAACAGGTATCAGTTGTCTTTGTCCTTTTGGCGGCCGTGGCGTCGGCGCTTCCTGAAGAAGGCTACAACTACCAGGCACCAGGAGGTCAGGGATCCCAGTACG
>NC_051400.1:29499328-29499557 GCF_015228065.2 Penaeus monodon
AAGGTGAGTCACCGTTACTCTTGTTATGAAATGCAGTATTATCCTTATTACTGTTGCTTCATATATCGTTCTTATCATTAAGTCATGTCAACACTCAAGGAAGATATTACTATGCATTACTTCTTATTATACATCACTAGTGTTGTCACTGATGTCGCTGTTTATGTTACACATTTTGTTTGGTGAGATTAAAATTTTCGAGGATTTTGTCTGCCACTATCTTTACAGT
>NC_051400.1:29499661-29499855 GCF_015228065.2 Penaeus monodon
TTCGGGAGGGAATCGGGGATACGGCCAGTCTAGCCAAGGATCAAGCCAAGGATCTCCCTCGCAATTATATGGCACCCCATCAAAATAGGAGTGCTTAATGCTATACAAACACTTATTATTGTTATAAAGTTTTACTGCTTCTGTTAAATGCATTTCACCAATAAAAAAGACTAAGTTAGTAAGAACCTTACTTT
>NC_051400.1:29500344-29500434 GCF_015228065.2 Penaeus monodon
GACTGAATGTGAATGTTGTACATAAAGCTATGTTAATAAGAAACTGCTTTACTTTATTATTTTATTAAGTAAAAGAAAGGAAACCACTGA
>NC_051400.1:29501292-29502220 GCF_015228065.2 Penaeus monodon
GTTTTCATATCTACGAATTTACTAGATTAATTTTCCAAATACTTCCATTTTTAACAGTAGCTGATAATTACTACTTCAATTTAATTTTGAGCAAAACAGAATTCACAACACCGTAAAGATATAAGATCAAAACACACTTACGTACTCATCCAGTATTTAAATGAACGTGTTACGTGGGATCGTCACTCCACACAGCAGTACATTCTAAAAGAAGGAACGGACGTTGTGGCATATTGTTCCGTAAACTGTAGCTGGTCTTTTGGCTGAGGACTAAAGTTTGTAGCGAAAGTGTGGGCCCGAGAGAGGTGATCTTGGTTGAGAATTGGCCGTCTCTGTGTCCTCCGAATGTGAGATTCTTCAGTTAGCTAATTAGCTAGTTAGATCAGTTAGCTTGTTATCTTTGAATAACACTCGTCTCCATATAATATAACATAGCTGAGTAGAATAGGTGTGTATGTGTGTTTTTGTATTGTATGGTAGTTGAAAATGTAGGGTTTTCAGTAATCATTACTACTCGGATGGTTGCCCAAATAACTAGTGATTAAATATTCATAGTTCTAAAAGTACTCAAAAGAAAGTCCTTATTATTAAGCATCTTGCAAGCTTCAAATTTATGATAACTCTTCTCTCGACGTCTAACTATCCCCACTCTACTTTTGTTTATATCGGCAGGGTACTTTGCTTCGCTACCTTCCTCTTTCTCTTACACACTCAGGTTTTTCAAGTCATAGTTGGGAGAAATATGTCATTTACTATCACGACAGTTTTTATTTATCACATGTAACTCTTACATTGACAGTCAACATTCATAAAAAAAAATAGTTTTACTATTTAACGAGGTTACTTAGATGGAACACCATATGAAAGTGATGGAGAACCTTGGCTTGGTCCTTGGCCAGACTGGCCGTATCCACGATTCCCTCCTGAA
>NC_051400.1:29502324-29503094 GCF_015228065.2 Penaeus monodon
ACTGTAACAGACAGTGAAACACAATGTTCTTGTTAATTCTCATTTTACCAAAGTATGGATCATACCCAGTTCTAACAATGTTGGTATTAGCCTTAAACAACGCAATCAATGACAGCACTACTGACATGCATCATGCTGCAGCTACAGCAAACCCTCTCTTGAGTATTGGCATGATAAATATATATACAATAAGAATAACAAAAATGATCATGCACTACTAGAATAAGGGTGTTACCTTCCCTGAGTGTTGGCATCTTCCCTCTGTTCTTTGTGGCCGTAGAAGTTCCCTGAAGGCTCATGATTCACGTCCCACTGGAAGGCATACTTGGCGGGCACGGAGGGGTACTGCGCCTGTCCCGCCCCGGTTGGGAACTGACCTCCTGGTGCCTGGTAGTTGTAACCTTCTTCAGGAATCGCAGACACCACGGTCGCCAAAAGGGCAAAGACAACTGATACCTGTTATAATACGTTTCATGTGATTAGATAATAATTTCAAAAATGAGTCAGGTATATCTAAGTAATTTACAGATTCAAAAGCAACATTATGTCGAAGAAATGCAGTGCCTTTAGGTGTGTCCACTACCTTCATATTCATCTCAGTTGTGAGTGGTGAGAACTGCCGACAGGGCGTGGAATCTCGCATTTATATACCGACGGAGGCGAAGTGATTGTATGGCACTTTGTTTTGTTACTGTCACTTTTCACATTATTCTGCTTCTATAAACTATGTATGGCTTTAATATATAAAATCAACACACAAACACTTACAG
>NC_051400.1:29503274-29504170 GCF_015228065.2 Penaeus monodon
TTACTAAAAAGCGCCTTCTTGTCCAATATTTACATACACCATTTTTTTCTATAAGGATTCCTCTGTGAACATCAATTTTGGATCAATGATAACCACACAGTTTTGTTGTCGCAGTCTGAGAATCAACCACACAATCTAAAATTACTAGGGAAATTGCTCAACGTTTCTCGAGGTAAGGATGCGTGACGCACATATAGATAATGACACATTTGGGTCTTCTTGAGATTTGGAGGAAATTCGTAGTCGCGGGGAAAGTGCAATTTTAAAGAAATGCCTAGAATTACGCAAAAATATATAGTCTAATAAATTTTTTTTTTAAAGGGTTACATTACGCATCTGCTGTAGCAAGAGATCCTTGAAATTATCTTAATGATTGGAGAATATCATAATTCTTAACATGCGCAAGAACCTTTAAGGAGTTTCACACCGTTTATGGACTTTGGGGGTAGAATATATATGCTACGTCATATTCCTACCCAACTTAACGATTAGCTCTCAGTTTTATATAGATTTATTACAATTATTAATCGTGGTTATAATATACAAACCTATATCAGCATTTAAGAATCATTAACTTAACAACTCACCTTAGATATATTCATTCTACCATTCAAAACGTCGACACATACACGGAACAGATAAAAACACTAGAACCGAAAAGGGTCCCGACTCTGACACCCCTAATAACACAGAATTCTGAGGTGAACAGTGGCCTTCCCCCACATTACAAGAATACCAGAGAAACCTCACATAAATCACTTCTCATCAGGATTAGGATAATCGTTGAAACAAACGGGTAATAATCTGAACTTACACTGACTTCATCGGTGGGCAGTATAATCGAACTCCTTGAATTCTAAATTTACTTTGGCTCTAGTATATGAACTGTACAGGTT
>NC_051400.1:29504270-29505536 GCF_015228065.2 Penaeus monodon
AAAGGATGGTAATGGCAAGAGTTTCAGTTCCTGTTAGCCATTTCCTATTTTCATTGCACCTCCCTCGTTTTCTTGACCTTTTTTATGTCATAACGGGTGAAGTAAGACTCTCGCTAACGTAACAGTTTTTATTGGTCAAATACATTTAACGGAAGCAGAAAAACTTAAAAACAATAATGTTTGTATGGCATTAAATACTCCTATTTAGATGGAGCGCCATATAACTGCGAGGGGGAACCTTGGCTTGATCCCTGACCGGACTGGCCGTATCCCCGATTCCCTCCTGAAGGATACTGCGCCTCGCCTTCGAAGGTGACGGTGGGATGGTAACCGGTGGCGTCCACGTAATACTCGACCAGAAGACGGCGACCATCGGGCAGCTGCACGTAGTAACTGTAAAAGACAATGAAATACAATGCTCACGATAGTTCCAATCTTATCAGACAAAATATGCAGTACAGACATTTATACTAGTATTGATGTTCCTTTTAAGGAAAAAAATAGGTGGTAACGCTATCGATGCATAATGAAAAGGGAATCATGGTAACATCTTCCTTGAGCGCTAGCATGACATGATGATGAGAACGATATATCAGGCAACGAGAGCAAATACGTAGAGCAATGGTGACTTACCTTCCCTGAGTGTTGGCATCTTCCCTCTGCTCTTTGTGGCCGTAGAAGTTCCCTGAAGGCTCATGGTTAACATCCCACTGGAAGGCGTACTGGGCGGGCACGGAGGGGTACTGTGCCTGCCCCGCCCCGGTTGGGAACTGGGATCCCTGACCTCCTGGTGCCTGGTAGTTGTAGCCTTCCTGGGGAACCGCCGACGCCACAGCCACCAAAAGGGCAAACACAGCGAATGCCTGTTGTAATATTCAGTAGATAAAATATGATAAAAAAAACGACTGATTGTGTTAACAGCTTCACTCTTGGACTTTGCTCCTAACCTTCATTTCTGCTTCTGTCGAGAAAGCGATGGCAACTGCCGGTTAGACGTGGAAGCTCGCTTTTATATGACGCTCAAGTTGAAGACAGAGTGATTGTATCTTATTTTTTCCTTTCACGTTTATTTTTTCACACATTTACTCGTCTTTGCCATCTGCATATGCTTTTAAGATTCACTCAGTTAGATTAGACTATAAATGGCTAATCCTGTCGATATTACATATGATTAGTGTCCCCTTAAAAGCTATTAGAGATTACAGCAAACCTTTCACGACCTAGCCGATACGTAACTTGTAAACTTTGCTTCTACAGTTTGCGCAT
>NC_051400.1:29505917-29506129 GCF_015228065.2 Penaeus monodon
GTTCTCAAAATTTATCCAATTACTCTAATATAAAAAACGACATTTTTATCCGGTCCCTTTTCTTCACATGTAAATAAGGACAACAAAATCACTCATCCAATTTGGCCAAAGAGTTAAGTCCATTAAGTACGACGAAGACTCTTAAGCCTACGTTGCAGCCAAGAGAGACTTCCAAAGAGAGTTGTTCATCTACACTGATTATCTCCCCCCCC
>NC_051400.1:29506256-29506337 GCF_015228065.2 Penaeus monodon
CGTTATGATTAATGAAAATAGTAATGCTAATTTCAATAGAAACCATCGATACTATAGTTTATAGCAATATTATAGTCAAGG
>NC_051400.1:29506399-29506516 GCF_015228065.2 Penaeus monodon
AACATGGATGAAAATAATAAAAGTGATTACCATAATTTTTTTTTTAAACTAATGATGGTTATGAATAATGAAAATGTTAATAACCACCAAAATAATAGCCGCTACCACTAGCATCAC
>NC_051400.1:29506577-29506655 GCF_015228065.2 Penaeus monodon
TCATAATTTGACATCAGTTAAAGCTGAATGTTGAGCAGAAATTTGCTTCAGTTTATCTTCTCTTTTCACTTTCCGTTC
>NC_051400.1:29507411-29508696 GCF_015228065.2 Penaeus monodon
CAGTTTTTCCTCAGTCTACAGCACTTGCAGGAATGTGTTTTTCTCTCTGTCAGTTTTCCTCGGAAAATATTAAGTAGAACATCGTTGCAACATTTATTCATATTTTCGACAAAAGTTTATAACAACAAGAAATATAACAACAGTACTGGACACGCTCTTATTTGGAAGGAGCGCCATATAACTGCGAGGGAGACCTTTGGCTCGATCCCTGACCGGACTGGCCGTATCCCCGATTCCCTCCTGAAGGATGCTGCGCCTCTCCCTCGAAGGTGACGGTGGGATGGTAGCCGGTGGCGTCCACGTAATACTCGACCAGAAGACGGCGACCATCGGGCAGCTGGACGTAGTAACTGCGGAAGGTGTTTTCGTTAGATTTAAGAATGTCTTGGCAATAATAACACGGATACGCTGCATATAAATAGAATTTATCACTCACCTTCCCTGAGTGTTAGCATCTTCCCTCTGTTCTTTGTGGCCGTAAAAGTTCCCTGAAGGTTCATGGTTCACGTCCCACTGGAAGGCGTACTGGGCGGGCACGGAAGGGTACTGTGCCTGCCCCGCCCCGGTTGGGAACTGGGATCCCTGACCTCCTGGTGCCTGATAGTTGTAGCCTTCTTCAGGAATCGCCGAGGCCACAGCCACCAACAAGAGAAACACGACGGATACCTGCCGTAACATTCAGTTGATAAAACATCAGCCAGAAAACTATATCCGGTTATAACCACTCCAGTCTTTGGATTTATCTCTTACCTCCATTTCTACTTCGGGAGAGGGAGCGATGAGAACTGGCGGTTGGGCGTGGAAGCTCGTTTTTATGTGACGCTGACGCCGGAGACAGAATGACGTATCGCTTACTTTTCTTTCCCGTGTATTTTTTTTACACTTTTATTTGTCTTATCTCTGTATGCTTGTAAACGAAGGAGATGTAAAGTTGATGTACAGGCTACTTAGCAAAATATATATATATATTTCCTGTTTGCATAACAGATAGTTAGCATTCCCAATGAAAGAGATTTCACCGATTGGAGATCTCATAATCCCTTTCACGAACCTCAGTAAACTTCAAGAAACTCATCACGCATTACACCTTGCATATCTGTAATATTTTATTTCCTCCTTTCCACATTGCATAATTTCATTCACGAAAATGCAGTAGTAGAATTGTAGCCATAATCTCTCGTTATGTACATCTTGCATTCACCTAATTAATACATATTTTTATTTCTATTTTTTCTTTATATTCGTGAACTTGGTAAAAAATCTCTAAAAATGATAGTAATGATAG
>NC_051400.1:29508863-29509080 GCF_015228065.2 Penaeus monodon
CAATCCCCAAGCGCTACCATTTCCATTATGTATGTATTTATTCTCACCGAGTTTGGCCGACGGAATCATTTTCCGATGAGAAGCTGGAGTTTAAACAGAAAGTCGCGAGGTTTCCATGCTACGTGTCGCCAATAAGGACTTATAGGGAAATATGTTGATGCGAATTAATCTCCAAATATCAATAATAACAATAAATAAAGTCAGCTGAATATAAAAG
>NC_051400.1:29509192-29509696 GCF_015228065.2 Penaeus monodon
CGCCACCGTTGCTAATGACTGTAGTGGAATTATCAAAGTGATTACAGTAATGATTATATTCATACTAACGATAACAAATAGATTAATGGTGGTTATCGTTATTAGTATTACTCTGGTTATTTTAAGGATAATAAAAATACTCTACAATTATGACAGCAGTAACGTTACAGAAATATTCACCGTCAGTATTACTACTGTTAATACCATCATCATTTTAGTCATTATATCACCCTAGCAACTGTTGTATAATTTGTGTCCTTTAGATATGTAATTTGTATATAATATTTATAATTTGTATTATATAATACTTTGTATTCAATATATGTTTTATATATAATTTGTTTTTTTTTATTCCTGCCTTGGATGTTGTTTGCTGATTATTGATAATCACTAGAATACGATTTGATTAATGGAGAAATTGGCTTCCATTTATCAGCACATTTCGTTCTCTCTTCCTTATTCATAGTCTGTTTTCTATCACTCTGGTCTTACTGTTTAACTGCT
>NC_051400.1:29509897-29510497 GCF_015228065.2 Penaeus monodon
CCTTCCTAACAAGAGTGTGACCGCGACTCCGGGCGTGTCCCCCGAACGCGCCTAAAGACCGAGGGTATTGTCATACCTGCAGAAACTATTTATTCCATTATCACGCACCTGATCTTAATATTTTCTAGAAATGTTGTTATCAAAGTGAATCTTGGTAAAACATGTGACAGTATTAGTACTGCTGCCCTTAAAACTTTTTCCATCTACAGTAACAGAGAGATTTTTTCTTTTACATTTATATTTCCTATCATTTATATATTTTCCGTTTCCTTAGGTAAAATCTAACGTTCCATAACATTGTTGTAACATTTATTCACGTGACCAACAAAAACTTTCTAACAAAAAATATGACAGTAGTCCACTCGCTCTTATTTAGATGGGGCCCCATATGACTGTGAGGGAGACCCTTGGCTCGATCCCTGACCGGACTGGCCGTAGCCCCGGTTCCCTCCTGAAGGATACTGCGCCTCTCCCTCGAAGGTGATGGTGGGATGATAACCGGTGGCGTCCACGTAATACTCGATCAGGAGACGTCGACCATCGGGCAGCTGGACGTAGTAACTGTGGAAAACAATGTTCTCATCAAATGCATCGCGACAT
>NC_051400.1:29510534-29511173 GCF_015228065.2 Penaeus monodon
TAACGAGAGCTTATAACATAAACTCACCTTCCTTGAGTGTTGGCATCTTCCCTCTGCTCTTTGTGGCCGTAGAAGTTCCCTGAAGGTTCATGATTCACGTCCCACTGGAAGGAGTACTGGGCGGGAACGGAGGGGTACTGTGCCTGCGCCGCCCCGGTTGGGAACTGGGATCCCTGACCTCCTGGTGCCTGGTAGTTGTATCCTTCCTGAGGAATCGCCGACGCCGCAGCCACCAAAAGAGCAAACGCAGTGGATACCAGCTGTGATAGGAAAATCTATATCAAGACAATTCACTAGAATTATATTCATGATGATGATATAAACCGAATTGCTTGTTTGCAGAAAATATTTAGCTTTCAAGAAAGTCTACCCCAGACCAATCGATCTGCCTCTATTGATACAAGAAAAATTTCTGGGCGTCTCCACTACCTTCATGTCTGCTATGGACGTATGACAAGAACTGACGACTGGGCGTAGAAGCTCGCATTTATATACCGGGGTGAGGTGATACTTTGCCTCCCTTTTCCTTCTATTGCATTTCAAATTCTTTCAGCCTCTATGTGCTTTTATTCTTCCAGATCTTGGTATGTTTATTTTTATTATTGTCTAGAGTGACTATCTGTTTTCTCTCTCTCTCTC
>NC_051400.1:29511212-29512246 GCF_015228065.2 Penaeus monodon
ATGGCATCCGCTCTTGGCAACATCTCTCACTGCCACTTCCAAAGTCTCCCGAGGGAAGGCACTGCCCTAGCTCATCCGAGGAAGTCCATGGCACAAAATCGAATCACTGAAAATGATTTCTATTCGATTAGTGTTTTTTCTCTGTAGCATTGCTTGTCGTGTTTACTAGTGCGCACAGAAAATAAACTTTGACGAGCAAAAACAACAAATGGTATCAACTTGTAACTTCACTCCCTCCAAAGTTTCCACTTGCGTGCAGAAAATTATGCGACTAGCCCTGTTTGAGCTTCTTTGACTGCACTGAAGATTTTTTGTACGCACATACACACCTGCCGTAAACATCTTCAATTTTACACATCAGTTATTTTTCATTTGTTAGCCATTCTGGAACAACAAGCATATCCGATTTGATAATTTTACTTAAAGGAGAGATATAATCACTTCTCTCCACGTAGTGTGATGGGATTAAGTACGTTTGTAAAGAAGCTGTAGCACTGAAGAGTCTTAGAAGCACAAACACACACACAAAGATTTACAACTTTCTCATCAACTTTATTCTGTTCTATCTAGTCACTATCTAACCACAAACGTGTGTCCCTTAGCCATTTCAGAACTAGAATCTGCAATTACATTAGATTATGTGAAGAAAAAAATCGTAGTCACTTTCTTTCCATGTATTTTGATGTAACTGGGGAAGAGTTTAATGACTTAACCAAACTTACCTCTTTTTTGCCTTTAACACGGCGATTTTCTTTTCTTTGATGTTTCTTATTAAGTCTATTGATACTACTGTCCTTTCCTGTGTCTTCTCGGTGATATTAGGTCTGATTTATCATCTACTTCCAATAATCTAGAATGAAAGTCAGAAATCCTTAAGGCACAGTCATTACCATATCTGTGTAACTATAGCTAACTGCGAATTATTGGTCGAGGTACAGCTTGCTTCGTAAGGAAAAGTTGGTATCTTGACGACTGACCCCAGAACTTAGGCAATCATGAAATCGTCTACTACAGTAATAGATTAGTGTATTCCA
>NC_051400.1:29513479-29513667 GCF_015228065.2 Penaeus monodon
TACTTACAAATTTAGCCTTCTTTCTTGTTTTCACTCACTCTATTTGGCGTTTGTATCTAGGGAAATTTGTATCTTTTATAACATTTGCATATACTCCAGTGTTGATTCTCTTCCTCTTTTTATCTGTTACTTATTTTGAGTTCCATCTCTAGCTTTTTTCTTTATTTGTATTTATATTTTGGTAAGGT
>NC_051400.1:29513738-29513933 GCF_015228065.2 Penaeus monodon
AAAATACTTCTATTTTTCCCCTAAAGTAACGTTTTTTTACTGGTAATTCAACAATCAAATACAAAAATCTATAACAGGAAATATTTGTTACAGAAATGGGCGCTCTCCTATTTCGATGGGGCGCCATATAACTGCGAGGGAGACCCTTGGCTCGATCCCTGACCGGACTGGCCGTATCCCCGATTCCCTCCTGAA
>NC_051400.1:29514037-29514461 GCF_015228065.2 Penaeus monodon
ACTGTGGATGGCAATTCTCTCATCAAATATATCGCGAAATAATGGCAGAATTAATAAGAGCCATCAATAAAGAAAGCATATAACAACGACTCACCTTCCTTGAGTGTTGGCATCTTCCCTCTGTTCTTTGTGGCCGTAGAAGTTCCCTGAAGGCTCATGATTCACGTCCCACTGGAAGGAGTACTGGGCGGGCACGGAGGGATACTGTGCCTGCCCCGCCCCGGTTGGGAACTGGGATCCCTGACCTCCTGGTGCCTGGTAGCTGTAGCCTTCTTCAGGAATCGCCGTCGCCGCAGCCACCAAAAGGGCAAACACAACTAATAGCTGCTGTAACAGAAAATATATTTTCTTCCATCTGCCATTTACTATGCAAATTAAATTAACTTTCAGTAAAATACATCAAACAAAGTCATCTGCATTTACA
>NC_051400.1:29514503-29515505 GCF_015228065.2 Penaeus monodon
TTTTAGGTGTGTCGACTACCTTCATCTCTGCTTTGGTCGCGACTGACTGGAACTGACGACTAGGCGGGGAAACTCGCACTTATATACCAGAGCGAGGTGATAGTATGCTTCCCTTTTCCCTCCAGCAAATTGCAAACTCTTGTTATGCTTTTACACTTCCAGAATCTAAAGTTTATTTCTTGCCCAGAGCGACATATGTCTCTTTCTGCCACTAATCAGAATGTGAGTACTTTGTAAGCTTAACCGCATTATTGGGTTTGTCAGCGATTGGTTGGAATCCCATCCAAGGTACGAGGTTTGGGCGCAACGGATTCTCTGCCAAATCCAAATTCCTTCGCAAAAGGCACCCTCCACGCCCTTCCGAGGTAGTACGTGGCATAAAGATGAATCATTTGTAGTCATTTAAAACAAATATATATAGCTTAGCTTCACTAATGCCCGAATAAAAACAATCCATATATGGATTTGATTGATATCGAATTGCATCCTTCTAAAATTTCGCTTTGTGTATTGGAAAGTCTTTACATGAAGCACGCACACGAGCATTTATAGCTTCTAGTTTTCTCATCAACTTTATACTGGTCTGCCTTAATAATCACCACCGCGTCCCTTGCCCATTACGGAACAAGAATTAGATTAGACTATGTGAAGGAAGCAAATCGCAGTCATTTTCTTTCCATGTAGTTTGATGTGACTGAGGAGGTTTTGATGACTTGATCAAACCTACCCCTTGCTTCCCTTTAGTAAATAGATATTTTTATTAATTAGTGTCTCCTATTAAGCCTATTGATATCACTGTTCTGTCTTCTTGGTGATAATAATAGGTCATTAAGGTCGGATTTCCTCTTCCCTCTGTTCTGGATATTTCATTACTAAAAATGAGAAAACCCCCTTAGCACAACACATCTTGCCTCAAAAAAAAAATCTATTTTGACGTTTTTCTCGTTCTTATTTTTGTTTTTATGTCCTTTAAGATCACCTTTTACAATTGACGGCCTGGCT
>NC_051400.1:29516733-29517552 GCF_015228065.2 Penaeus monodon
TCCAACTATAGCTCTTATTCCTTTTCACTCACAAATTTTGAGTTATAATAACGAGTCTGTGGATGTTCACATAAGAATATATATGTTCACTTTGTCCCTCCTTCCGTCTGTTGCTTCTTTTAGCTTCTACTACGATCTTTAATCGTTTTTGTGTTTTATAGGAAGGTAAAGTGTGGTCTCTGCTAACGTAACGTGTTTACTGATCACATACACAAACAAATGACATGATTTACGGGCATTTATAACAATAGGAAATATAACAAGAGTAACCGACCCTCATCTATTATGATGGGACGCCATATAATTGCGAGGGAGACCCTTGGCTCGATCCCTGACCGGACTGGCCGTATCTCCGATTCCCTCCTGAAGGGTACTGCGCCTCCCCCTCGAAGGTGACGGTGGGATGGTAACCGGTGGCGTCTACGTAATACTCGACCAGAAGACGGCGACCATCGGGCAACTGAATGTAGTAACTGAGAGAGACAATTCTTTAGTCAAATGCATTGCGAAAATAAAATAATCCTTAAAATAATCTTAGAATGATCAAAAGAACCAACATGAATTAAAATTATAACAACTCACCTTCCCTGAGTGTTGGCATCTTCCCTCTGTTCTTTGTGGCCGTAAAAGTTCCCTGAAGGTTCATGGTTCACGTCCCACTGAAAGGCGTACTGGGCGGGCACGGAGGGGTACTGTGCCTGCCCCGCCCCGGTTGGAAACTGGGATCCCTGACCTCCTGGTGCCTGGTAGTTGTAGCCTTCTTCAGGAATCGCCGATGCCACGGCCACTAAAAAGGCAAACGCAACTGATACCCCCTAT
>NC_051400.1:29517588-29518690 GCF_015228065.2 Penaeus monodon
TCTAGTATCTATTACATAATTTGAGTCGGTAATATGCAGAATGGGTTTCAAGAGAGATTACATCACGCCAAATTAGCTACCTCTATACACAAAATTCTAGCCCCGGTTTTTGAGCGTGTCCATTACCTTCATTTCTGCCTTGGTCGCGAGTGATGAGAACTGAGTGTTAGGCATCAAGGGTCGCGTTTATATACTGCGGCGGGGTAATAGCACGAAATTCTTTGGTCTTCTTACACTTTCGGATTTGGATATGACGTTATTTCTTTTCCTGAATAACGATTGGTATTCCTTACTGTCATTGATCGGAAGTCTACCTGAGTCTCAGACTAAGATATGTTCCTCTCTTAAGTCATAATTAACTATTAGTTTTAGTAAATAATATGATGCAAGGATATAGGATTTCTGAATTATGATAAGAAAATGTCCAGTAAATGTGCTACAATGAACATAAGGTCTAATGCATTAAATTCCAGTTATCTTGGCTTGTATTAGTCTTTATATTAGACTTTATATATTCGTTTCAAAATTAGCGTGCTGCAAAAAAAGTATTGAGAAATACAGTAAATTGATGAATGAAATAAGCTTTAATCTCTTCATTATATCTATTCTACTCTACCTTATTAGCCACTATATGACCACAAATGTGTCCCCGCTAGTAAATTCGGAACAAGATTAGGTTATCTTACGTACAAGCAAGTTACAAGCACCTCTTTCCGAAATCTGATGGTACAGAGGTAAGTTATAATTACTTACTGAAACTGTTTCCTTTTAACATTTTGATATATTAATAGATCTTTCTTCTTAGGCGTCTTGATAGCATTATTATTATTTACTGGATTTTCTCAGTGGTGATAATTTTAATCGGATTCTTTCTCTCTACTCTTGATATTTTTAATATGAAAATCAGAAAATCTATCTCCTGCGAACTAATTGTTGTTCGAGAAACAGCTTGTCTCAAAAAGGTCACGTCTGTTGTGCTTTGCTCCCATGTCATTCACGGTTGCTTTTAATTGCTGGACTGGCAACATGGCAGCCGATCTTCCGAAAAACTCCCTATGTCACTGAATCGTCCACAGAAGAAATACATTAGTCTCTACTAATC
>NC_051400.1:29520900-29520972 GCF_015228065.2 Penaeus monodon
TCGTTAACTCCCCGATACCGCTGCTGTGCATCCACTTAAATTGCCCAGCGATTTCTGACAGTCTGTTTACTG
>NC_051400.1:29521029-29521116 GCF_015228065.2 Penaeus monodon
GTTACAACAATGAAAATAAATAACTAAAAAGAAATTGACTGACGGTAAGGGGACGTGGCAACTAACTACCGACCACGCCCCCTTATC
>NC_051400.1:29521331-29521747 GCF_015228065.2 Penaeus monodon
AGCGAATGTACATGTATGTTTGTTGACTCGGTCCCTTCTTTTGTCTATTCTATATTTTCTGCTATGGTATAATGAAGTTTGGTTTTAGCTAACACAACGCTTTTACTAGTCATATACAACAAGTAATTACATGAGTAGTGAACATTAACAACAGTAGGAAATATAGCAACAGTAATGGACACGCTCTTATTTGGAAGGACCACCATATAACTGCGAGGGAGGTCCTTGGCTCGATCCCTGACCGGACTGGCCGTATCTCCGATTCCCTCCGGAAGGATACTGCGCCTCTCCCTCGAAGGTGACGGTGGGGTGGTAACCGGTGGCGTCCACGTAATACTCGACTAGAAGACGGCGACCATCGGGCAGCTGGACGTAGTAACTATAGGAGATTTTGTTGCCGTTATTTATAAATTTAC
>NC_051400.1:29521769-29522414 GCF_015228065.2 Penaeus monodon
GTACAATCAATACCGTCATTTGAATTGTCGACGTTTACCTTCCCTGAGTGTTGGCATCTTCCCTCTGTTCTTTGTGGCCGTAGAAGTTCCCTGAAGGCTCATGATTTACGTCCCACTGGAAGGAGTACTGGGCGGGCACGGAGGGGTACTGTGCCTGCCCCGCCCCGGTAGGGAACTGGGATCCCTGACCTCCTGGTGCCTGGTAATTGTACCCTTCCTGAGGAATCGCCGACGCCACGGCCACCAAGAGGGCAAACATAGCGGATACCTGTTGTGGAAGTAAATGTAAATTGGTATATTGATAAGGAATTTGTATTTTCTCAAATATATAAACACGTTTTGTCAGGTTAAGCTTTAGGTTAGTTAGTTCCAATGTGGCTGATACCTTCATCTTTGCTCTGATCGAAAGTATGATGAGAACTGACAGCTGGACGTCGGATCTCATATTTATATAATGCTCGAACTCGGTCGGGCGTCTCTCCTTCCTTTCTTTTCTTTAGTCAACGCCTTTTTTTCATCTCACTTCCATGAGATTCGCTGATTCGCTTTTGTTATGTAGTCATTCATTCATGTTTTTATTAATCTTTTCCAGGACTTGTCTATGATAGAGAGATACGCCCATGCTCGCGTTATGTCACAGTGACA
>NC_051400.1:29522569-29523148 GCF_015228065.2 Penaeus monodon
CACGAGACACAGGGAAGAAACAATAAAATGTGTCTCTCAGGCTTGTGAGTTGCGTGAATCACTTTTTAAGTCATGTCACTTTGATATCACCTCCACCAAAGATTGAAATGTTAAAAGGCTTAAATCTTTGTTTTAAAATATCTTTTTGTGTGTATGGTCCGTTATACCAATGCGTATTCAATACCTTAAGTATACCAGTAATATTTAATTTCAGTGAAGAAAACCTAATACTTATATCTAATTCCAGTAAGACTAAAGGTAAGCCTTACGTAACTCAGCCACTTATTGAGTATAATTAATTCTGTCATCAGCATTTGTCGTGATTGCATTGTCATTCATCGCTGTGAGTTATCTCCAAGATCCCATAATCAAGACTTATTCGAAGACACTTGCGTGGGAAATGCTGCCGATATTACGGAATCAACTTTGACATCTGCGTTCACTCTTCTGGTCAGGGTATTAATCCTGGTGAGTTGATATGTTATTAGTAATTCAGGAGAAGGTGTAGAAATAGGAAGCAAAGATTAAGAGTCGTTGCTGAGTTGCAATTGTGTAACCCTAAGGAGAGAAGAGAGGATA
>NC_051400.1:29523534-29523903 GCF_015228065.2 Penaeus monodon
GAAGAGAATAATGAAACAGTAAAATAATTTTCCTCACTCACTTTCCTTCGAAAACGTCGCAGGATGGTCACGCCCTTCCTTCAGACAGGGCCTCGGAGTGACGCTGCTGAAAGAGGGTCATTTCGGAGGAATGGAGTCTCGTTATGTCTCGCCAGCCGTGACACTTCAGCAGCTGTGGACACGAACCTGAAAAGAGGAAACGGTCAAGTGATTTAAAAAGATGACAAAAATTGTATTAAAGGAATAGAAATGAAGAATTAGAGAGATAATTCTGGTAGATAGATGGGCAGCCACGCGGATAGACATAAACACTGAAGAAGGCAGAAAGGGAAGCAGATAGAGTGAAACAGAATGAAAGACAGGCAGAAG
>NC_051400.1:29524489-29525142 GCF_015228065.2 Penaeus monodon
TACTACCTTGCCAGTGTAACGAAGGTCAGTTTTCAAGCTTGTTCATGTGCATTAAAAGTTTTTTTTTATACAAAAGAGGACCTTCTTCAACTGCTCTAGAGTCAAACTCTTGTCCTGACTGCAAAACGCCAGTTTATTGCGCTTCATATTCTTGCCGAGAAGGTTTTGGTGTGGCCTTTCGAGCGGGCAGATTCAGTCACACTGGAGGCGGCCCCGTATGGTTACTTCTGCAACATCTTTTAAGCGTTCTGAGTATTTTTCTTAATGTCACCTGGTGCAGTGAGTGGGGTACTACTCGCAGCACGCTGGATGAGTGTGTCAGTTCTCTTTGTCTTGCCTGGGCGTGGCTGAGTTAATCTATTATGATATAGGCCTACACTCGCGACAGGGATAGTTAAGCAGGTGGACCTTTGTTGGCAAACACGGGCAGCAGCGTCTCGTATTTTCTTTCCTTCTTTCTTTAAGGGGATAATATGAACCCTCTCTACTTCGCTTGAAGTGGCAGTACATTATTCCGTGACGAAAACATTTCCCGACAAATAATAAAAGTGACAGTTACTGAGGTTATGTTGCCATCGAAAGTTCAGCCAATTGTTAAAGAATTACCATCTGGTGTTCGGCAAGTGACTGATGCAGTTATCGCTGGAAAAATA
>NC_051400.1:29525256-29525761 GCF_015228065.2 Penaeus monodon
ATCCGTAATACTATTTTGCCGTGTTTCCCCCTCTTTTCATGAATTGATCAAGTTACAAGCATTTATGGTAATAACGATAGCATTTTGATACAGCGATTGCTAGTCTGACTATTAATGTTCAGAAGGGATGACAGAGCAACGCCGTTTTCTTTGAAAAAAATTCTTACAAATTCTTTGAATGAATGAACATTACTTGAATATCACTTACACTTCTCCGGTGACATTGCATCTTACATTATTTCTATACACTAAACATTATTCCCATATTCTTACCGTTAACGTCATTGGTGATAGGACTGAAAAGATAATTACGTTATCGTACCATTATACCCTAAGCTAAAATATCAACATCATCATCACAACCACGCTGAAATTACGTCTTAGGCTAAAAACATGAATTTTAAGACAAGGATACTCATATCTCACCATGTTTCATCATACAAAACATGGGAGACGTGAATTTTACCTTCACGGTGAGATGACCAGCTTCGAAGGAAAAATGTTA
>NC_051400.1:29525820-29526278 GCF_015228065.2 Penaeus monodon
CATTAGTTGCATGTCGTCTGTGTACAAGGTGTGTCCTGTCTTGCATGTGTGTTTCTAGATATTTGATGTATATACAGTATTTCGCACCTGCTGTTACAACCCAAACTATTTAACTTTTCTGTAACTTTCCAAATTATACATTAAACCTCTCGTCACGGATATCACAGTGACTCGTTGATGAATTGTTATCATCTAAGTCAAACACATTTTCCACTATCAAAATATTTATTCTTATCTAACAATACCCATGTTTTTCGTAAGGCTGTTTAGTAGTTTTCCGGCAGTGGGTATGAGGTTTTATATATTACACATGTCAGTGGTGAGCCATCTTTATTTCTTGTTTATGCCTGAGATGTTGCGCCTTTTTTTGGCAATAGTACATATATATTTTTAATTATCTTTTGTCAGTCAGCTTTCATAATTGCTCCGGTTTAAGTTAAGCTTTCCGTCGAATGTGT
>NC_051400.1:29526505-29526657 GCF_015228065.2 Penaeus monodon
TAAGGTGATACGTCACTCCAGCCACTATCTTCAACGCGTCCTCAAAAGAACCAGGAAGTGGGTGATTTACATCTCTACGGAAACACTGGAAGGACTCTGATGGAACGCCTTTTCCGTGACAGTAGCATGTGTGCGATTGGATGAGTGAGTTA
>NC_051400.1:29526732-29526814 GCF_015228065.2 Penaeus monodon
CATAGACATGTGTCTGTGTTCGTTTATTCCGACGCTGAACACTCACTCGCTCTCTCCCAGGCCGTGTTATATAATCCGAAGC
>NC_051400.1:29527020-29527333 GCF_015228065.2 Penaeus monodon
ACCTTCACAGCATCTACCATTCCACTCATAGCCGATTTAACAGCGAAGACACACGCGCAGAAGTCCACCGCGGATAAAAAATAAATTATGTGATTTTCCTCGCCACCGCCTCTACTCTGCAATGATGATGCGAACAAAGAATTCCCAGAAGAAATTATCCTTCAACCAAATAACAGATACAGCAACTTACGAAAGCTCTTTTTTTTAAGGGGGGGGGGGGTTAGGGATGTATATTGCCTTTGTCACTTTCACTTTTTATGCTCCTAGGTGAAGAAGATGGCATGATGAGACAGCACTTTCTGTGAAGTTCAAT
>NC_051400.1:29527410-29527841 GCF_015228065.2 Penaeus monodon
TAAATGTCTAAGGAGGTAGACAGTGTAGATACACACACACAAGCACATACCAAAAAATATAGTGTCTTCATTATCGCAATCACTCTGGGATTTTTTTTTTGTATTGAAACCTACTTATTTTCCCCCCTTCTTCCTTTTTTGCTGAGTCACGTTCATAATTCACAGCAAGGGATGGCAATTTTGTCGCGGGAATAAAGTTAATATCAAGTGGAGTGTCACTGCTAGAGCTGTGTTGTTTTCACTTTATTTATTAACTTTGTATTCATATTTGGAAGAGGATATGAGGCAATGGTGTGTGTGCGTGTGTGCATTATGAGATTATCCTATTTCACATTTCATTCTAGAAAGGTAGATTGTCTTTATTACTGCAAGATATAGAAAAATGAGTCGCTGACATCCATACGTAAGGAAAATGTTAACCGCAATATGTC
>NC_051400.1:29528152-29528351 GCF_015228065.2 Penaeus monodon
GTACCGCGCCGTAGCAAGAAAGGGGAAACAGAAACATAAAATCATACGTAACTGTTCTTTTCCGCATTTCCTACAGTAATCGTTGCCACATGGATGCCCACAACAAGCACGCAAGCCGAATCCCGATGTCGTCTTCAAAAGCTTTTAAGCATGAAAATATAGCATGCGGTGAGGAATCCTATGCAGCAGGGCTACTCAA
>NC_051400.1:29528460-29528525 GCF_015228065.2 Penaeus monodon
TCCATATGTCCCCACACTTACCCTACGGCAGTCGAGGAAATACACTTTCAAGAATCCATCGCCAG
>NC_051400.1:29528630-29529004 GCF_015228065.2 Penaeus monodon
CGTCCTGAAGTGTGTATTTTCATATCACTAAAATAAACTGGACGTGAAAGAACGTTCACTCACTTTTTTCATCATTCATCATACTATCCGCGATCAGGACAAGTTAGTTTTTAGAAAAATCAGAGAGTAGATTTTTTTTTTAAGACGTTCACGGACAGAATGGTTGTATAGTGTTAAGTCTTGTAAGGTTCATAATTTTGCTCAGTGTATCCTGTTGATTTGAGTAAAAACCCATGGATCAATATTAGAGAAAATTGTACATGGGTAGGGCTGACATAAATAAATTTAGACGGTGGAAATTGTCCAATGTACATGCAGTGGACAATCATGTTTCGATCAAACTACGCAATGTGAACATATGTAGTATCGCGCGT
>NC_051400.1:29531181-29531627 GCF_015228065.2 Penaeus monodon
ACTCTAAGCTAGAAATTTAAAAAATGGCTTGCTCTTACATTCTCGAAATCAATTAATTTCTCTTGTATTAAGCATATTTTTTTCTTGAGCTTTTTCGCAGCAATAGGGAAAAAAATAAAAATACATTTATAAACATTTACTCCTTAAGGTATTTACATTGCACATGACAGATAACGCAGGTACAGTGATAGGTAATCCCCAGTATAGCCATTATTGTACAGGAAGGGTGAGCTGCTGAGAGACACCGGGAAGAGAGTGCTGGAGACTTTTACTTCGACCTCCGAACGGTGTGTAGCCCTGGTTAGGTCTCGGTCTCAGCTGAGGGCTTTGCTCAAGACTGGAACCGGTCTGTGGGATGTCTTGGTTTGATCTTTGCTCCGTCTGCGAGTAGGCCTGACTTTCTTCGAGATTCTGGGAAGGATTTGGCCGAGAAAGTCGTCCCTGGT
>NC_051400.1:29531716-29532262 GCF_015228065.2 Penaeus monodon
CTAAAATAGCAAAATACATATTGTGACGATATGATGTTTAGCTCCATTCAGCATATCTACAAACGAACATAATCTGATCCGATAGGGAACTTCATACAAGTATCTACAAACCAAACAATCAGTTTCCCTGTAGAAGTATACAGATATAAGGTCATTATTTTTCTTATATCTCACTGAAAATGTGTGATTCTCAGTATTTTTCTACTTAATCCCATCTAAAAATATATTAACTAATATTTTATTGTTCAAATCATTTTCGCAATTCCTCACCTCCCACGTGTGTCCGCATCTTGTCTTTCTTCCCGATGGCCATAAAAATTGCCGCTGCGTGGATCATTCACATCCCACTGGAAGTTGTACTCGGATGGACCAGAGGGATACTGGGAGGGGGTGTTTCGAGGGGACAAGGAGGGGGAGGGGGTGTTTCGAGGGGGCAAGGAGGGGGAAGGGGTGTTTTGAGAGGACAAGGAGGGTGAGGGGTTCTGAGGGAATGATGAGGGCGACCGGTTTCGAGGGTACGAGGGAAGTAAGGGAGTTCGGGGCGAT
>NC_051400.1:29532298-29533746 GCF_015228065.2 Penaeus monodon
ACTTGGACTTGAGTAGAAGGAAACTGTTTAGGGGAGGGGGAAAACTGGGTAGCGGGGAAGGAGCTTTGAGAGGGAAAAGGTGAGAACTGGGAAGAAGATGAAAGCTGTTTAGAGGAAGATGAGCTTTCAGACGGAGAGGACGAAAACTGTGAAAGCTGTTTAGTGGGGGACGAGAACTGGTTAGGAGAGGACGAATGCGGAATCGCTGCGGAGGAGAATTTGGAGGGTGAAGATGAAAAGTGATTGGCAGAGGAAAATGTTTTCGAGGAAGACGAAGCGAATGGGTTAGTAGAGGATAAACTTTTCGAGGAAGCTGAAACAAATTGGTTAGAAGAGGTTGAGAATTTGGAGCTAGGGGATGTCAGTTTCGGAGCAGAGGAGGATAATGTAGCAGGAGATGAGAATGTAGAGGGAGATGATATGAACTGGGTGGCAGGAGATACTACTTTCGAGGGAGAGGAGGCGAACTGAGTACTGGAGGGGGACTCAGAGGCAGAAGGAGTGAACTGCGGAACAGTGGGTGAGAATTTAGGACGAGAAGCTGCAAACTGTACAAGGTGGGGTGAGAATTTAGAAGGAGGGGGCGAGATCTCGGTAGTAGAGGACTGGGTGGGAGGAGAGGAGGGTATCGGAGTGGGTTGGAACTGGGGAGGAGAAGGAGTGGGTCTGGGGAAGGATCTTGGGGTAACAGCAGACAGGACGTGCACTGGATTCAATGGGTTTTGAGCAAGAGGAGAAGCAAGGGGAACCGTAGAGGACTTGGGTCTGAGAGTGGAGAGGACCTGAATGGGATCAAGAGGGCTCTCTTTGAGAGCAGAAAGTTGCGCTGGTGGAAGGGAGGGTTCAGCTTTAAGGGTTGAAGGAATTAGATTCTTTGGAAGATTTGAAGGGTTCTTTTCGGGTGTAGACAAGGCCTGAGATGAAGTAGATGGATTCTGTGTGAGGGTTTTAGGGATCTGTGAGGGAGGAGATGGCTCCCGCTCGACAACAGACGGTATTTGGGCGGCTATGGAAGGGTTTTGGTTAAGGAGAGAGAAAATCTCTGACGCTACAGAAGGATTCTCCCTGAGAGAGGAGATCAACACAGCAGCAGCGGAAGGATTCTGTCTTAGAGTGGAAAGGAAATTCGAGGCGGCTGATGGGTTTCGTTTGAAAGTCGAAAGCAGCTGGGCAAGGGCGGATGGGTCCCGGTTAAGGGAGGCGAAAAGCTGGGCGAGTGTGGTGGGGTTCTGACTAAGAGGCGAAAGGAGGGGAACAGGAGAAGGATCGGGATTCCTTTGGAGAGCAGAATCAACTTGAGGAACAAGGAGAATCTGCTCGTGAACAGAGACGTCGTTTCGAGAGGAGAGAGGGTCCTGACTTTCCTCAGGGAAGGAGAAAGATGGTAACGAAGGACTTTGATCCAGCGAAGGGTTTTGAGGATTGGCAAAGGAATTCTGACCAGTGCC
>NC_051400.1:29533792-29534249 GCF_015228065.2 Penaeus monodon
GCTGAGTGCTGCGAGGACCCTGTCGGAGGCTCTAACTCTTGGCTGGGCGTCTCATGAGGGTGATGGGCGTCTTGAAGGCTCGCCCAGGCCACCGCTGCGGCAGATATGATTACTACCACCGTCTAAGGAACAAGTTTACTACAGTGAACATTCTAACAACTTGCGCATAGAGAGAATCTATAGGAAAATAATAAAAAAAAGGAAAAACCTTGCACATAAAGAGAATCTATAAAAAAAAAAAAATCTTGCACATAAAGAGACTGTATAAGAATATAGGAAAAACAGTATAAACTATAACGAATCATAACCATCTGACAAACTCCAAAATCACATCAGGTTCCTCCTACTGCATTACAAATCGCCTTTATTGAATAACCACACCCGAAAATCAACATATGAACAAATCATACAACTCTTCGCATAATTGTCAAAATCTACCCCCCCCCCCAAGTCTGAG
>NC_051400.1:29534340-29534757 GCF_015228065.2 Penaeus monodon
CCTTCATATCCGAAGCCACTCAGACGACACGGTGAAGCAGCTTCGAATCGGCCACGAAGCTTCAGGCGAGTGAAGCGCGCGAGGCGGATTCCTTCCCCATGAGAGTGAAAGCAAAACTGGCGCGTGAGGGAAGACGTAGCGCTATATACGAGAGAATGTACAGTCTACAGTGGCTCCGTTCATTGCACGTTTTGGGAGAGATTCCTCAGCCAAAATGATGGTTCGGGGGAAGATAGTGCTTTTGTGAGGAAAGTATGAGCAATTAAGATGATCGAGAGAAGGTACAGCATGTAGAGAGGTGTCTATTTCGGAGTGTCACTTGTTCGTCATCTTTTATTTGTACTTATTCCTTCCTCTTATATTATCATTATTGTTTATCTTACTAGTGCAATATAGTCATTATTATTGAGATATTAT
>NC_051400.1:29535172-29535456 GCF_015228065.2 Penaeus monodon
TCTGCGTGTCGCTCCGCCCCAAACCCGCCAAGCACGGCGCCCATCTGGAGATAAATGGGCGTCTCAGGGTAGTGATCTGAAAATAAAACTTCGCAGAGTGAGACTACAGAAGATATATATGTATCGTCTCTTGTATGGTCGAGATTTTTAGGCAAAGGTGCTATTCGCATATGTAAGATATAGGGTGAAAATGTGCGAGCGGTTGCGAAAAAATACACGCGGGCAGGAAGGTCGTCGAACGTCACAAACACACATGCGCGTCACAGTAAAAACACGCATGCACT
>NC_051400.1:29535815-29535932 GCF_015228065.2 Penaeus monodon
GAGATTGACATCAGGGGGGGGGGGTCAGAGTACTTTTATTCTGAGCGAAAAAATGTAGATTACCAACTGACACGTAACCGGTGCATTGTCCTCTCTCTCTTTCTTTAGGTGTACGTA
>NC_051400.1:29536165-29536408 GCF_015228065.2 Penaeus monodon
AACGCCTAACCTTTTACTTGCAGCCCGATAATCGGTTTATGTGAAATCACAGAATTATCCAGATAAAAAATTAATTTGAGGTCAGCGGATACGGAACACAGGCACTCGAAAATTACAAGTCATAGCAACATCTCATCTGCAAATGCATTTCAATGATCATCCTGCTGTGTTGAGGATTTCGACATTAGTTCCTTCTATCTTCTTGAAGATCACTTGTCAATAAGCTTGTTTTGTTTTGTCTAT
>NC_051400.1:29536432-29536662 GCF_015228065.2 Penaeus monodon
GTCGACGGTCTGTGAAAGCAAGTCGAAGAAATATCCACGGGATAGACGCCATTTTGTGTTTTTCGGAAACTTCGCATTAAATAATATTTATTATGATAATTTCCCTCATTATTATCCGTATATCCATTATCGCCATTTTTAATTAGCTAAATTTACGAAGTTCTATCACTACTATTATTAATACTGACATTTGACATTGCTGTTGATACGAATGTAGTGTATATAATAGG
>NC_051400.1:29539116-29539389 GCF_015228065.2 Penaeus monodon
GGGAGGAAATAATGCGCTAACGTAAAGAGCATTTTGCAAAGAAGAAACAATATCAGACATTCAAAGGCACATTTTTTACACCTTTGCTAAGGCAGATATGAACTAATTCGCGGGGTAATTTCGGCCTCTGACATCGTAATGCTTGTCTGGCGCCACGCTGTCTGCGACGATCGCTGTCGGCCGGAGCCCAAGCGCCGGTCGCTCTCTGCGGGTGCCGTTATTCCCTTTCTTTCGTTAATGTTAGTTCTCTGGTAGTCTGTCTGTCTGCCCCCC
>NC_051400.1:29539675-29539989 GCF_015228065.2 Penaeus monodon
AACGACAAGATGCTCCGCCTCAGTTTAAACCTGCCATAAGATGCAAGTCACACTTGCCATTTCCTATTTCACTGAAATATTTTCTAAGAGCTCCTTTACATGCTAATGATTACGACATCGTTCTATTAAATCGCCCAGAAGAAATAAGCTCGTTTTTCAAATAAAAATTTTAGAGGTTTCATAAAGTTAACGGTCTATGATAAACAATGAAGTCGACGGTCAGTGATTAACAAGTCGACGAAATACCCAAGGGAGAGCCGCCATTTTGTAGCAAATGGTGTTTGGAGGAAAAGAGTAAATTAGCCGCCTGTATC
>NC_051400.1:29540085-29540794 GCF_015228065.2 Penaeus monodon
CGATGGCTTCTTTCGTCGAGAGTCGAGAGGCGTCGAGAGGCCGCCTCAGTGTGCAAAGAGGGGTTGCGGCGGACAGGAAATCCTCCTTGCGTTGTCTTGGCTCTGACGGGCAGTCGAGGTCAACTCCTTTTCTAAAGGCAAAGGTTTTTTGTCTACATTTACGAAGAGCTTTATTGGGCTGACGATACTACAAGCCGAGGTAAACGTAAATGTTATTTTAGAAACAGAATTCTTGGATTCAAAATTGTTACTCTTGGCTGACTGTAGACATTCACGACCTTTGTCGCCGTTGCTTTTACGTCAATGTACACGTGCCCAGGGCTGAAATTTTGCCTTCATTCAAACTACGCTAAAATGCGTTACTTTGCCCTGAAATTCAGACAAACAGTTAGACAGCCAAGCAGATAACTAGACCGAACGATTTTTATTTTAACAAATGTATTCATTATATACACAGCCTCTCGCGGGGCTGGGCGGCCTCCCTGAGTCCTCTGCGAACTATTGCACGGACCAGGGAGGGTCTTAGGCATCCGCGTGAAGAGGCCAAGGAACTACGCCTCCTTGGTCCGTGGAACAGGCCACAGGGGGCCGAGGGAGGCCGCCCAGCCCCCGAGAGGCGTTTGGGATTCCCTTTTGATGGAATAAAAGATGAATAAATGACAATAGATGATTGCAAAGCTGAAAAATAGTGCAGCCACGTACACTGGTT
>NC_051400.1:29541351-29541454 GCF_015228065.2 Penaeus monodon
CGCAGCACCAAGCGAGGCCCCAAACCGACTCATTCCAGGCATTCCGCGGCTCAGGTGAATTCCACAGCTGTTACTTTGATGCCCACTTATGAGATCCGGCAAA
>NC_051400.1:29541512-29542116 GCF_015228065.2 Penaeus monodon
GCCAGTCTTGGGTCTGCAAACTGGTCTGTTTCATAGAGATGACGGAAATTCCCTTGGACTCGAGTCAAATGCTTCGAAATTTCTGCTCGCTGATGCGGTGTTTCATTAGTCTGTATAACATTAATATCTTGAGCACTTTTATTCCCTCCGCCACACCTCTACTGAGATTGAAACGATCACAGATAATTCCATTTTAAGTAACAACAACAATGATAATAATAAACTCGAACTATGAAAGGACAAAGCGCCTCTCCAGAAGAAGCATGCTCCATCCGACTCCAAGGCCTCGGCGGCATCATATTTGATCCTCGTGATTGGTTGCGTTCAAGTCTCCATTGCTAAAAACAATGCATTGAAGAAAAAATGAGAATAGTGTTTCTTCATACGCAGACTGAAAAATGAAACACTGTCATTTTGTTTTTACTTAGGGAGATGATAGAATCGATAAGCTTACATCCGATTCCAGCGTCATAACACGGTAGCTTGAGGAATCAGATGGAGATTTCAACGCATTTGAAACGGAATACGCTTGTGGGAAGAATCCTAACGATCTAACACAAAAATATCCTCTTGATAATGAAACTTCTCCTCGAAAGGATCAGAC
>NC_051400.1:29542235-29542348 GCF_015228065.2 Penaeus monodon
TGGGGACAGATATAAATTAAAGATTCACAGACACTGACAGGCTGATAGATAACACATGGGTAACATGGTTAAAGCAAACAAGATGTTTCTTTGAATACCTTTGCAAGAGGAGA
>NC_051400.1:29543741-29543990 GCF_015228065.2 Penaeus monodon
TGAAACAGAATTAATAAGCTTACGACTGATTCCTGCGTTATAACACGGTAGTTTGTGGAGTCGGCTGGAGATTTCAACGCATTTTAGAGAGAGGCTTATAGCATGGTCTGCTGCTGGGCAGCTCTTATCTTGGAAATAAATTGACATTGATACACAGACACTGACAGGCTGACAGATAACGCGATGGCCAGATGGCTAAATGCAAACAGGATGTTTGTAAAATGACTTTGAGCCAATAAATACATAAGT
>NC_051400.1:29544404-29544563 GCF_015228065.2 Penaeus monodon
TTGTATTCTATCTTCCGGTAAGCAATGGCGATTGGGAATATATTTTGTGATAATTTCGATTTTAAAGGATGTTATGAGTGAAATTCTGTAAATGAAGGATTGCGGTTATGATGATAAGACCAACGCCAGGATAAAAAGGTAAATCAATGATAGTGGTGC
>NC_051400.1:29544683-29544873 GCF_015228065.2 Penaeus monodon
CAGCAACACAAAGTACTAAATGATAATGCTTCTTCTGCCGTCGCTTTAAAAAGACGTAAATCTTCAGTCGTCGGGAATAATGGCGATAGCGAAGTAATTATGAGAATAAATAAATAAATCACCGAAAATGATAGAGGTACAGATAAATAGACAGAGAGAAAGAGTCGGAGAGAAAAAAGGAAAAGATGTT
>NC_051400.1:29545309-29545799 GCF_015228065.2 Penaeus monodon
TCACAAACACAATTACACTATTAAAATACAATAAAAAAATGCATACTGAAATTGGACCGCTATTATTTTGTCTTCACTTATAGAGATGATAGAATCGATAAGTTTATGACCAATTTCATTGTTATAACAGGGTAGTTTGAAGAGTCGGCTGGCGATTTCAAGCATTTTAGGAGAGGCTTATAGAATGGATGCTGGAGGCAGCTCTTGCACTGGAAATAACACCGATGTTTATACTATATACACAATACACCATAAAAAAATATAAGCACAAGCAAAACGGCATTTCAATACGTGAGGCATGAAAATTGATAGTTGATTTTATCCGTAGAGTTAAAAAGGCGAATTGGGAATGAAATTTGTGATCATTTGGAGCTTAAAGTATGTTATATAAATGAATGATTGCGGTTATGATGATGAGAACAACGCCAGGATAATGGAAAGATAATACTGATATTGATATTATATAGAGAGAGAAAAAAGGAAAAAGATG
>NC_051400.1:29546424-29546580 GCF_015228065.2 Penaeus monodon
TCTATAACGGATGAAAAATAAATCAAAATACCGACATAATTGTCCTCGTTGTCATTATTTTGCTTTTGTTGCTGCTATTGGCACCGCATCGTTCTTATCTTCATCATAACCACCATCCCCTCATTTTAGTCATATTATCAGTAGTTTTATATAGCT
>NC_051400.1:29546675-29546823 GCF_015228065.2 Penaeus monodon
TTTCCATTAGTTTTTTTTCTGTTTATTATCTTTCTCATTTTTATTGTAATTCTTACATATAGTATCGTCTCCGTCAATGTCACTGATGTTTTTTCCTTTTGAATATAGATTTTCCTTTGTCATATATATATACTTTTTAATTCTTATA
>NC_051400.1:29546971-29547377 GCF_015228065.2 Penaeus monodon
CAGTTTTTTCCCATCCATATGTAAATATCATGGCTGTGTTTGTGCTCTTTACATTGATGATTCCCTCTTTTTTTAATGCACATACAAGCACACTTCCTTAGAGGGGCTGAAAAAGGACTGAAAGCGTTATCGTGTGTTGCACTGTTCGACTAAGAAATGCTAACTCATCAGAGCTAGGTAATAGAGTCATGTTGTCCAGACGTCACAGGTCCCTCCTAACTAGCCCAGGCAGTCTTCTGTAGGGCCCTTGGGAGAGCGCGAGAGAGTGGCACTCAGAATGACACCCTAATGAGCAAAATGAAAACTGTCCGAATGCGCGGTGTTTAATGTAAACAGTAGCGTTTGTAGTCAATAAATCATCTTGTAGATTACGATATGGTGAAAATGTGCCGTAAATGCAAACGGT
>NC_051400.1:29547438-29547812 GCF_015228065.2 Penaeus monodon
CATCTTTACCCACTCTCTTTCTGTCTCCCTCTAACCCCCTTACTCACCATCCCCCCCCTCTCTCTCTCTCGAAGTCTATCGAGTGAAAGAACTGCGCACCAACAGATCGGCCATTAAGCCTCTCCCTAAAACGCGTTGAAATCCCCAACCGATTCCTCAAACTACCGCTTTATATCAAGGAAATCAGTCGCCATTTTATCATCTTCCTAAAGCACACAATCAGCCATAGCTTTCCGTGTTCATTTTGCATATAAAGGAACATTTTTCCCTTTGTGTTTTTCTCTTAACGGAGGTTTAAACTGCGTCGGACGGAGCAGGATTTCAGCCTCTTCTGGAGAGGCGCTTCTACCCTTTTATTTTCAGATTTCTTTTTT
>NC_051400.1:29548067-29548380 GCF_015228065.2 Penaeus monodon
ACCATAGCAAGAATTTGCTGGAATGAAATTATCCTGATCGTTTCCAATCTCTGGTGTGACGGAGGGAAGAGTTCAAATCCCTTTTTATTTTCTATTTATATTGATCCCTTGACACAAAACGTGAGGGACATTTGCGCATGTGCATTTGCCTTTGCTTCTTCCTACAACTTGCTCTGCTGTCGGGAAACGTGAGAAGACCTGATGTAGAAATTGGCTTGAGCTTTAAAGCCTATAAATGCATGGTGAATATTGACTTGTAATGGAAATCAGGTTAATACTGACCCCGGTATTACAGAAGGCAAAAACCAATGAA
>NC_051400.1:29548744-29549149 GCF_015228065.2 Penaeus monodon
CCAAAAGACTGAAAAATTCGGTCTTTTTAAGGCTTTGGCAGAAAAAAGCACTAAACGCCAAGTAGGTGTTTTCTGATCGCTGTTATGTTCTCTGTTATCATCATTATTTCTCTTTTATCATCTTCTCTTGGATGTGTCTGACTATTACGGTCATTAGCAGTTATCATTTCCATTACTGTTAATACGTTTTTTTGTGAGCGATATAATTATTTTTACTGTTAATACTTTTTTTTTACCATTAGTATCTTATCATTATCGTAAATTCTACCCTCATCATCAGCACATTAATTATCTCTTTTCATCATCATGAGCGATCATAATAATCATAATCATTTATTTATATCAATTCTCTTAAAACATACGTTCATTCCCAATCGCCTTGCTCTCCGGAAGATAGAATATAGA
>NC_051400.1:29549864-29550310 GCF_015228065.2 Penaeus monodon
ACAAATTCACTCTTTTTTCAAGTCTACAGAAAAGACGCCAGAGGTCAACAACTGATTTTCATGCGACACACTTTTCGGCTTTCATTTATATTTGTTATGATGTATAATATAACATCCAAATAATCGAAGTCTATCGAGTGAAAGAACTGCTCACCAACAGACCGGTCATGAAGCCTCTCCCTAAAACGCGTTGAAACCCCCACCCGATTCCTCAGAGAGACACAGACAGACATAAGTAGCGATGGAGAGAGATAAATAGACACATAGGCACACGGAGAGAAATTGGGATGATAAATTTAGAGAGATAAACAGACAGAAAGACAGAAACAGTGATGTATAATCAGAGGGAGAAAACATATTCGTGTTGATATATAGAGAGAAGGATAGACAGATAGACAGAAATTGGGATGGATAAATAGATGGAAGGAGAGAGAGAAGAAATAGAT
>NC_051400.1:29550337-29550636 GCF_015228065.2 Penaeus monodon
TAGAACAAGGAAGGAAAACTGCTGAATAAATATTGAAAAATATACAGATATAGAGGAATTTGGAATGATACATACATATATAAAAAGGGCAAATTAGTAATAGTAAACAAAGGAAGACCAAAAATACAGAAAAGGCAACAAGAATGAGAGACAGAAAACAAATAGTTGAAATAAATAAGACAGGAAAGGATAATAACGCAAGGAATCGTAATAATGACAAGAGTTGAATATTATGATAACGCCAGTGATAAAGGAGATAACAGCAGACTCATGCTGGTGTTTGGCTTTGTATTTCAGCG
>NC_051400.1:29551121-29551348 GCF_015228065.2 Penaeus monodon
CAAAAAACCTCACTAGAAGTAATCGCAGCGACTAATGCTGATAACAACAATGGCGATATTGCTGAAGACAATAATAATAACCACAATGATTAACATGACTGCTAATGACAAGGAGTCGGAGGGAGATTCCAACGCAGTCCAAGTATGGAGTGAAAGAATTATTTATTGAATAGGATTTCCCTGAAGCAATGGAGTCACATTGCATTCATGACGTAACTCTTAACCCC
>NC_051400.1:29551469-29551543 GCF_015228065.2 Penaeus monodon
GTTTAAAATATCGTCTCTATCAAAGCCACTTATTTCATCCTTTTTAACTACGGTGACAATGAATTGATAACATT
>NC_051400.1:29551692-29551765 GCF_015228065.2 Penaeus monodon
ATGTCTGCGTGCAAGTGTGTGTTCGTGTTTGAATGTGTGGTAAATGCGAGTGCTTGTGTCTGTGTATGTATGC
>NC_051400.1:29551826-29551978 GCF_015228065.2 Penaeus monodon
GATATTATTATCATCTTTCTAGTCCTTCTCGTCATAACGTCACTACCGTTATCATTCCCAAAGACTGAAATATTGCGTCTTTTTAAGGTTATGACAGAAAAGGCACTAAACGTGTTTTCTTAGCGCTGTTTTGTTCTTTATTTTCATCATTA
>NC_051400.1:29553447-29553653 GCF_015228065.2 Penaeus monodon
GTTTTTGAAGTCTACGGAAAAGGCGGCAACTATCGATTTAAAAGGCACACACTTTCTAATCCCTTTTCGGCTTTCGTTTATATTTGTTATGGTGTATAATATAACATCCAAATAATCGAAGTCTAGCGAGTGAAATAAAACTGCCCACCAACAGATCGGTCATTAAGCCTCTCCCTAAAATGCGTTGAAATCTCCACCCGATTCCT
>NC_051400.1:29553770-29554731 GCF_015228065.2 Penaeus monodon
TGAAAAAAGGAAGATAAAGAATAAAAAAAACCGGTGTGAATCAGAGGGAGAAAACATCTGAGATAAGACAGAAAAGGATAATAACGCTAGGAATGGTAATAATGACAAGATTTGGAGAAGATTATGATAATGCCAATGATAAAGGAGATAACAGGAGACGCATGTTGGTGCTTGGCTTTGAATTTCATCGATAAAAGCTGTGTTGGTTATAATGAAAAATATTATAATAATATTCGGTTTCGATGGGAATAATGATGATATTAATAATGGTAATAGTACTTGATGGCGCTGCTGATAGGGAAATGAAAGATAATGATAGCAGTAACGATGGTGATGTATGTAATAAAAAAGGAAAGATAAACAGAATGATAATTGTACACCAACAATGAAAATGCTCATAATAGAAAGAAAAATAAAAAGAGAGGGATAGAAAAACAAATGAAATACAAAATATGAAAAAGAAAATGAAAAATCACATTAGCGAATTTATAATTCTGCAATATTAATAACAAAATGTCGATAATACTGAAAACGATAATAATAACCATAATGATTAACATGCCTGCTAATGACAAGGAATCGGAGGGAGATTTCGACGCAGTCCAGGTATGGAGTGAAAGAATGATTTACTGAGCAGGATTTCCCTGGAGCCACATTGCATTCATGACGTAACTCCCAACGAGCAAAGAAAGAAAACTTTGAACGTCGCTTTTACGTGATATGAAGCTGAAACTAAGAAACCACGGGACAAACGCTATGATTTAGCTCCCTGCCAGGAACGTTACGTTATTACCCTAGACGTCTGCGGACGGGCACTGTGGATGGTGTTTATAGGGACGCCATTACAGGGAACATTATGGCGAGTATTTAAATAATTTAACTTGCCTTGTGGCTTTTAATACACTGTAATTTAAAAAATACATATCAGTCTTCGAAGATGTCTGAAACATTTGTGTAAAGA
>NC_051400.1:29554789-29554883 GCF_015228065.2 Penaeus monodon
CGAAGACTAAAAATCACACTCAGGTCAATAACTTCAGGATTTTCATCTCCCTGGGTATGATTATTTACGGTATCTATTTATCAACAACAACAAC
>NC_051400.1:29554909-29555039 GCF_015228065.2 Penaeus monodon
AACATAATATAGCAATGGGGACCTTCCATGCCTCCCCCCCATTCGTCTCCATCAATCGTCCTGTGGACGAGGACGAAACAGAGCATTAAACGGTAGGCCTACATTGGTATGTGCCAACTGCAGATACTCG
>NC_051400.1:29555139-29555431 GCF_015228065.2 Penaeus monodon
CAGGGCCAGCAGCAGGGGGGTAGTTAGTGGGCCCTAATAATGGAAATGTGATAATGAAGCGTGATCATGATAGAATGATAGAATTGTAAAATGTTTATGATAACGCAACACAAAGTACTAATGATAATGCTTCTTCTGCCGTCGCTTTAAAAAGACGTAAATCTTCAGTCGGTCGGGAATAAGGGCGATAGCGAAGTAATTATGAGAATAAATAAATAAATCACCAAAAATGATAGAGGTACAGATAAATAGACAGAGAGAAAGAGTCGGAGAGAAAAAAGGAAAAGATGTT
>NC_051400.1:29555948-29556446 GCF_015228065.2 Penaeus monodon
ACAAACACAATTACACTATTAAAATACAATAAAAAAATGCATACTGAAATTGGACCGCTATTATTTTGTCTTCACTTATAGAGATGATAGAATCGATAAGTTTATGACCAATTTCATTGTTATAACAGGGTAGTTTGAAGAGTCGGCTGGCGATTTCAACGCATTTTAGGGAGAGGCTTATAGAATGGACTGCTGGAGGGCAGCTCTTGCACTGGAAATACACCGACTGTTTTATACTATACTACACAATACACCATAAAAAAATATAAGCACAAGCCAAAACCGGCTTTCAAGACGTGAGGCATGAAAATTGATAGTTGACTTTTATCCGTAGAGTTAAAAAGGCGAATTGGGAATGAAATTTGTGATCATTTGGAGCTTAAAGTATGTTATATAAATGAATGATTGCGGTTATGATGATGAGAACAACGCCAGGATAATGGAAAGATAATACTGATATTGATATTATATAGAGAGAGAAAAAAGGAAAAAGATGGG
>NC_051400.1:29556502-29556676 GCF_015228065.2 Penaeus monodon
AAAAAGAACAGCGGCCATAATACAGGAGGGGAAATTTGAAAACTATAATTATGAAAAATGATAATTTATTACATGATGATAAGGGGGGAAACTAATAAAAATGGTAAGGATAACGATAATGATCGAAATTTAAAAAGGGGCAGAGGATATATTTTTTTTTAAATCCCCTTTTAT
>NC_051400.1:29556805-29557283 GCF_015228065.2 Penaeus monodon
CCTTTTAGCGCTCTTTTACTTTTTTTTTTTCAAATTTTATCATGGTACTTTTATTTTTCAGGATCGTTTTTTTTTTTATTGCTTTGTATTACACGTTTTTTATCGTTTTTCTCTTTTTAAATTTACAGTCGTCATTCCCCATCATCAGTATCGTTACTCCCTATCACTCCCTTTTCAGTTTTATAATCAGCGCGCCATCTTTACTTTTGTCTTTATTTACTTTGCCCATTATATCAACCATTGCATAAACATCATCAAAATATGAACCCCTTTATTATTATAAATTATAATCACGTCATCAAAACCCAAATCATTTTCATAACGGATGAAAATAAATCAAAAAAAAACCCGACTAATTGCCCTCGTTTTCATTATTTTGCTTTTTTTGCGGGCTATTGGCACCGAATCGTTTTTAAATCTCTTTCAAAACCCACCACCCCCTCATTTTAGTCATATTACCCAGTTTTTTAAATTAGCT
>NC_051400.1:29557519-29558639 GCF_015228065.2 Penaeus monodon
ACATATTATCGTCTCCGTAATGCCCACTGATTTTTTTTTCCTTTTTGAATATAGTTTTTTCCTTTGTCAATAAAATTTTATTTTTTAATTCTTATACATCTCTCGCTTTATCTTTGTTACCCAAATCATAATAATTATCACATCATTTTTTAAACTTAAATTTTCAAATATTTATTTATTTTTTCACCTTGTTACATCGCCTTATTATCACGATCCCTTTTAAATCAGTATATCTTATAAACAGTTTTTTCCCACCATTTTTAAAATTTTCAGGGCTGTTTTTGTGTTTTTACATTGAGATTCCCTTTTTTTTTAATGCACATAAAAGGCACATTTCCCTAGAGGGGCTGAAAAAGACTAAAAAAGGAAAATTTTTTTTTTTACCCCCCCGGGGGGGGGTTTGCACTGTTGGACTAAAAAATGCAAAACTCATCAGAGCTGGGAAATAGAGTCATTTTGTCCAGACGTCCAGGTCCCCCTAACTGGGCCCGGGCAGTCTTCTTTAGGGCCCGGGGGAGAGCGCGAGAGAGGGGGCACTAAAGAATGACCCCCTAATGAGAAAAATAAAAACTGCCCGAATGCGGGGTGTTTAATGTAAACAGTAGCGTTTGAGTCAATAAATCATCTTGTAAAATTACGATAGGGTAAAAAATGTGCCGAAAATCCCAAACGGTTCAGGGATCATCATTTTTCATTATCATCCCCATCACCCTTTATCTTACTTTACATTATCATCATTTTTACCCACTCTTTTTCTGTCCCCCCTCAAACCCCCCTTTACTCACCACCCCCCCCCTCTCTCTCTCTCAAAAGTCTATCGAGTAAAGAACTGCGCACCAACAGATCGGCCATTAACCCTCCCCCAAAAACGCGGGAAACCCCAACCGTTTCCTAAAACAAAGGGGCCCTTTATATAAAGGGAAAATCAGTGGGCCATTTTATCATTTCCTAAACCCACAAAATCACCATAGCTTTCCGTTTTCCCATTTTGCAATAAAGGAACTTTTTTCCCTTTGGGGTTTTTCCCTCTTAACGGGGGTTTTTAAAACTGGTCGGGGGGAGCGGGATTTCACCCTTTTCGGGAGAGGGTTCTACCCTTTTTATTTTCAGATTTTTTTTT
>NC_051400.1:29558895-29559256 GCF_015228065.2 Penaeus monodon
AGCAGTCCCCATAGCAAGAGTTTGCTGGAAAAAATTTATCCTGATCTTTTCCAAATCTCGGGTGGGACGGAGGGAAATTTAAAAATCCCTTTTTTTTCTTTTTTATATTGATCCCTTAAACACAAAAACGTGGGGGACTTTGCGCATGTGCATTTGCCTTTGCTTTTTCCCAAACAACTTGCTCTGCGTCGGGAAACGTGAGAAGACCTGATGTAAAAATTTGGCTTGAGTTTTAAAAGGGCCTTTTAAATGCAGGGGTAAAATTTTACTTGAAAGGGAAAAATCGGGTTTTAAAAACTGACCCCGGTATTACAGAAGGAAAAAAACCAAGGAAATCCTTCTATTAAAATACAAATTGCTA
>NC_051400.1:29559350-29559959 GCF_015228065.2 Penaeus monodon
GTTATTTTTGTTTTTATTTTTATTATATCCGTTTTTTATCAAAAAAAAATCATCTTTTTATACTCTTTAATATGATCACATTAAAAATTAGAAATTACTATAGAAAACAGTTCATTCGGCTTTAAAAACCCTGCTATTCTTTTTTAATCATATTTTTATCCTTATCAGTGTTTTATTTTCATTAAAAAATTTACCATCTTTTTATCCTTATCATCAAAACCTTCACTCCCGGGTTATTGTTCCAAAAGACTGAAAAATTCGGTTTTTTTAAGGTTTTGGCAAAAAAAAACCCCAAAAAAACCCCAATTTAGGTTTTTTCTGTCGCTGTTTTTTGTTCTTTTGTTATCATCATTATTTCTCTTTTATCATCTTCTTTTTTGGAGGTCTGACTTTTACGGTCATTAGCAGTTATCTTTTTCCAATTACTGTTAATCTTTTTTTTGTGAGCAATAAAATTTAATTTTTACTTTTAATACTTTTTTTTACCATTAGTATCTTACCATTATCGAAAATTCTACCCCCCCTCATCAACTTTAAATTATCTTTTTTCATCATCATGACGACCCAAATAATCTAATCCTTTTATTTTTTTAAATTCTCTTAAAACTA
>NC_051400.1:29560248-29560574 GCF_015228065.2 Penaeus monodon
GCATAGGGTTTAAATAGTTTTATTTTTTTATCATTTTTTTTATTGTAATTTTTATTATTTTTGCTATTTTTTTTTTGTATTTAAATGTTTTATCAATGCTATTTTTTTATTAATATTTTATTATTTTTAAATTATTATTTTTTATTTTTATTATTGCTATAATTATTATTTTTTTATTATTTTTTATTATTATTATTATTATTTTTTATTATTATTATTTGATAATTATTATTATTATGTAATTATTTTTAAATTTTTAATATAATAATCATTTCTTTAAATATTTTTCACTTTTGTTCAAAATTATAAATTTCTTTTACCCTTAA
>NC_051400.1:29560626-29560709 GCF_015228065.2 Penaeus monodon
CTCATTTATCCCAATTTCTCTCTTTTCCCCCCCCTCCCCCTTCCCCCCCTTCTCTTTTCCTTCTCCCCCCTTTCCCCCCCTCC
>NC_051400.1:29560771-29561133 GCF_015228065.2 Penaeus monodon
AAAAATTCACTTTTTTTTAAAGCTAAGAAAAAGCCAGAGGTCAAAAACTGATTTCATGCGACACATTTTTCGGCTTTCATTTATATTTGTTTGAGGGATAATAAAACATCCAAAAAACGAAGTTTTTCCGATGAAAAAACTGCTCACCAACAGACCGGTTTCATGAACCCTCTCCCAAAAACCCGCGTTAAACCCCCCCCCCATTCCTCAAGAGACAAAAGACAGACATAAGAAAGCGAGGAGTTAAAATAAATAGAACATGGGCCACACGGAGGGGAAATGGGATGAAAAATTTTAGAGAGATAAACAACAGAAAAGAAACAGTGATGTATAATCAGGGAGAAAAAATTTTTGTTTTAAAT
>NC_051400.1:29561271-29561779 GCF_015228065.2 Penaeus monodon
TCCAGATAAAAGGGGAAATTTGGGAATGAACAACATATATAAAAAGGGCAAATTTTTAATAGTAAAAAAGGAAGCCCAAAAAAATACGAAAAGGAAAAAGAATGAGAGACAAAAACAAATGGGTTGAAATAAATAAGCCCGGAAAAGGGATAATAACGAAGGGAAATCGTAAAAATGACAAAAAGTTGAATATTTTTATAACGCCAGTGATAAAGGAAAAATAACAGCGGACTCATGCGGGTTTTTTGGGTTTTTGTTTTTTCAGCGATAAAAGTGTGATTTAATAAAAATTGTTATAAAAATAGTTTTTAAATATTTTTCTTTTTCGATGTTTGAAACAAAAAGATGGGTTTTAATGTGATATTAAAATCCCAATATCCCTGAGGGCGGGGAGGATTATCCCCCAACAGAAGAAAAAAAAAAAACAAGGGATGATAGTGACAAAAATATTTAATGCCAATACCCCGAGCTATTTTTTACCCAAATTTAAAATAAAATAATTTTTCGG
>NC_051400.1:29562017-29562251 GCF_015228065.2 Penaeus monodon
ACAAAAGAAAAAACCCCCCACTAGAAGTAATGGGCACCCAAACTAACTGATAAAAACAAGGGCCCGATATTGCTGGCCCAATAAAAAAACCACAATGTTAACTAAATGAAAGGGCCCAAGGGTCGGGGGAGTTTCCCAAACGCAGTCCAAGTAGGGAGGGGAAAAAATTATTTATTAAATGGGTTTTCCCTGAAGAATGGAGTAACTTTGCATTCATGCCTAACTTTTAACCCC
>NC_051400.1:29562370-29562444 GCF_015228065.2 Penaeus monodon
GTTTAAAATATGGGCCCTCTATAAAAACCCACTTATTTCATCCTTTTTAACTACGGTGACAATGTTGTAACATT
>NC_051400.1:29562591-29562686 GCF_015228065.2 Penaeus monodon
CATGTTGCGGCAATTGTGTTTTCGTGTTTGAAGGGTGTGGTAAATGCATTGCTTGTGTCTGTGTATGTATGCCTCTTTTCCCCTCCCCTCTCTTT
>NC_051400.1:29562719-29563141 GCF_015228065.2 Penaeus monodon
CCCTTTTCCCCGATTTATTATAATTTTTCTACCCTTCTCGTCATAACGTCCCTACCGTTTCTTCCCCAAAGACTGAAATTTTGCGCCCTTTTTAAAGGTTATGACAAAAAAGGGCATTTAAAGGGGTTTTTTCTTAGCGTGTTTTTTTCTTTTTTTTCATCATTTTATCATTATTGTTAAATAAAATTTTTTTTTTGAGCGATAACATTATTTTTACTTTTGTTTTTTTCCTTATATTAGTATCTTATCATTATCATAATTGCTACTGTCACTCACCCTTTTAAATTTATCAGTGTTTGGTCTCTTTTAAACATAAGCGATCAGGGATAAACCAATCATTTTTTTTTATATAAATTCTCTTAAAAAACTTTTTTTCCAAAATCGCCTTCCCTCCCCGGGAAGAAAAAAAATTCAAAATTTTA
>NC_051400.1:29564015-29564193 GCF_015228065.2 Penaeus monodon
TTCAACTTACTGTTGTTTGTCGCCCTTTGTCCCTCACATAACTTCATCTTAGAACAGGTATGAATGAAAAATGTATGTACGGGAAAATATTTTTTGTCAGAAATGCAGATCATTTTGAAACCCTTAAATTCATCTTTGTTCATACCTTTTTTTACATTTGGGGAACATAATACGGTTT
>NC_051400.1:29564445-29564748 GCF_015228065.2 Penaeus monodon
GTTTTTTAAGTCTACGGAAAAAGGGGGCAACTATCGTTTTAAAAAGGGACCACTTTTTTAATCCCTTTTTGGCTTTTTGTTTTTATTTTTTTATGGTGTTAATAAAAAATCCAAAAAAAATCGAAGTCAGCGGAGGGGAAAAAAAAGCCCACCAAAAAGATCGGTCATTAAAACCCCTTCCCCCAAAATTGGGGTTGAAATTCCCCCCCCCGTTCCGCCGACAAACATTGCAGACATAAATGGCAAGAGATAGATAGACACTTGACAGACGGGAGAGAAATGGGGATTTGATAAATGTTTTGA
>NC_051400.1:29564806-29565121 GCF_015228065.2 Penaeus monodon
AACCGGGGTGAATCAAAGAAAAAATCGAGATTTAAAACCCGGGAAAGGGGTAATAAAGCTAGGAATGGTAATAATGACCCAAAATTTTGGGAAGGGTTATGTAATGCCAATGGGTAAAAAGGGGATAACAGGAGAAAGATGTTTTTTGCTTGGCTTTTAATTTTTATCGATAAAAGCGTGTTGGTTATAATGAAAAAAATTATAAAATATTTGGTTTCGTGGGAAAAATGATTTATATTAATAATGGTAATAGTAATTTATGGCGCGCTGATAGGGAAATAAAGATAATGATAGCAGAACGATGGTGATTTTTGT
>NC_051400.1:29565255-29565895 GCF_015228065.2 Penaeus monodon
CCCTTTCGAATTTATAAAATTTTTCAATATTAAAACCAAAAAGTCGATAATACTGAAAAGAAAAAAACCCTAATGATTAAAAAATCCTGCTAAGACAAAAGGGAATTTGGAGGGAGATTTCACGCAGTCCGGTATGGAGTGAAAGAATGATTTACTACAGGGTTTTCCCCGGAGGGCCCCATTTCACCCGACGTAAATCCCAAAAGGCAAAAAAAGAAAACTTTTAACGTTTCTTTTACGTGATATGAAGCTTAAAAATAAGGGAAACCCCGGGACAAAAGCTTGATTTTAAACTCCTGCCAAAGGGAAAGTTACGTTATTAAACCCAGAGTCCCCGCGGGCGGGCACTGTGGTGTGTTTTTTGGGACGCCAAATTTCGGGGAAAATTTTGGCGAGTATTTAAATAATTTTTAAATTGCCTTTTGGCTTTTAAAACCAGTAATTTTAAAAAAAACATTCATCTTCGAAGATGTTTTGAAACCCCTTTGTAAAAAAAAATTAATAAAAGGGTAATATGAAAATATAACAAATTTTTAATAAACACACAATTTTTAACGAAGACTAAAAAATCACCTCAGGTCAATAAATTCAGGATTTTTATCCTTTCCCCGGGGATGATTATTTTCGGTATCTATTTATC
>NC_051400.1:29565943-29566175 GCF_015228065.2 Penaeus monodon
TATGGGTGGGACCTTCCATCCCCCCCCCCATTCGTCTCCCCTCAATCGTCCCGTGGACGAGGGCGAAAAAAGGCATTAAACGGTGGCCCACATTGGTATGTGCCCCAAATGCAGATACTTGTTGCGGTGAATTCATAAAATTTGTGCACTCTTTTTGGGGCCAGGAGAGGAGACTTGTTCCCTTATTTCAGAATTCTGTCTTAAAATTATCTAAATTTTTCCAGCGTTGTAA
>NC_051400.1:29568112-29568185 GCF_015228065.2 Penaeus monodon
TTTGGAAACTTGAAATTTTCAAGTTTAACCTTTTTTAAAAAAGGGTTTTTTTTATGGGCCCCCGGGAAACCCT
>NC_051400.1:29568471-29569283 GCF_015228065.2 Penaeus monodon
CAACCCCCGCCTTTCCAAGGTTTTTAAAACCCCGCCCCTTTTTAACCCCCCCGGGAAAGGTAAAGCCCTTATTTTTCCCAAAACGGTTAATGAGGGGGTTTTTGGGGGATCCCTCCCCCTTGGCCTTTTAAAGGAAAAGGTCCCAACCCAAAGGGATGTGAAAAGGGGTTGTGTACAAAGGTCATAAGGAGGAGGCCCTTTTCCCCGGGCCCAAAATCCCGACCTGGCCCAAAAGACTTCCGTGAAAAAGGGGTTCCCCTTCAAAGAAGGTAAAAAGGTCCCTTTTGGGGAAAGGGAAAAATTTCCTTCCAAAGGGAAAGGGGAAATTTGTTTTCAACCCAAAAAAAAAATCCCGGTCTAATTTTAAAAGCCAAAGGGGTTTTGCCCCCGGAACCCCCCTTCCTTCCCCCCAAAAACCCCTTTAAAATTTTAAAAAACTTCCCCTTTCCTAACCCTTTAGGGTTTTGGGAAAATGGGAAACTGCCTTTGATGGTTTCCCCCAGGGGTAGGGTAAAAGGGGGTTTTTGAAAGGGAAATTTTCCAAAAAAATTTTTTGGGGGGATTTCCCAAATTTCCCAAAAACCCCAAAATGACCTTTTTCAATGGACCTAAAGGGGGTTGCTTTTAAGGCCAGGGAAACCCCAAAAAAAAAAAAGGCCTCCCGGGAGCCCTTTTCCAGGGCCCGGGGGAAAAAGGTTGCAAAAAGGACTTTTACCTTTTTTCCCAAAATTCCAAAGGGGGTTTTCCCCGGGGTTTTTACCCAAAAACCCCTTGGGGGAACCCAAAAATCGGTCCCCTCTTTGGGGGACGGG
>NC_051400.1:29570173-29570828 GCF_015228065.2 Penaeus monodon
TTCATTTTGGGTTTTAAAAATTTAACGCCACAGGGTTACTTTTAAATGGGTTTTTGTTTCAAAATTTTCCTTCCACAGCACGAATTTCCCCCTTGCCGAAAAAGGGATATTCCCCCAAAAATGGGGATACCTCGAATTGGGAAACCCTTTGGGTTGAGGGAAATTAACCAACCCTTTAACAAAAAAAGCCCCGCTAACAGGAAAAGAGTTCGGTGGGGGCCGGGTTTTTTTTTAAAAAAAGGAAAACCCGGAAGGGGCCAACCAAAGGGATGGCTTTTTGGGGCCCGGCCTTCAAGGGGAAAGTAAATGTTCCTTTGTCTCTGACCCCCTTTTGTGGGATGGGAAAAAGCGGGGAAGGGGCCCTACAGGGCAATTTCCCCAAGCAAAAATTGGGATCATTTCCCAAAGAAAAAATTATTTCCCAAAAAAGGAGCAAACCCCCTGCCCAAATTTTCCCGGAGCAATTTCAGGCCATTTTTTTCAACTTCTTGGGGCCCCCCAAAAAGGAAATGGAAAAACCCAGTTTTTTGGTTTTTTCCCCCTTTTTGGGTGCCAAAGAACCCAAAAACGCCTTTTGGGGGAAAAAGCCCCTTATTTTGGTAAGCTTTAAAGGAAGTGAACTTTTTTCCAATACCCAAATGATTTAAATTTCCAA
>NC_051400.1:29571054-29571230 GCF_015228065.2 Penaeus monodon
GGGGGTTTTTTTTTGGATTTCAGCGACCCGATTTTTCATTGGGGAAGGGGGGGGACCGGGAAAAACCAGAATTTTTTTTTGCACCCCAAAAGGGGCAATGGTTAACAGTTTTTGAAAAATTTTAAAAGCCCTTTTTGGATACAAAGGGGAAAACTGGGATCTCAGTTTTATTACCC
>NC_051400.1:29571408-29571770 GCF_015228065.2 Penaeus monodon
GCCAAGGCGTGGCCCCCATTTTATTTTTTTTTAAACCGCCCGCCCCCAAAAAGGAGGTTTGGTAAATGGAAACAACATGGGGTTTCCCAAAACCCAAACAAGAAATGGGGTTATAACATTTCCCAACCCAAAGGGGAAAAATTATTTCCCCTAAAAATTTTGGAAAAACACCTGGCAATTTTTTTTTTTGGGGGCCAAGAGTTAAGTATTTAAAAAGGGGCAAATTTTTGGGCCAAAAACTTTTAATTGCCCCCCCCAAACATTTTAAAAGTAAAGGTCAAGAGGGCTTTTTTTTTTGGGGTTTTTTCAATTAAAATTTTTAAGCAAAGTTTGCGGCTTTTTTCCAGGCAAAAATTTTTTAA
>NC_051400.1:29571903-29573003 GCF_015228065.2 Penaeus monodon
AATAACCTTTTCTTTTTTTCCCTCGGTTTCCGGAAATTTTTTTTTCCTTTTTTTAATGGGAAAAAACCCGATCCCCATTTTAAAGGAAAATTTAAAACCCCCTTTTGGAAAATTTTTAATTTTAAATTCTCAAGGGTTTGGTGTTTAAAAAAATTCCCCATATTCCCGGCATTAAAATCCCCCCTAATTTCGGTTGGGGAAAAAGGGTTTCCCCAAGCAGAATTCCGAGGGGAAATTTTAGACTTTTTAAATACGGGAAAGAGAAATTAAAGGGTTTCAAATTAAAAAGGGTGGGTTTTTAGAGGACAAAGGAAAAAATCATTTGGAGTTTTAAAAGTGGGGTTTAAAATGAGAATTAAAATTTCCAAAAACGCAGTTAAGGAAAAATGATAAAATTAAAAAACCAAAAAAGGGGAAAAAGGACCAGTTTTGAAAAAAAAAATAAGAGAAAAAACAAACCAGTAAAAAAAAGGAAAAATTAAAAGCTTGAATTATTTGGAAAACCAAGTAAAAAAAAGGAACTCTTTTGGGGTTTTCAGCCCAAAGGGGTGGATGGTTTAAAAGAGGAAACTTATAAAACTCCGTTTCAGGTTGGGGGAAAGTGTTTTTCCCCCAAAGAAATTTAAACCCGGGGATAGGGGAAAAATTGTACTTTCCCATTTTTTAAAAGGAAAAAAAGGAAAAAATAACCCCGAAAAAATTTCGAACCCTGAAATTTTCGTTTTGGGGCAAAAAATAAAAAAAAAGGGGGAAAATTTTAATTTGAAAACTAAGAATCCGGGAAAAAAAAATGAAAAACCCTGGGAAAAATAACTAAAAAAAAAGCATTTGTGAAGGAAAGGGAAGGGGGATTAACGAATGCAAATGGGTGGAAAGATTTTTTGGGAAATTCCCCAGCCCGGGAAGTTATTTATTGGGCTCCCCCAAAAAAATGGGAAAAAATGAAAGGGGGAAAAAAAGGGAAAGAAAAGGGAAAAAAGGGAGAAAAAAAAAATTTTAAAGAAAGGAAAAAAAAAAATTTTTATTTAAAATAATATTTTTTTTTAAAATTTTTTAATTTTTTATTTTTTTAAATATTTATTATAATTTTTTAAAATTTT
>NC_051400.1:29573290-29573421 GCF_015228065.2 Penaeus monodon
GCTCAGATAAATAAGACAGAAAAGGCTAATAACGCTAGGAATTATTATGATAACGCCAATGATAAAGGAGATAAGAGGAGACTCGTGTTGGTGTTTGGCTTTGAGTTTCCTCGATGAAAGCGGTGATGGTT
>NC_051400.1:29573498-29573882 GCF_015228065.2 Penaeus monodon
GGCAATAGTACTTGATGGCGCTGCTTATAGGGAAATGAAAGATAATGATAGCAGTAACGATGGTGATGAATGCAATAAAAAAGGAAAGATAAACAGAATGATAATTGTACACCAACAATGAAAATGATCATGACAGAGAGAAATAAAAATAAAAAGAGAGTGATAGAAATACATATGAAATACAAATTTTGAAAAAAGAAAATGAAAAATCACATTAGCGAAATTATAATTTTCTAATATTAATAACAAACTGGCGATAATGCTGAACGGAATCGGAGGGAGATTCCAACGCAGTGCAAGTATGGAGTGAAAGAATGATTTGTTGAGCAGGATGTGCCTGGAGCCATGGGGTCACGTTGCATTCATGACGTAACTCTTATCCCC
>NC_051400.1:29574075-29574482 GCF_015228065.2 Penaeus monodon
TTTAAAATACAGTTTAAAAAATCATCACTATCAGCGTCGCTTATTTCATCGCTTTCAACTGCAACGAGACTGAAAGGCGCTTTTACAACACGTGAGGCAGAAACTATGAAACCACAAGACAAACTCCATAAACATGAGGTTGTGACGAAGACTAAAAATCATGCATAGGTCACTAAAATCAGAATTTTCTCTCCTTCTGCTTAATTATTCACTATATCTATTTCATTTTCTTAACTTCAGAAAGGTGCAACTGCGATTCCAAATCTATGCACTTTACATTCCGCGTCCCTTGCAACCTTTGATGTGAATCCATTTGCTGTTTAGTAGGTTGACCTTTTCATCATATCAAGATATATAATTGTTTTCTTATACTAAGGTTATTTATATGTTGTATGGTAATATTTATG
>NC_051400.1:29574655-29574719 GCF_015228065.2 Penaeus monodon
GTGTACTTAACCGATGCATTGTCCATTAATTTATGTGATATTTGTGAAACGACGCACACACAAG
>NC_051400.1:29574905-29575019 GCF_015228065.2 Penaeus monodon
ATGTATGCGTGCAAATGTGTGTTTGTGCTTGAATGTGTGCGTGTTTATGTACCTTTGCTCACACTGGACAAGCACACTACTGCATGGGCATTACAAAAGTGCCAAAGAGCGATC
>NC_051400.1:29575072-29575262 GCF_015228065.2 Penaeus monodon
GGAACCTGTATCTTATCATTATCGTAATTGCCACCGTCATCATTATCACTTTATTATTACTGTTACTGTCCCTTTTCATCATGAGCGATCATAAAAACATAATCATTTATTTATAATAATTTATTTATATAACATACTTTCATTCCCAATCGCCTTGCTCTCCGGAAGATAGAATATAGAAATAAAATTA
>NC_051400.1:29576104-29576301 GCF_015228065.2 Penaeus monodon
AAAGTCTACGGAAAAGACGTCAGACGTCAACTACCGATTTTCATGCCACACACTTTCTAATCCCTTTTCGGCTTTCGTTTATATTTGTTATGGTGTATAACGTAACATCCAAATAATCGAAGTCTATCGAGTGATCACCAACAGATCGGTCATTAAGCCTCTCCCTAAAATGCGTTGAAATCCCCACCCGATTCCTC
>NC_051400.1:29576728-29577057 GCF_015228065.2 Penaeus monodon
AACTCAGATAAATAAGACAGGAAAAGATAGCAACGGTAGGAATGGTAATAATAACAAGAGTTGAAGATTATGATAATGCCAGTGATAAAGGAGATAACAGGAGACTGTTGGTGTTTGGCTTTGAATTTCATCGATGAAAGCGGTGATGGTTATCATGAAAATTATTATAATAATCTATTTCGATGATGATAACGGGAATGATGGGATAAAGATGACATTAATTATGACAATAGCACTAGATAATGATAGCAGTACCGGTGGGGGTGAATGTAATAAAAAAGGAACGATAAACAGAATGATAATTGTACACCAGCAATGAAAATCATCAT
>NC_051400.1:29577086-29577337 GCF_015228065.2 Penaeus monodon
GGATAGAATTACAAATGAAATACAAAATATGAAAAAGAAAATGAAAATCACATTAGCGAAATTATATTTCTGTAATATTAATAACAAAATGTCGATAATGCTGAAAACGATAATAGTAACCATAATGATTAACATGAGTTGGAGGAAATTTCAACGCAGTCCAAGTATAGAGTGAAAGAATGACTTATTGAACAGGATTTCCCTGGAGCCATGGAGTCACATTGCATTCATGATGTAACCCCCTAACCCCC
>NC_051400.1:29577388-29577610 GCF_015228065.2 Penaeus monodon
TATATATCTAAATACTGTTTTAATCATCACTATCAACGTTACTCATTTCATCCCTTTCAACAGCAACGAGACTTTGAAAGGTTCTTTTACAACACGCGAGGAAACTATGAAACCACACGACAAACATCAAGTCACACTGTAACGACAAGCATGTATGAGCACGTCTGAGCACGGCCACCGAGGATGGTGTTCACAGGGACACCAATCTAATGATTTTTTATC
>NC_051400.1:29577636-29578088 GCF_015228065.2 Penaeus monodon
AGGCGAGCATCTAGATTACTGAACTTGCCTTGTGGACTTTATTACGCTAAAAAAAAACATATCAGTCTTATAAGGCGTACTAAGTGTGAAACATTTTTTTTTGTAATAACAAAATGAAATGATAAATGATAATATGATACCTATACTATATGTTTGATAAACATGAAATTGTGACGAAGACTAAAAATCATACAGAGGTCACTAACATCAGAATTTTCATTTACTGTTCAGTATGTTGACCTCTCTCTCTCTTATGTCTGCATGCAAATGTGTGTTTGCGCTTGAATGTGTGCGTTATTATTTTTTACCATTAGTATCTTATCATTATCGTAATTGCTACCATCATCATCCCTTTTTAATTATTACTGTTAAAAAAAAATGCCTCTTCATCATGAGTGATCCTAATAACCATAATCATTTATTTATAATAATTTATTTATAGAATTTCTCTT
>NC_051400.1:29578788-29579027 GCF_015228065.2 Penaeus monodon
TATATTTTCTTTCTTTCTCCTTTGAAAATCTACGGAAAAGACGCCAGACGTCAACTACCGATTTTCATGCCTCACACTTTCTAATCCCTTTTCGGCTTTCGTTTATATTTGTTATGGTGTATAATATAACATCCAAATAATCGAAGTCTATCAAGTGATAGATCTGCTCAGCAACAGATCGGTCATTAAGCCTCTCCCTAAAATGCGTTGAAATACCCACCCGATTCCTCAGACAGACA
>NC_051400.1:29579662-29579981 GCF_015228065.2 Penaeus monodon
AAACCTTTCAACATATAAATAACCTTAATATGAAATTTGTTGTAGATCTTGATATAGTGAAAAGGTCAACATACTGAATAGTAAATGGATGCAAATTACATAGATTTGGAATTGCGGTCACATCCTTTTAAGATTAAGAAAATTAAATAGATTTCGTAAATAATCAAGCAGAAGGAGAGAAAAAGTTAATGACCTGTTAGTAATTTTTAGTCTTCGTTATAACTTTATACCTATTAAACATAGTATATATATTATCTTATCGTTTATTAGCTCCTTTACACAAATCAGACTCTGTACACCATCTAAGACTCAGCTTTGT
>NC_051400.1:29580453-29580724 GCF_015228065.2 Penaeus monodon
ACCCACAAGGCAAGTTAAATATTCTAAATATTCGCCATGATATTCCCTGTAACGACGTCCGTATAAACACCATCCACAGTGCCCGTGGCCAGACGTGGTAGGGTTATATTTCAACGTTCCTGACAGGGAGCTAAATCATAGCGTTTGTCGTGTGGTTTCTTAGTTTCAGCCTCACTCGTAAAAGCGAGGTTCAGAGTCTCGTTGCAGTTAAAAGGCATGAAATATGTGACGTTGATAAAGATGATTTCTTAAACTGCATATAAATTTTCCC
>NC_051400.1:29580788-29580916 GCF_015228065.2 Penaeus monodon
GTGTGTGTGTGGGGGGGGGGTTACGTCATCAATGCAATGTGACACCATAGCTCCAGGGACATTCTGTTCAATAAATCATTCTTTCAATCTATACTTGGGCAGCGTTGAAATCTCCCTCCGACTCCTCG
>NC_051400.1:29581255-29581332 GCF_015228065.2 Penaeus monodon
TTTGTCATTATCATCGTTACAGATATATATATCCTTATTGAAACTAATATTACAAATTATAATTTTGCTAATGCGAT
>NC_051400.1:29581598-29581730 GCF_015228065.2 Penaeus monodon
GGTGAAATTCAAAGCCAAACACCAACACGAGTCTCCTGTTATCTCCTTTATCACTGGCATTATCTTAATTTCCAACTCTTGTCATTATTACCATTCCTAGCGTTATTCTCCTTTCCTGTCTTTCCTGAGATG
>NC_051400.1:29582146-29582296 GCF_015228065.2 Penaeus monodon
GAGGAATCGGGTGGGGATTTCAACGCATTTTAGGGAGAGGCTTAATGACCGATCTGTTGCTGAGCAGATCTATCACTTGATAGACTTCGATTATTTGGATGTTATATTATACACCATAACAAAGCCGAAAAGGGATTAGAAAGTGTGAGG
>NC_051400.1:29583966-29584257 GCF_015228065.2 Penaeus monodon
TTGTTAAGGCAGATGGTGTGGGGGGGATTTGAGATATCTATATAGACGTATGCATTTATATTTATACTCTGAGTAATACGAACATTGTTTCATTTCTCTGCTCTTTGTTTTATGATAACTAACAACTCATCAGTGCAAATTAACTGTGCTGAGTAAATAGGATCCTCGATATCACAAGCAAAGACCGTGCACGCAGGACGCTGTTTAAAATCATCCTAAAGTGAACAGTCCGCTCAAATTATCCCTTGGCAACTCCTGTCGCCTCCTCAAAGTAGTGGAAGCGTGTGACGC
>NC_051400.1:29584348-29584766 GCF_015228065.2 Penaeus monodon
CTCGCGCTTGTTATTGGCATTTAACTTACATCGCTGAAAGTTAAACTAACATATCTTCATGCTTTTTGTCGTTGTAAAAACAGCATGTACTATTTAATTTTTCCATTCTATATCTACATATCTTTTATCTCTGTCTCTAATTTGATTTTAATATGTGTCATTTAATTCTCTGTTTTCTACATCTTTAAAGTCGGATGCACCCTCCCCCCTACTGTTGCCTAGGTTGTACTGAAACGCCGTGATTACGGCTCTGATTTATTCACTGCTTGATTAAGGAAGAAACAACATCGTAGTGGTTGTCTGGCGCCACGCTGTCTGCGACGCTCACTGCCGGTCGCTCTCTGCGGGTGCCGTTATTCCCTTTCTTTCGTTAATGTTAGTTCTCTGGTAGTCTGTCTGTCTGCACCCCCCCCCCCCG
>NC_051400.1:29585035-29585663 GCF_015228065.2 Penaeus monodon
AATGCTCCAACTTAATACCCGGCACAGCCAATGCGGATGTGGTACACAGTCATAAGATGCAAGTCACGCTTGCCACTTCTTATTTCTCTTAAATACTTTGAAAGAGCTTAACATGCTAATGATTGAGACATCGTTGTCTTATATGAACCATTAGAAATAAGCTCGTTCTTCCATATTTTAGATATTTAATGGGTTTTATTAATAAACTATAAAGTCGACGGTCTATGTTAAACAAGTCGACGAAATACCCGAGGGAGAGCCGCCATTTTGCAGCAGTTGGTCTAGATGAATGCAATAAAAAGTAGTGTTCTGTTGTGGGGGTTGAATTGCAAGATGGTGATAAATTTAGGCTCAAATATCCTTTTAATGGATGGAGGAATTGGCAATGGAGCAATTTTCCTTGTCGTAAAGGTTACTTCTGGCATGAGAAGTTGAGCAGTTGACCTCCTAGATATAGCTTAAAACACCTAAAGGAGAAAGAGTTCTGTTTGAGATATGATCAGGCTTGACCTTTTCATAGAAATATAGAAAATGCGGCAAGGAATATTGACGGCTAGTACTCTCTTCCAGTGCTCTTATCATCTTTAGAAGACGGCGATCAGAAAACGCGGGATGAGCCGCCTGTGTC
>NC_051400.1:29585725-29586582 GCF_015228065.2 Penaeus monodon
CCATGAATAAAATTCAACTATATCGAAAGCTTCCTTCGTCGAGAGACGTCGCTCGGCCGCCCCTGAGTGCGGACGGACGGTGTTAGGACGACGAGGGACTTGCGGCGGAGGGAAGAGAAGGCAGGAAGTCCTCCTCGCGTTGTCTTGGCTCCGACGGCCAGTCGAGGGCAACTCATTTTCTAAACGCAAAGGTTTTTCGTCTGCATTTACGAAATACTGTTTCATCAGAAAGAGATTCAGATGCGGAATCAGTACTATAAACTTTATTAGCAGGCGATATTACAAGCCGAGAAAATCATAAATGCTTTCTTAGAGACAGAATTCTATTAATTTGGGGTTCAGAATTGTTACTCTTGGCTGATTATAATCCATTCACGATTTTTGCCGCCGCCGCCTTTGCATTAATGTACGAGTGTCTAAGGCTAAATATTTACCTTCACTCAAACCGCACTAAAATGCGTTACCTTGCCGTGAACAATTAGAATAACATTTAGAAAGACGGGAAGATAATTAGACCGAATGATTTCGATTTCGAAAAATCATTATATGCACCGTGTATAGGCCTCCGCCTGAAGAGGCCTAGGACCTGCCCTCCCTGGTCCGAGCAGCAGTTCGCAGAGGATGAGGAGGCCGCCAAGCCCCCGAGAGGCGTCCGGGATCCATTTTGGACCCGCCCTGAGGGGGGGGGGGGTGCAAAACGAGCTGTTGAAAGAATGAAAATAGACGATAAGATAGAAAAAGATGGACAAATGACAGAGCAATAGATACATTACAAAGCAGAGAAATGGCATTAGTGATCAAATAGTGCAGCCATGTAGGAATCTTTAGAACAGTTAAGTGCGTGCCTTAGCACATTG
>NC_051400.1:29586751-29587070 GCF_015228065.2 Penaeus monodon
CCTCCTATTCGGTGTTTCCATGATAAAATCGATTAGCTTACGACTGATTCTAGGATTTATAACATGGTAGTTTGACGAATCGGCTGGGAATTTCAACGCATTTCTGGGAGAGGCTTATAGAATGGTCTGCTGGTGGGCAGGTTTTGCACTGGAAATACATTGACTGTTTTATACTATAATATACATCACAGAAATATAAGCAAAAGCCAGTACCAGATTTCAAGAAGCGAGGCATGAAAATTTATAGTTGAGTGGCATTTTATCCTCAGATAAACATCTTTAACAGGAAAAAAATAAACGGCAGGCGCTTGTGACAAGA
>NC_051400.1:29587225-29587417 GCF_015228065.2 Penaeus monodon
GTACAGAAATAGATAGACTGATAAAGGTTCGAAGACACCGACACATAACACGATGTATAGAAGGTTAAAAATAAACATGATGTTATAACTTTGAGCAAACAAAGAAAATACGATCAGTGTAGACGATATCTAACATAAGAGAGAACGGGGAGATGTGCTGATAAAAAAGTGCATAAAATACAATAAGAGAGA
>NC_051400.1:29588073-29588213 GCF_015228065.2 Penaeus monodon
ATTTTATATTCCGGAGAGCAAGGCGATTGGGAATTAAAGTATGTTTTAAGATAATTGATATAAGTAAATGATTATGGTTATTATGATCGATTTTTTTCCATTGGAAATGAAATGTGACAATTTGGAATTTGCAGCTTGTC
>NC_051400.1:29588901-29589253 GCF_015228065.2 Penaeus monodon
TTCCCACAAGCGTCTTCTGTTTCAATTTTCCTGTCAAACGTAGCAAGACGTCGAGTATCTATTCTCATGCCTCACACTTTTGAAATCTTTTGCTTCTACTCTTTATGATGCACAGTATAGTATAAAAACGGTCGACGTATTTCCATTGCAAGAACTGCCCACCTTCAGACCATGCTATAAGCCTCTCCCTAAAATGCGTTGAAATCTCCAGCCGATTCCTCAAGCTACCGTGTTGTAACTCTCGAATCAGTCGGAAGGTCATCGATTCTATCATCTCCCTATGTGAAGAAGAAAAAAAGCGTTCCATTTTCAGTATGTGTTTTTTTTTTATTCATTGCATTTTTAAGTATTA
>NC_051400.1:29589470-29589967 GCF_015228065.2 Penaeus monodon
GAAATCAATGCTTTTTCTTCTTTTTTTTCTCTCCGATCATTTCTCTCCGTATACCTTTACTTTGTCTATTTATCTGTACCTGTATAATATTCGGTGATTTATCAACATTTATCGTTATCAGTGTTATTATCATCCTTCTTATTTTTATCATAATTACTTCGCTGTCGTCATCATTCCCGACGACTGAAGATCTACGTCTTTTTAGAGCGGCGGCAGAAGAAGCATTAAACGCAATGTGTTTCTTATCGCTATCATTTTCTTGATTGTCACCATTATTTCTCTTTTATCATCAGTCTTCTCTTTGATGTATCTTATTGTCACGGTTGTTAGCAGTTATCGTTATCATTACATTTAATACGTATGTTGTGAACGATATCATTCTCATTTAATACTATTACTCTTCTTGATTTTGTTGTTATTATCATGAATATTTTTTCAATGTCGTTATTTCTATCTTGACATCGTTTGCATCATTATTCTTATTGCCATTATTAGGC
>NC_051400.1:29589996-29590163 GCF_015228065.2 Penaeus monodon
GATGATGATACCACTATCAGTAATTTACCTATTTATCCTGGCATTGTTCTTATCATCATAACCACAATCAAATCTTTTATATAATGTCTCTCATAACATCCTTTAAAACCGAAATTATCACAAAGTATATTCCCAATCGCCGTTGCTTACCGGAAGATAAAATACAA
>NC_051400.1:29591350-29591541 GCF_015228065.2 Penaeus monodon
GTCTCTCTTATTTCATTTTATGCTCTTTTTTATCAGCGTCTCTCCCTGTCTTCTCTTCTCTTAGATATATTTTATATTAATCGTATTTTCCTTGTTTTTTCATTTATACAAACATCTTGTTTGTATTTAACCATCTGTACATCGTATTATATGTCAGTATCTATGAACTCTTATTATCTATTCTTTACCTT
>NC_051400.1:29592230-29592553 GCF_015228065.2 Penaeus monodon
ACGGGTCATTATTGGAACATTAGGCATGAAAATATTTTTGCGTTAGAATGTTAGGATTCTTCCCAAGGCGCCTATCGTTTCATTTTTTTCTGCACAAGACGTTTAATCTACGGATAAAACTGAGGCTAAACCAGTATAAAACAGCCAGTGTATTTCCAGTGCAAGAATTGCCCACAAACAGACCATTTTATTAGCCTCTCCCTAAAATGCGTTGAAATCTCCAGCCGACTTCTCAAGCTACCGTGTTATAACGCTGGTTTCAGTCGCAAGCTAATCGACTTTATCATGAAAAGACCGAATTAGAGGTGTGAAAGAAGTGAAGT
>NC_051400.1:29592954-29593669 GCF_015228065.2 Penaeus monodon
AGGGCAAGGTAACGCATTTTAGTGTAGTTTGAATGAAGGCAAAATTTCAGTCTTGGACACGCGTTGCAAAGGTAACGGCTACAGTAATCGTGAATGATCTATAATCAGCCAAGAGTAACAATATTGGATCTAAAATCAACAGACTTCTCTCTCTAGAATAGTATTTATGATTACTTCGGCTTGTAATATCGCCTGATCAATTAAATTTCTTATAGTACTGATTCCGCATCGGATGAAACAGCATACCGTAAATGCAAGACAACGCAAGGACTTCCTGCCTTCCCTTCCCTCCGCCGCAAGTCCCTCGTCGCCTTAACCGCACCACCGGCCGTCCGCATGAAGAGGCGGCCGAGCGACGTCTCTGGACGAAGGCAGCCTTCGATATAGTCGAGGCACAGGCGGCTAATTTCGTGTTTCTGATCGCCGTCTTCCAAAGACTAACCGCAGCAAAATGGCGACTCTCCCTTGGGTATTTCGTCGACTTGTTTATCACAAACCATCGACTTCACTGTTTATCGCAGACCGTCGACTTTATACCTCTAAAAATACGTTTGAAAAACGAGCTTATGTCTTCTGGTAGATATAAGACAACGCATGTTAAGAAGCTCTTGGAAAATGGTTCAGTGAAATGAGGAGTGGCAATCGTGATTTGCATATCATTTATGACAGTGTGCCGCATCCGCATTGGCTGTGTAGGTATAGATGGAGGCGGAGC
>NC_051400.1:29593711-29593781 GCF_015228065.2 Penaeus monodon
GTTAGTAGTGGCTTTACTTATTACATCATTTTCCACAGTAAAAGCGTTATCATCACTATTATCAATACAC
>NC_051400.1:29593880-29594246 GCF_015228065.2 Penaeus monodon
ACAGACAGAATACCAGAGGACTGCACTAACGAAAGGAAGGGAATAACGGCACCCGCAGAGAGCGACCGGCGCCTGGGGTACTCCAGGCAGCGAGCGGCGCAGACAGCGTGGCGCCAGACAACCACTACGATATCAGAGGCCGAAATTACCCCCGTGAGTTAGTTAAGATTTACCTTAGCAAAAGTGGGAAAAATGTGTTTTTGGATGTTTGATATTTTTTCTTCTTTGCGAAATGTATTTTGTGTTTGGCCGTTATATCATCTTTAATAAATCAAAGGCGTAATCATCAGCTTTTCAGTTCCCCCTGGGCAGCGGAGAGGGGGGGGGGGTATCCGACTCCCCACAGCATAGTCAGAGAGAAGCCAC
>NC_051400.1:29594711-29594990 GCF_015228065.2 Penaeus monodon
ACGATCACTTCCATTGTTGGTGTACAATTATCTTTACATTCATCACTATCGTTACTGCTATCCCATGCTTTCATCGGTGAAATTCAAACCTTCAGCATGAGTCTCCTGTTATCTCTCTTTATCACTGGCATTATCATAATCTTCAACTCATTTCATTATTACGATTCCTTGCGCTATTATCCTTTCCTCTCTTATTTATCTGAGATATTTTTTCTCTCATTCTTGTTTTTTCTAATATTCCTGTTCTTCCGTTTTCACTATTACTGATTTGCCCCTTTT
>NC_051400.1:29595323-29595394 GCF_015228065.2 Penaeus monodon
GAGGAATCGGGTGGAGATTTCAACGCATTTTAGGGAGACGCTAAAACGGTAGTTGACGTCTGGCGTCTTTT
>NC_051400.1:29596351-29596420 GCF_015228065.2 Penaeus monodon
TTATTTTATCTTCCGGAGAGCAAGGCGATTGGGAATGAAAGTATGTTCTAAGAGAAATTATATAAATAA
>NC_051400.1:29596610-29596819 GCF_015228065.2 Penaeus monodon
CTGCTAATGACCGTGGTAATCAGACACCAAGATAAGATGTTAAAAGAGAAACAATGATGATAACAGAGAAAAAAGGGATAAGAAAACACCTACGTGACGTTTAGTGCCTTTCCTTCCATAGCCTTAAAAAGACGTAATTTTCCAGTCTTTGGGAATGATAACGGTAATGAAGTTATGATGATAAGCATTAAAAAGATGATAATAATATC
>NC_051400.1:29596930-29597454 GCF_015228065.2 Penaeus monodon
TAAAGGTAACTACAATGCTGGAAAAAGTGAAATAAAATTCACAATTTTGAAATAAGAACAAGTCACCTGAAGTCCCAGGGCAGCGAGCGGCGCCAGACAGCGTGGTGCCAAGAGAGTACCGATTTCAGATTCCAAAAATTTCCCTATAAAATATTATCAATTCATTGTCAACGTAGAATCTGTAATTGGCACATACCCATATAGGCCTACTGTTCAATGCCCTGTTTCGCCCTCGTCCACAGTGTCCTTCCCGCTGAGTGATGGACGTGCGGGAGGCGTAGTAGGGGGGGATAGCAGTTTCCATTTACTATTTATTAATTTCGTTCTTTTTATGTAAATAGCTCTTTCTTCTTGTGTAATGCCCATGCAGTAGTGTGCCCGATCGGTGTGAGCAAAGGCATACATGCACAAACATAAGCACTCGCTTTTACGCACACATTTAAGCACGAACGCACTTGCATTCACGCTTTTTTTTCTATATTCTTTATCTTCCTTTTTTCTCTATTGCTGGTTTGCTCCTTTTA
>NC_051400.1:29597754-29597850 GCF_015228065.2 Penaeus monodon
GAGGAATCGGGTGGGGATTTCAACGCATTTTAGGGAGACGCTAAAACGGTAGTTGACGTCTGGCGTCTTTTCCGTAGACTTAAAGAAGAGCAAATT
>NC_051400.1:29598259-29598414 GCF_015228065.2 Penaeus monodon
GGGAGAGGTTTAATGACCGATCTATTGATGAGCAGTTTTATTTCACTCGATAGACTGATTATTTTCATATTATATCATACACCATGACATATATAAACGAAAGCCGAAAAGGGATTAGAAAGTGTGACGTCTGGCGTCTTTTCCGTAGACTTCAT
>NC_051400.1:29598858-29598987 GCF_015228065.2 Penaeus monodon
TTAACCGGTTTCGAATATATCATGTATTTCTGACAAATGAAAATGATGATGATGACGAAGGATACTACAACAGTAAGATATGATAATAAGGGTAAAAATAAAGGATGATAATGATAATATTAGATTACG
>NC_051400.1:29599605-29599782 GCF_015228065.2 Penaeus monodon
TCTGCTAATGACACGTCCAAGAGAACACGATAAAAGATAAATAATTACGATAGCAGAGAACATAAAAGCGATGAGAAAACACCTACTTGGCGTCTAGTGTTTTTTCTGACATACCCTTAAAAAGACGCAATGTTTTAGTCTTTGGGAATGATAACGGTAGTGAAATTATATCTAAAA
>NC_051400.1:29599915-29600213 GCF_015228065.2 Penaeus monodon
TAAAGGTAGCTACAACGATGGAAAAAAGTGAAATAAAATTCACAATTTTGAAATAAGTCTCTTGAAATCCCTGGGCAGCGAGCGCCGCCAGACAGCGTGGCACCAAGAGAGCACTCAATGTCAGACTCCAAATTTTTCTTCATAAAATATTAACAATTCATTGACAACGTCATTTGCACGTACCCACGTAGGCCTACTGTTTAATGCCCTGTTTCGCCCTCGTCCACATTGTCCGTCTCACTGAATGATGGACGAGCGGGAGGCGGGAGGCGAGGGGGGCATAGCAGGCTCCCTTCGC
>NC_051400.1:29600920-29601138 GCF_015228065.2 Penaeus monodon
GTGAAATTGTCGACATACTAAACAGCAAATGGATGCACATCAAAGGTTGCAAGGGACGCGGAATATAAAGTACATAGATTTGGAATCGCAGTTGCACCCTTTTGAAATAAAGAAAATGAAATAGATATCGTAAATAATCAAGCAGAAGCAGAGAAAATTCTGAATTTAGTGACCTATACATGATTTTTAGTCTTCGTCACATTTCATGTTTATTAAAC
>NC_051400.1:29601170-29601415 GCF_015228065.2 Penaeus monodon
ATTCCTTTCTCTTACTACACAAATGTTCCACACGTTGTACACCTTATAAGACTGATGTGTATTTTTCCCTCGCCTTAATATTCCCTGTATTGGTGTCCCTATAAACACCATCCTCGGCGCTCGTGCCCAGACGTGGTAGGGTTACAGTTTGACTTGCAAAAGCGCCTTGCAAAGTCTTGTTGCAGTTGAAAGGGATGGAATGAGTGACGTTGATAATGTTGATTTTTTAAACTGTATATAGAGTT
>NC_051400.1:29601446-29601630 GCF_015228065.2 Penaeus monodon
CTGGGGTTAAGGAGTTACGTCATGACTCCAGGGAGCCATGGAGTCTTTCAATCTATACTTGGGCAGCGTTGAAATCTCCCTCCGACTCCTTGCCATTAGCAGTCATGTTAATCATTATCGTTATTATATCGTTTTCAGCAATATGGCCATCTTTTTATTAATCGCAGTGATAACTTCTAGTGAG
>NC_051400.1:29604821-29604973 GCF_015228065.2 Penaeus monodon
CATGCTTCGCATCTTGAAGTCTGTTTTTTCTTTTGCTTATACCCCATAAACTGCGTTGAAATCTCCAGCCGACTTCTCAAACTTCCGTGTTATAACGCTGGATTCAGTCGCAAGCTAATCGATTTTATCATGGAAAGACCGAATTAGAGGTG
>NC_051400.1:29605280-29605619 GCF_015228065.2 Penaeus monodon
CAGTGTGCTAAGGCACGCAATTTGCCGTTCTAAAGATTCCTCCATGGCTGCACTATTTGGTCACTAATGCCATTTCTCTGCTTTGTAATGTATCTGTTGCTCTGTCATTTGTCCATCTTTTTCTATCTCATCGTCTATTTCCATACTTTCATCAGCTCACACGCTTCCGTCGTCTTGCACAGCCCCTCCGAGGGCGGGACCAAGAAGGGGTGGGCGGCCCTCCCTAAGTATTCTGTGAACTGCAGCACGGACCAGGGAGGGCAGGTCCTAGGCCTCTTCCCGCGGAGGCCTGTACACAGTGTCTATGAAGAATGCATTTTTCAAAATTAAAATCATTTG
>NC_051400.1:29605656-29606789 GCF_015228065.2 Penaeus monodon
AATTCCAGGGCAAGGTAACGTATTTCGTTAGTTTGAATGAAGGCAAAATTTCAGTTTTGGACACGCGTTGCAAAGGTAACGGCTACAATAATCGTGAATGATCTATAATCAACCAAGAGTAACAATATTGGATTATTAGACTTCTCTCTCCAGAACAACATTTACGATTACCTCGGCTTGTAATATCGCCTGATCATTAAAATTCTCTATAGTACTGATTCCGCATCTGAATCTCATTCGGATGAAACAGCATACCGTAAATGCAAGACAACGCAAGGACTTCCTGCCTTCCCGTCCCTCCGCCGCAAGTCCCTCGTCGCCTTAACCGCACCACCGGCCGTCCGCATGAAGAGGCGGCCAAGCGACGTCTCTGGACGAAGGCAGCCTTCGATATAGTCGAGGCACAGGCGGCTAATTTCGTGTTTCTGATCGCCGTCTTCCAAAGACTAACCGCAGCAAAATGGCGACTTTCCCTTAGGTATTTCGTCGACTTGTTTATCACAGACCGTCGACTTTATTGTTTATCGCAGACTTCATACCTCTCTATAAAAACATTTGAAAAATTAGCTTATTTTTTCTGGTAAATATAGGACAACGGTGTCGTAATCATTAGCATGTTGAGAAGCTCTTGGAAGAAAAAATCAGTGAAATGAGAAGTGGCAAGCGTGACTTGCATATCATTTATGACAGTGTGCCGCAGACAGACAGACCACCAGAGAGCTACACTAGCGAAAGGAAGGGAATAACGGCACCCGCAGAGAGCGACCGGCGCCTGGGGTACTCCAGGCAGCGAGCGGCGCAGACAGCGTGGCGCCAGACAACCACTACGATATCAGAGGCCAAAATTACCCCCATGAATTAGTTAAGATTTACCTTAGCAAAAGTGGAAAAACTGTGTCTTTGAATATTTGATATTTTTTCTTCTTTGCGAAATGTATTTTGTATTTGGCCGTTATATCCTCTCTGATAAATCAAAGGCGTAATCACCAGCTTTTCAGTTCCCCCTGGGCAGCGGAGAGGGGGGGGGGGGTATCCGACTCCCCACAGCATAGTCATAGAGAAGCCACAGTGCAAAGACCAGCCTCACAACGATAATAGTAGTTATAATGATAATGATGGCAGTAGTAATTATG
>NC_051400.1:29606931-29607181 GCF_015228065.2 Penaeus monodon
CAAAGAACTGCTGGCGTTGCTATCGGCTTAAAAAGTTTTATATTTATAAGAATTTGGCGGAATCAACGAACTTTGGCGCCGCGCTGTCTGGCTACGTTCTCTGTCCTAGTTTTCATTTTTTTTTCATTACATTTTTCCATTTTCACTTTCATTTTCTTTTTTCAAATGTTGTATCTTATTTGTATTTCAATCCCTCTTTTTTCTTCTTTTTTCTGCCATGATCACTTTCATTGCTGGTGTACAATTATCA
>NC_051400.1:29607382-29607506 GCF_015228065.2 Penaeus monodon
CGAGGAAACTCAAAGCCAAACACCAACACGAGTCTCCTCTTATCTCCTTTATCACTGGCGTTATCATAATCTTCAACTTACCATTCCTAGCGTTATTAGCCTTTCCTGTCTTATCTATCCGACA
>NC_051400.1:29607884-29608146 GCF_015228065.2 Penaeus monodon
GCTGTTTATGCCTGTTCATGTCTGTCTGAGGAATCGGGTGGGGATTTCAACGCCTTTTTTAGGCTTAATGACCGATCTGTTGGTGAGCAGTTTTATTTCACTTTATTTCATAGACTTCGATTATTTGGATGTTATATTATACACCATAACAAATATAAACGAAAGCCGAAAAGGGATTAGAAAGTGTGTGCCTTGAAAATCGGTAGTTGATGTCTGGCGTCTTTTCCGTAGACTTCAAGAAAGAAGGAAAGAAATTACAAAC
>NC_051400.1:29608842-29608962 GCF_015228065.2 Penaeus monodon
TTTATATTCTATCTTCCGGAGAGCAAGGTGATTGGGAATGAAAGTATGTTTTAAGAGAATTGATATAGATAAATGACTATGGTTATTATGATCGCTCATGATGAAAAGAGACACAAACAC
>NC_051400.1:29609133-29609254 GCF_015228065.2 Penaeus monodon
AACACCTACATGGCGTTTATTGTTTTTTCTGCCAAAGCCTTAAAAAGACGCAAATTTTCTTTGGGAATGATAACGGTAGTGACGTTATGACGAGAAGGACTAGAAAGTTGATAATAATATC
>NC_051400.1:29609466-29609615 GCF_015228065.2 Penaeus monodon
TTGTGTGTGCATCTGCAGAAAGCGTGGCGCCAAGAGAGCACCCAATGTCAGATTACATTTTTTTTTTTTAAATAAAATGTTATCAATTCATTGTCACCGTAGTTAAAAGGGATGAAATAAGTGGCTTTGATAGAGACGATATTCTAAAC
>NC_051400.1:29609920-29610147 GCF_015228065.2 Penaeus monodon
GGGGATAAGAGTTACGTCATGAATGCAATGTGACTCCATGGCTTCAGGGAAATCCTGCTCAACAAATCATTCTTTCACTCCATACTTGGACTGCGTTGAAATCTCCCTCCGACTCCTTGTCATTAGCAGTCATGTTAATCATTATGGTTATTATTATTGTCTTCAGCAATATCGCCATTGTTGTTATCAGCATTAGTCGCTGCGATTACTTCTAGTGAGGTTTTTTG
>NC_051400.1:29610488-29610557 GCF_015228065.2 Penaeus monodon
CAATGTTTTCTTTCTTTCTTTCTGTTGGTGTATAATCATCAGTCTGTTTATCTTCCTTTTTTATTACAT
>NC_051400.1:29610739-29610949 GCF_015228065.2 Penaeus monodon
CGCTGAAATTCAAAGCCAAACACCAGCATGAGTCTGCTGTTATCTCCTTTATCACTGGCGTTATCATAATCTTCAACTCTTGTCATTATTACGATTCCTTGCGTTATTATCCTTTCCTGTATTATTTATCTGAGCTATTTTTTCTCTCTCTCATTCTTGTTGCCTTTTCTGTATTTTTGGTCTTCCTTTGTTTACTATTACTGATTTGCC
>NC_051400.1:29611277-29611463 GCF_015228065.2 Penaeus monodon
CTGAGGAATCGGGTGGGGATTTCAACGCATTTTAAGGAGAGGCTTAATGACCGATCTGTTGGTGAGCAGATCTATCACTCGATAGACTTCGATTATTTGGATGTTATATTATACATCATAACAAATACAAATGAAAGCCGAAAAGTGTGCCGTATGAAAATCGGTTGTTGACCTCTGGCGTCTTTT
>NC_051400.1:29612295-29612412 GCF_015228065.2 Penaeus monodon
TTTTAAGAGAATTGATATAAATAAATGATTATGGTTATTATGTTCGCTCATGCTGAAAAGAGACAATAACGGTAGTAACAAAGTAACAATGATGATGGTAGCAATTACGATAATGAT
>NC_051400.1:29612446-29612652 GCF_015228065.2 Penaeus monodon
CGAAATCGCTCACAAAAAAACGTATTAACAGTAATGAAAATGATAACTGCTAATGACCGTGATAGTCAGACACATCCAAGAGAAGATGATAAAAGAGAAACAATGATGATAACAGAGAACATAACAGCGATAAGAAAACACTTACATGGTGTTTAGTGCTTTTTCTGGCATAGCCTTAAAAAGACGCAATTTCTCTGTCTTTGGGA
>NC_051400.1:29613006-29613227 GCF_015228065.2 Penaeus monodon
TTGTAATAGCACGGATTTCGTTATTTTTTGCCTTCTGTAATACCGGGATCAATATTAACCTGATTTCCATTAGAAGCCAATATTCACCATGCATTTATAGGCTTTAAAGCTCAAGCCAATTTCTACAACAGGTCTTCACACGTTTCCCGACAGCAGAGCAGCTTGGAGGAAGAACCAGCTGCAATCAGCAGCTCTCAGGTATCAATATCAGTCAATTAGAT
>NC_051400.1:29613265-29613770 GCF_015228065.2 Penaeus monodon
ATAGGGATTTGAACCCTTCCCTTCGTCACACCAGAGGTTTGAAACGATCAGGATAATTCTTCAGGAAATGAAAGGAATGTTATATTATTTAAATTACCGAAAAGGGAATGTGTGGATTAAAAAGTAAATATTACGAAATCTATGGAATAATTTGTTAAGAGATAAAAAAAATAATATCTTCAAAACCAAGATAAATTTCGTTGAAAGTTAATTCTGATATACACGCAATTAAATTTGTTTGAATGTATTCTAAAATAACAGAAATCTATAAAGAAAGCAGAAGCGCTCTCGAATGAGCTGAAACCTGCTCCTCGACGCAGTTAAGCATCCGTTAAAGAGAATAAAAGTGGTAACATGTTCTTTATGTGAAAAGACTTCGAAATATCTATGTTTAGAAATGATAAAAGATGTCAATGCAATTTCGATATAAGTTGGGATTCAAAACGCGTTAGAGAGAGAGGCATGACGCTTCGGTGACATCTTCCGTAGACTTCGAGTTAATCGT
>NC_051400.1:29614525-29614589 GCF_015228065.2 Penaeus monodon
CATAAAAAAATATATACAATGACAATAATAAAAATGATAAAACAATAATACTGTAACTATATGC
>NC_051400.1:29614834-29614948 GCF_015228065.2 Penaeus monodon
TTTATATTCTATCTTCCGGAGAGCAAGGTGATTGGGAATGAAAGTATGTTTTAAGAGAATTGATATAAATAAATGATTATGGTTATTATGATCGCTCATGCTGAAAAGAGACAA
>NC_051400.1:29615005-29615534 GCF_015228065.2 Penaeus monodon
GGCACAAAACAATCGTCTTATCGTGCTTCAACAATTTGTTTCTTATATCTTATTTCCATAGACAAAGCGCGTAAAGGCATGACAGAGTTCTCCATTCAAATAAACTTTAGCCTACAATACAACCTCTTACGGTGTGTGTGGCTGGCGAGGAGGGTCTGGTGGCACAGGTTTCCCACTGCCTTTTAGTGTAGTTTATTCATTTTGTAAAGGGTCTCTCATCTGGTGATGGTTTCACATTAATCGACGCTTCCAGGTGTTTTGTTCCACACAAGCTCTAGCACCTGGGCAGATGCATGCCCTGGCGCCACCCACCTCGGTGCCCAGCTCATGGCGCCACGGACACGCTACTTCACGCTCACTTATGACTAGGTCAGCTATGTTATTTCCGTTTAAGCCTTTACACTTGTAAATATCTGTGAATATTCAATTGGCTTATGGAAATACTACGTTTCCTTTATTCCTCGATGGGACACGTAATCCCTAGATCGCTTCAAAAGAACCAAAAAACCATTACAAAGAGAATCTCTTG
>NC_051400.1:29615675-29615897 GCF_015228065.2 Penaeus monodon
GTTATAGAAAAACATACACAGTAAATTCTTTGACTTTAAGGTTTTATTTTCCTTTTGTGGTTTTGTTGTACTGTTTCTAGCAATTGTGGAAAAGTTTTAGAAAATACGTCTTACTGTATAAACATTTAGAGGTCACCTTTGTTTATCTCATAATATAATATCTCTTAAAAGCCGTACCACATTATCGAACTCATTTTATAGTTCTTATAAGGTGAGTGGTAA
>NC_051400.1:29616107-29616178 GCF_015228065.2 Penaeus monodon
TTGACCATAAAAACACGGGGATACATTAATAAACATGGAAGTAAAAATATCCAAAAAAGGTTGTACAGCAT
>NC_051400.1:29616212-29616821 GCF_015228065.2 Penaeus monodon
GCCATGCAAATATTTACATAACTATATATTCAAACCCATAAATCAATGACATCTTAAACATTGTCGTATAAGTATCTTTCGCCATTAAGTATCTTTCATAAGTATCTTTCGCCGTAAGTTCTGAATTGGTACGAGTCTTGAGTGAGGGGCACGACTCCAGTAGGTGCAGCTCTGGTTGCGGGCGTAACGCGGGCACAGCCAGGGGGAGACGCCCCTGGTCCCGCCCATCGACACAGTTTCTCGCACAGTGCATGTCAGGGGCAGTAAAGCTGGAGTTCAACGAGTAACCCTACGTGATGAGTTGGAATTTGTCTGCTTCACTCGCCTCATTGCTAGACCTTTATCATCGATTTCATTAAAAATGCGATCGCTTAGATATTGCTTCCTGGGTATGCTTGTCGGCAAGACCCACGCGTCCAGCAACCCACCCTGCACATCTACGTTTTTCTAAAAAAAAACCTGGCTACCTGTGGGTTACGAGGGCTCGCAATGGTGGCATTCTTAGCTCTAAATAACATGTTTCGTTACAAGTTGACATGCGCATAAGGAATTGTTTGATACCCCAATGATATTATAGGTTTAAATCATCCACGAATCGCTCCCATAAAG
>NC_051400.1:29618630-29619585 GCF_015228065.2 Penaeus monodon
TCAACCGAAGGTTCGCCCGAAACCCCTTAAGGCCACCACCGCGGAAAACGCGCGATTCCCTGGTCACTCACACCGCTGACGTTTTTATGCCAGGCTGACGAACTCGTCCTCGGAGTCCGTGTCAGCGGCGGGACGCTTCACAAGGCGCTGACAGGATCACGCTGAAAACTTCTCATCCTCGGTCACGTCCTCTTGACTCTCCTCCTCGCTCTCCGTTTGGCTCTCCTACTGCCCTTCGTCTTCGCACTCAGCTGGGCTCTCGGCCTGGCCTGCGACTTCGCCTTCGTCTTCGCTCTCATCCTCGCTCTCGTACTGGCTTTCACCCTCGCTCTCGAACTGGCTCTCGTCCTCGCTCTCGTCTCCTGAGAAGTAGCAGCGTGTGAGGCAGTCGACGGCAGAGGGCAGGCTGGGGCGCCGGCGGGGGTCTGGCCTCCGCATCTCGCGCGCGAGCCTCCTCAGCGTCCGCGGGACGTCGGTCATGTCCCTGACGACCCTCAAGAGCAAGCCCCCGAGCGCGAACACGTCGGAGGCCGCGGTGGCTGGGCCCCCGCCGAGGACTTCGTGTTCCTGGCGGGGCAGCTGCGGTACGCCGCCGTCTGCCCAGGTCGACACGCGCTCCCGAAGTCGACGATGCTTACCTGTCCTCTGGCGTCCACGACGATGTTGTCGGCCTCGAGGTCGTTGTGGATGAAGCCCTTGTCGTGCACCTCCTGGATGGCGCCGCACAGACGGAGGCTCAGGCCAAGCAGCCTCGCGTCGGAGAAATTCAGGTCCCCCACCACATGCCTGAGCGTGTAGTGGCCGACGAAGGTGCACATGATGGCCGGAGGGTTGGAGCAGAGGCTCAGCGCCTTGGGCCTTCCGCCGGCGCCGGCCACCTCCTTCAGGATCTCGAATTCCTCCTTGAACTGGTCGGAGTGGACTCTAGAATGAACCACCTTCAGCACAGCTTCAG
>NC_051400.1:29619818-29620054 GCF_015228065.2 Penaeus monodon
GCTCTATTATTCGCCAGTGGCAATCTATGTACCCTACTCTTTGCACACCTAGAATTCAGACGGTACGAACGGAAACGCAATGCACCGAAGGAAAGAATGTACACGCCACGGTTCCTCGGAATCTCCTCCTAAGCACAAGGGAAACAGAAATATCCTACACAAGGTAAGGAACAAGATATAGCACACGGCTGCACGGCATTATTGCAACATTTGTATTCAGATGTAAATTCCGTGGA
>NC_051400.1:29620814-29621043 GCF_015228065.2 Penaeus monodon
ATAAATCCACAACCAACGCATCTAATACGCAAAATATGAAAATATACCTACAGATCTACAAACACAAATATAAAAAATAAAGCAGGTGAAGCCAGACCAGGTGTTCACAGTTCACCTAAATATTAAGCTTCCTACTGGAGAACAACCCCGCCAGGAAACCGAGGAAAAAAATGTGGAGGAATTTCTGAGTCCTATAGGAAGCAGGCCTTTGTTATTTCGATGAATACAG
>NC_051400.1:29623560-29624054 GCF_015228065.2 Penaeus monodon
ACAAGACGCTTAGCCCTCGCTGCCATACCACTCAGTCTCACTTCGGCGCACCCTCGGAGGCCCAGGCGAAGGAAATAAGCGCCGTTGCCTTCTCGAGGAAGCTGTTAAGACATCCGCCACATCTTGGTGATTGTTAGCCGTAAAGAGAGACATTCGCAAGCGAGATTTAATCTTGTTAAGAGGTTGCCTTGTCAGCAAAAAAACGTAATGTTAGGTCATATCCTTTTAATTCTGCTCCGCCTGGAACTCAGTCTCTGCCTCAAGGAGAAATGTGCTAGCTGTTGTTCACGTGACGTGAGCAATCATCTTGCAGGGACTGTCTCGTGGAAAGAACGGCGAAGTTCTCTCTCGGATTGGCGTTTTTTGTTTTTGCATTTTGAGTTGAGATATTCGCTAACTGGCTTCAGGTCAGTCGTTTTCTCTGATCTAATCTTGTATGTTATTCGAGCCTGAAAACAACTTATTTTTCACTTGTAGATATTTGCTATGCTATG
>NC_051400.1:29624722-29624819 GCF_015228065.2 Penaeus monodon
CAAAACCACACACCTTAAAACAAAATAAAAAATAGAAACACGACTCCCCTGAAATCCAAAAACCTCTCAAATACCGGGATTGCTGGGAACTTCTACC
>NC_051400.1:29625695-29626219 GCF_015228065.2 Penaeus monodon
CAGTTTAAATCGTACGTATGAGACGCGGACAGCAAAACTGCAATTTTACTTTCGTTCAAGATAACTCCGCATCAGTAATGGTGCGGAATACTTGCCTGCCACTATTTTACATTTTGTCAAACGGTAATCGAGCCGTTTCCTCCTTGCTTGCTGCAGTTTTCTCTTCGATAAGCATAAAAGGCCCCGCGCCTTCACAGCCGACGCGATGATGAAGGTTGAGGGTGCCACGTGCACATATAACAGACATTAAATGTGTAATAATATGCTCATTATAGGGTTAGGGTTAATTGCAATAGTTATTCGATTTCCTTATCACAGTATATTATCATCATATGGTCTAATAAGATGTAAGTACTAGTTCTAGTTAAATATTAAATTTGAAAAGTGGCACATGCGCGTCCTCGGCGGAATCGCAAAGGAGTCTTCAGATAAGTCAGACAAACTCTACGATAATCTTGAAGCCAAAGACCGTTTTTCGGACAGTCATTCAACTTGTCAGTTTGATATCATATTCATATACGACT
>NC_051400.1:29626493-29626568 GCF_015228065.2 Penaeus monodon
AAGGAGAAGCAATGAGATCGAGATTAAATAGTCTATGTGTGTTTGCGTGTTTTGCAATTTACCATATTTGTGTGA
>NC_051400.1:29626635-29626836 GCF_015228065.2 Penaeus monodon
AGATAAAACTAAACACATTCTATTGATGATTACATCACTAATCAAAAACAAACTATAAAAATTGTTCACCCCTATATCTATTTTACTTTTATTCATCCAGCGGTCGATTTATATTTACCTGTTATTATTTATATATATGAAAAAAACGTTATTTTCCCCTTACATCTATATCTTTCTATGCGCCTTCCCCCCCCCCCCCTC
>NC_051400.1:29626916-29627411 GCF_015228065.2 Penaeus monodon
GTGATATTTTCTTAATCGGATTAACGACATATAATGATGAAAATGGTCATGTTGATCGTTTTGATGGATAGGCCTACACATGCACAGAAACACTAGTTGCCGAAAGAACTGATATGATATCTTATGCTAATGTGTGGAATAATAATGAGCTAAAGATGATATTATAGCAGTAACAACTACAATGAGGGTAATAATGGCATCTCTGATAAGGATAAGATTATATCAATGAAGTGAGAATGAATTAATAACGGCAATGATTATGAAGGTGCAACTACTACTATAAAAGATTATAAAATAATAGTGAAAGTAATGATAGCGAGATTGAAAACAAGACGATAGCAACAATAACTGTAAGAATAACAATAATAAATATAATGAATAAAATAAAGTTGATAATAATTATCATTACTACCATAATGACAATAATGGTAGCACTGCTGCTAGTACTAATTACCACAACAGCTATAGCAATATGATAACATAGGTAAGAAATTT
>NC_051400.1:29627732-29628751 GCF_015228065.2 Penaeus monodon
TCAAAAGAAAATAGCTATTATCTGCGTAATTTTAAGCTAAAACTGGACCGATATAAGGTTAGTTCGGTTAAAAAGGGAAAAATTGCGGATCACTGGGAGAATAAATCAGGCCTTCAGAGGAACAAATAAAGACTAGGGGGAACCAACCCTCCACCTGCAATTGACGCCTCAGAGAGAATGTAATATTTTAGTTATTTAAATTTTAAAGGGGTGGATTTTTTTTCTCCATCTCTTGAACGTAAACAGATAAACAAGTAAAAAAAAGTCTCTTTTACATTTTGCTGCCCAGTAAATTAAGATAACAGAAGCAGACAAGCTTTAGAGATTAAAACATGCCTCCGTCGGGGATCTGTCGCTGAAGAGGCGACCGCGCTAACCACTACACCACAGAGACTTGTGATAGAGAGGAAATTTAGTCGTATTTGAATTACATAAAACCTATCATGTAGGTTATGCTACGTATGTGCTTTTGTGTGTGAATATGCATGTGTATGTATGCTTGATCCATCGATTTAGATAAAATGATCAGTTTCTCCTTAGCAACTCTACTCTTGGCTCAAGATACCAAGTAATAAAATCAGGGCCTGGGGTGACCCGCCCTCGTGAGGACTCTCTAAAGTGTCCGTCTGAGACGCATTCAAGATTACACCGCATTAGTAATGACGTGGAACACTTGTCTGCCACTATTTTATATGCTGGTAAACGGCAGTCGAGCCGTTCCCTCCTTGCTTACTGCAGTTTTCTCTTCGAACAAAGAGTACAAAAGGCCCCGCGCCTTCACAGCCGACGTGATGATGACAAGGCAGAGGTGCCACGTGTACATATAAAATCATTATTTAGTTGGGATTGTAATAGTTATTGTTTTCTCTTTTTCATGGTGGATTGTCATCATAGGATCTTTTAAACTGTAAATGTAAACTTTGAGATGTATCATGTGCGAGTGCTAGACGAAATCGCTAGAGACAGTCTTCATAGACAAATACTACAACAATCTTTAAATCAAGGACTATTTTTAGGAC
>NC_051400.1:29629750-29629964 GCF_015228065.2 Penaeus monodon
ATTTGGTAGCCATAAACATACTCATTTCATTAACAATTTTAATTTAACATATGTCTTATGTGTGAATGTGCATGTGTATGTATGCTTGCTCATTTTATATTCATTGCAACATGGTGTGTATATTCTTAGATTGATGAGAGTAAAAAATCGATTAACATGAGTTAGAATTAATGAAAAACAAAAATGAGATTAAAAGATAAAATTTTGTGATGCG
>NC_051400.1:29629983-29630987 GCF_015228065.2 Penaeus monodon
GACACCTATAATCATGCCCATATTTCGGTCAAATCGATTTTGATGAAATTATCAACCTCTCCATAGCCACTCTTGGCTCCTTAAAATAGCAAGTAATAAAATCGGGGCCGAGGGTGATCCGAAGACTGTTTAAATCGTCCGTATGAAACGCGGACAGCAATACTGCAATTTTACTTTCGTTCAAGATAACTCCGCATCAGTAATGGTGTGGAATACTTGCCTGCCACTATTTTACATGCTGTCAAACGGTAATCGAGCCGTTTCCTCCTTGCTTAAGGAAGTTTTTTCTTCGATAAGTACAAAAGCCCCCGCGCCTTCACAGCCGACGCGATGATGACAAGGCAGAGGTGCCACGTGTACATATGATATACATTAATTATGTAATAGTATTCTCTTTATATGGATGAGATTCATTGTGATAGTTAATTGCTCCTCATGTTATAGCAGATTATCATCATAGGATCTCTTAAAATATAAATATTAGTTCTAGTTAAGTGTTAACTTCAAGATGTGGCAGGGCGAGTCCTAGACGGAATTGCTAAGGATTCTTCAGATAAGTTAGACATATTCTACAATTATGAAGTTGTAGATTGTTTTTAGGACAGTCCTATTCATATTCGTCATATATGACAGTCATATTCGTACGCAACATTACTCTGGTTATCCTTACTATATTCATTCTTAATAGGTTAATTTTTTCTCATTTTTCTCTTTTTATTTATCATTTCCGCATCCGTCCTTCTCTAACTTTATACCTTTCTTTTCTAAAAGTAAATTGTCCTGTGGCTACAAACGCACGCAGACAAACAGTTGTAATAAAACTTTACTGTAAATAAAAATGATTAGATTATTTTAGAAATAAACCCATTCAAATTTGCTGCCAGAGTTAAAACATTCATTAAAGAATATTTGGTGGACAAGGAGAAAAAATGAAAGCGAGATGAAGTGGTCTACGTGTGTGTGTTTTGCAATTCACCATATATTTAAGAACACAGACAAATACG
>NC_051400.1:29631107-29631228 GCF_015228065.2 Penaeus monodon
TTTATTGAGGATTACATCACTAATCAAACTATAAAAATTGTTCACCCCTTATCTAATATACTTTTTCATCTACCGAACGACGTACATTTGTTCATTATTTATATTTATGAGTAAACATTAC
>NC_051400.1:29631413-29631529 GCF_015228065.2 Penaeus monodon
AAAGGGTCATGGTTATTTTGACGGATAGGCCTACACAGACAATTTCAAATAACCAACCAGATCTAGTTGCCTAAAGAACTGATATAATATCTTACGTTAATGTGTGAAATGGAAGC
>NC_051400.1:29631679-29631771 GCF_015228065.2 Penaeus monodon
TTGTTGCAGCTACTACCATAAATGGTTATGAAAGAATAGTAAAGGTAATGAAAATGAGATTGAACATAAGACACAACCAACAATAAAAGTAA
>NC_051400.1:29632537-29632632 GCF_015228065.2 Penaeus monodon
TGAGGCAAATTAAAGCTATAACTGGCCCGATCTTAGGGTAATTAGTGGGAAAAAGGCAAACTTGTGGTACTTCGGGAGAGGAACCCGGTCATTGA
>NC_051400.1:29632661-29632980 GCF_015228065.2 Penaeus monodon
CTCACCCCCCCCCCCAACCCCCAAATAACGCCTCAAACAAGAATATATTTTTTTTAGTTATCTAAACCTTAGAGGGATGATTTTTTTTTCTCCCTCTCTCTTTTTTATACACACACGGGAACAGAGAAGTAAAAATCGATATCTCTTTTACATTTGGCTGAACTGTAAACTAAAATAAGCACAAGGTAAGCAACCAGAATGAAAGACAGAAATGCACATGAGTGTGTAAGCGAATTTATAAATTAAAACAAAGTCCAGCATAAATATGGATGTGTAATTCCTTGCCTCCGTCGGGGATTGAACCCGAGTCTGTCGCTGA
>NC_051400.1:29633114-29633792 GCF_015228065.2 Penaeus monodon
CTTGCTCATTTCATATTCATTGCAGCAATATAGTGCGTATATTCTCAGATTAATGATTAGGTTAACAATAATAGAAGACAAAATAGTTTTAAACAAAGGTCAATGTGATGCGTTTTTGTAAGCCTATAATTACACGCATTTTTTAGTCCCACTGATTCAGAATAAATGATCAGCCTCTCCATAGCCACTCGGTTTCTGGCTCAAGAGAGCAAGTAACGAAATCGGGCCGAGGGTGACCCGAGCACCGCTTAAGTCGTCGCATGAGACGCGGACAGCAATACGGCAATTTTACTTTCGTTCAAGATTACTCCGCATCAGTGATGGTGTGGAATTCTTGCCTGCCACTTTTTTACATGCTGTCAAACGTTAATCGAGCCGTTTCGTCCTTGCTTACTGCCGTTTTCTCTTCGATAAGCATAAAAGGCGCCGCGCCTTCACAGCCGACGCGATGATGAAGGTTGAGGGTGCCACGTGCACTTATAACAGACATTAAATGTGTAATAATATACTCATTATAGGGTTGGGGTTTATTGCAGTAGTTATTTTGCTTCTTGTCACAGTAGATTATCATCATAAGATCAAGTAAAATGTAAATACAAGTCTTAGTTAAATATTAAATTTGAAATGTGGCAATGCGAGTCCTCAGCGGATTAAGTCAGACAAACTCTACGATAATCT
>NC_051400.1:29633921-29633998 GCF_015228065.2 Penaeus monodon
CTTTTAAAAGATGTATCTTTTGAAAGGTGTACGAGAGCGACACGTCTTCTCTCCGTCTCTTCATTAGAGCAATTTCG
>NC_051400.1:29634339-29634668 GCF_015228065.2 Penaeus monodon
AGTGGGGTGGCTGGAAAAAAAAATTGCTTCACACATAAAATGCTTTCATTGTTTAATAATATGCTCAGTATAGGGTTGGGGTTTATTTTAATAATTATCCTGTTTTCATGACACGGTAGATTGTCCCCATAAGGTATAATAAAATGTAAATATCAGTGCTAGTTAAATATTAAAATTGAAATGTGGCAATGCGAGTCCTAGACGAAATCGCTAAGGATATTCTTCAGTCAGACTTATTAGGACGGGCGTTAAACTTGACAATTTGTTATGATTATCATATTGATATACAGCACTAATCTGATCACCATTACCACTCATTCCGATAATCA
>NC_051400.1:29634917-29635010 GCF_015228065.2 Penaeus monodon
TTCTCTTTCTTTTTATTTATCATTTCCCAATCCGTACCTTTCTTTTCCTAAAGTAAAATATTCAGTGGCTACAACGCACGCAGACAAGCAACT
>NC_051400.1:29635114-29635200 GCF_015228065.2 Penaeus monodon
AAGAAGAAAGAATGAGAGCGTGATTAAGGTGTCTATATGTGTTTTGCAATTCACAAAATATGTATGGACACACACACACACACCAA
>NC_051400.1:29635268-29635389 GCF_015228065.2 Penaeus monodon
TGATGATTACAACACTAACCAAAAGCAAATTATAAAACTTGTTCACTTATATCTAATTTGCTGTATTCATCTACCGAACGATTTATATTTGTATATCATTGTTTATATTTATGAAGAAACA
>NC_051400.1:29635456-29635943 GCF_015228065.2 Penaeus monodon
CTGACATTTTCTTGTTTGGATTATATAATCATGAAATGGTCATGTTGATTACTTTAAAGGATAGGCCTATGCATTCTCAAGTATATGATTTAGATCAGCCTCTTATTATTTCATATGATCAACATCTTTGTTGATTTTCATACAATTTTACAATAAGATTCTTACTTAAATATTTTCCCACCAAGAAATCATGAAATTATGAATGATGTCCATTCAGAAATGTAACAGATTTGATTCTTATGCTTTAGTTCAATCGGCAAGGCAAAGGGGAAACTCATTCTAATTTTTCGTCAACCTGGTGGCAATAATTCCCCGTCAGACACCTGTAAAGTGCTTTAAATTTTGCTTACTACTGAAGAGTGTCTTTTCAAAATTGTGGAGCCTCATTAAATCTTATCTAGGTGAAGTGAGAATTTTTATATCCACAGAAACACTAGTTGCCGAAAGAACTAATATAATAACACACGTTAATTTGTGGAATGGTAGG
>NC_051400.1:29636120-29637394 GCF_015228065.2 Penaeus monodon
GAATCGGGAACGAGGTTTGGGAGCAAGAGTAGGCGAACGAAGCGAACAGAAATTTAGAAAAAAAGCTATTCTATGGGCCGATATATGGGTATTCTAGTGAAGAGAAGTAAAAATTGTGGCCCTTCGGAAAAAGACGCCAGACCTCTCTCTAGCTTTAAAAAACACACGTCAATGTAAACAGAGAAGCAAGTAAAAAAACAATGTCTCCTTTACATTTCGTTCCCCTGTAAACTAAGAGGATGGTGGTAGATAAGCAACCTGAAAGAAAGACAGAAATGTACATGTGTGTAAGCGAATTTAGAAATTAAAACAAAGTCCAGCATAAATGAGAATGTGTAATTCCTTGACTCCGTCGGGAATTGAACCCGAGTCTGTCGCTGAAAAGGCGATCGCGACCACAGAGACTTACCTTCTATAAGGTAAGTTTAGTAGTATTTTAATTGCATAAAACTTGCCATGTAGGTTTATGTTACTAATGCGTTTTTATATGCGACTGTGCATCTGTATGTATGCTTGAATTTTATTTTCGTTATAGCAACATAGTGCGTATACTGTCAAATTGATGACAGTTAAAAAAAGAAAAAAAAAATCGATTACCACGAGTCAGAGAAATAATATTTATAAATTAAAGTTTGATGTGATGTGTTTTTTTCTTGTACGCCTATAACCACACTCATATGTCATTGTCATCGATTCAGATAAAATGATAACCCTCTCCATAGCAATTCTGTTCTTGGCTCCTTAAGTTCGGGGCCTCGGGTGACCCGCCCTCGTGAGGGCTGTTTAAAGTGTCCGTATGAGACGCGTTCAAGATAATACCGCATTAGTAATGGTGTGGATACTTGCTTGCCACTATTCTACATTTTGTCAAACGGTAATCGAGCGGTTTCCTCCTTGCTTACTGCAGTTTTCTCTTCGATAAGCATAAAAGGCCCCGCGCCTTCACAGCCGAAGTGATGATGACAAGGCAGAAGTGCCACATGTACATATAAAACACACTAATTGCGCAACAGAATTCACATTACATGGTTTAGATTCATTGTAATAGCTATTCATTTCTCTTTTCATAGTGGACTGTCATCACAGGATCAATTATAATGTAAATATTAGTGCCAGTTAAGTGTTAACTTTGAAATGTGGCATGCGAGTCCTAGACGGAATCTTCAGATAAGTCAGACAATTTGACAATCTTGAATATTTTTAGGACTGTCATTAAACCTGTCAATTTGATGTTATCATTTTCGTATGCAACACTACTCTGGTCACGCTCACTA
>NC_051400.1:29637524-29637649 GCF_015228065.2 Penaeus monodon
GCAGTTGACTTTACTGTAAATAAGAATTAGATCATCTTATGATTAAACTCATTCAAATTTGCTGCCAGTGTGTAAATTATTTATTGAAGAATGGAGGAGAAAGAATGAGAGCGAGATTAAGTAGT
>NC_051400.1:29637931-29638188 GCF_015228065.2 Penaeus monodon
GGCACTTGCTTAATCAGATTAACGGCATATAATAATAAAAATGTTCATATTTATTATTTTGAGGATAGGCCTACACATTCTCAAGTACTTTACATGAACTTGATTAAGACTGGCCTCTTATTATTTCATATCATTATATCTTTGTTGATTTCCACATAATTTTATAATAAGAAATTATGAATTATATCTATTTAGAAATGTAACAGGTTTGATTCTTGATTTTGTTTAAAGCTCAATGTGATGCGCTTTTGTACACC
>NC_051400.1:29638375-29638548 GCF_015228065.2 Penaeus monodon
AAGAGATATAATATAAACGCTTGCTAATGATGATTACATCTCTAACCAAAAATAAGCGAACTGTTCATCCCTAATTTTATTTACTTTTTCATATAACAGAACAGTCTATGTTTGTTTGTTCTTTATATTTATGAATGACGATTATTTCCTCCCCTCTTCATCTTCCTATGCAC
>NC_051400.1:29638581-29639032 GCF_015228065.2 Penaeus monodon
GTTCGCAAACTCGCTTTCTGGCATATTCTTAATCGGATTAACGGCATGCAATCATGAAAACGGTCATGTCGACACATTTCTTAAAGAATTTCGTTATTTCACCACGCTGTTATGTCAGTGGTCTAAAATGGCGTGTAATTAAATTGAAAATTGAATTTTCTATCATTACATACCTAAATTACAGTAAGATAAACAATAGAAACTGGATAAAGCTTGTTATCATATTACTCAAATGTGTCAAATCCAACGAATTTAATTTGAATATCTCAACCTCTTCGTATCCATCTTTTGTTTCTGCTAAGGTACTTAGTAATTTGAAAGTCGGTATCTCATAGCTGACAGTAAATGAAATTCAGATCTCTACAGACTTTTGCATCGTTCGTGCTAGGATTATCTGCATAATCAATTTGCTCTTATTTGGTACGACTAACGAAAATCAATAGAATTAATT
>NC_051400.1:29639077-29639201 GCF_015228065.2 Penaeus monodon
GAATTAATTTATTATAATAAGAAACGCATCCCCACCCCCGTTTTTTAAAGCAAAATTTCAGTTCGAGGCAGAGGTATATGACCTTGTTTAAGACTAGCCTCTTTTGATTTCATATGATCAGTAC
>NC_051400.1:29639284-29639639 GCF_015228065.2 Penaeus monodon
TGCTTTATTTTACACATTCTTGCATAAAGATATTTTTCCCATCGAGATTTTGTGAAATCATTTAATTAAACAGATAAGAAAGACAAAACAAAGTATAAAAAAATTGTCACTTTAAAATTGTCATTTTAATTCACGGTAAACTAAGAGGATGGAGGCAGATAAGCAACTAGAAAGAAAGAGGAACGGAGTATGTAAGCAAACCTAGAGATTAAAACATTCATGCATAAATGTGCAAACCACTACATCACAGAGACTTATAGGGAAAAGGGAATGTAGCAGTATTTTGATTGCATAAAACTTATTATGTAGGTTATGCTACGTATATGCTTTTGTGTGTGAATGTAAATGTGATGTG
>NC_051400.1:29639725-29640005 GCF_015228065.2 Penaeus monodon
GTCTGTTTGGTTTTATGTTTTATGATTACAGATAGAGATTGTAAATAATACATTTTATTTCCATTGTAACAACAGTCTACATTCATAGATTGTTGAAAAAATGTTGATTACCATGAGTTGAAGTTAATAAAAAACGGAAAATATTTTTAAAGAATACAAATTCAAAGCTTGTGATGCCCCACCTGACTGTATTCAATTTGCCCTCATGAGACGCGGACAACAATACTGCAATTTTACTTTTGCTCAAGGTAACTACGCATCAGTAATGGTATGGAATATT
>NC_051400.1:29640260-29642520 GCF_015228065.2 Penaeus monodon
TTTTCACTTATGTTTGTTTAATAGATAGAGCATTAGACAATTAACCATGTGTATGCCAGATGTCCTAATTTCATTACATCATGATCACCGAGTGCGATTCAGCCATATTTATTATACGTGCGAATTAATCGTGAAATTGGATCACATCATCATAAGTTCACTTTCGCCCTTGCAACATTTTTCTTCCTCTTTTTCTCGTACATTCTTATAGTTACTTAAGGATTTCTGTAAGTAGATATCAATGTATGGGGATTTTCTTATACATATGTTCACACCAGTGTTTATTTTCTGGTTATCGTAGGACGAAGAAAGAACACGGCGTGAACGGTCTGCTGCAGGAGGTGGTCCTTCGCCAACCACCAGATTGCAGTCCAATCGGTGCTTCTCTTTGAGTGGAGAACGAGCTCATATACGCCGGGAAGCAGCGTGGCAGGACCATCAGTCAGCCAGATGATATTCTGACTCTTCAAGAAAAGGATGTAAGTAAGATATGTAATGTTATTTTTGTTTGTCTTCACCAGTATTTAAAATAAGGTTGGTCAAATACTGTTGCTTATGTGAAATAGGAAGGTTTATTAAAATATTTTAAACAAAAAGATTTAGTAAAATGTGTCAATAATATTTGAAAATAGCTAAGTACAAATATGCTCATTTAGATTGTTCATTAGTATGGTAAAAATGGTGTTACTGTTGCATTTCAGAATGGACTGAGGAAGAAAATACAGACCCTCCAGCACTGCTAGACATCTTCACAGCACCGCCTCCATCTCCAGGTCCTCCAAACCCTTCGCCTGGTGTACCTTCTCGCACAACTGCACCAGCGCTAGGACCTTTGCCTCCTGTAGCTCCTCCTTCCACCTCGCAGCAGGGAGATGGCAGAAAAAGAAAACTTAGCACAGAGAGGAAGGAATGTCAACATCAATAACCATTAGGAGGAATTGCATAAAGCACAGCTGAACCTCACAGACGAAGCTCAGCACCTAAGAGAAACGCGCGGTCCTGTCAGGGCTGCACCCAAGAAGCTCCACATGCTTCTGCCTCAACTACGAGCGACTCGAAGCGGGTGGCGGTTGAAGTGGTTTCATCTCTGAAGGAGGAAAGAGCCCTAAGTTGAGCTGATATTGTTGTGAAAATGAGGAAATTAGGTGGTTTTACTATGTGATATTTAGCATATCTTCTTTAAAGTATGATATTTAAAAGTTCACTTTATTTTCCTACTGTGATATAAAGGAGCTTGTTTTACCTTGGTATTCAGATGCTGGGTACTTTCTCTGTTTGCAGTACTGAGATGTTGAGTTGGTTACATTTTACTGGTGTGATATTAGGTAGATATTCTTATTTGACATTTGTGATATGAGTTGCCAATTGTATTTTACTTGTGTGATACAGAATTAACTGTACTGAAGAGTTAATTCTGATATTCCAGGAATGTGTCACATTGATGATGTTTGCATACAAATAAACAATGTACGTATCAAGTGGTTATTATATTAATACCATTTTCATGTAGAGCGTAGTCAGAGCCTTTATGAAAATGTATGAGAAGGTGAAACAAAAAAGATGTGCTTCTACATAGCAAATAAGAAAAATATTTAAAAATAACACAAGACGTATGCAGATATTACAGCAGAGTATCTATTAGCAAGTACCAATGGACTAAAGGATTTTATGAAATGCTGCATACAGCCTAACAAACTATAAAAACTATTAGAATAATGTAAAGAGAATACTTCCTGGCACTGAAAACTCCAAAATGATTACATACTTTAACCCAATATTTTCACATTACTTGAAGTTGGTAATGAATGTACATTGCATTAAATAAATAAATAACAAGAGATAAATATGGAAGAGTATTACACATTTGAAACTTATAACCTTAATCTAAATCCATATTTCTATTACACTGTCCCTTACGTAAATGACACCATTTGCAACATTTGTATGAACCTCTTGAGCATTTACATGTGGCTCAGCAATTTCTGGTGGATCCATATCATGAAGTATGGCTGTTATGAAGAACTGCACAGGCCATGAGGATTTTCTTTGTAGTTTCCAGTTATGTGCGAACAGGCTAGCTGAGAAAAGCTAAGCGCCTTTTCTGAACATTCAGTCACATGTCTGGTTTTTTGTAGGTTGAGTTGCAACGCCTCTCCTTGTCAACTATACTTCCCTGGACAGGTGTTTATAGATAACCACGACAAGGGTACCTACTGTCTCTAAGTAACCAGGATATGACACACATGAGAGTTTTCAGAAA
>NC_051400.1:29642625-29642929 GCF_015228065.2 Penaeus monodon
GGTAGAGCTCTGCATCATTTCCTCCTGGTCCTCTGATGGGGATGTGTGATCCATCTATGTATCCGATAACTCCAGGCATCCCACCCATTGTCTAGAGCTTCTTAATCTTTGCAGCCACGTCTCTTGCGTCTTTCTGTTGCTAAGGAAGCAATGCCTCTGGCAGTCAGACCAACAAACTTGCAGATGGATTTTTTTGACATCTGTGAGCAATCTTCCATGCACAGTTGAACGTTTCTTGTTGTCAGATAACGCAAACATACCAGGAACAAAACCTGGAGCAACAATGAAATAATTTGTAATGCAA
>NC_051400.1:29643090-29643409 GCF_015228065.2 Penaeus monodon
ATATTTATTATAGCTAACTATTAGTAAATTGTACGAAGCTATATACTCATTTTCCAATTAGAATGAGTGATGCCTACCTCTCATATTCCTTCCTCGTAGCAACCTTTGATCAGTCTTACCTAGAAGAATTTTCGTGCAGTCTTTGGTCAGCCTCGTAGCGTTAACTCCTCCTCCGAGACACACAGTGGCTTGCACGACCCTTCAATCTGCGCGCTGGAGCCGGACTTCATCCGCTTGCTCGCCTTGCCCCCTTTCATTAAAATGCATTGACGCATCAAGGACTGCTGCCTCTACATAAGAAAATACGTTTAAAAAATGC
>NC_051400.1:29643633-29644545 GCF_015228065.2 Penaeus monodon
TTTGATCTTGATATGGACTCCTCAGCTTAACTACATATTTACTCATGGAAAAGTACATTTCTTAGTATAAGTAATAAATTTGTCGATCAAAAGCACAGTATACTGAATAAAATTTGCAATGTCAGCAGGACCATAAGTACCTTTAGTCACACAGCTTACGTTGCGTAAAACAGGTCATTTTATACACTGTGAGTAACTTACGTGTTCAAACTGCTTTCCCAGACGACGTAGAAGGTGTCAGCACCAGTCCTGCGGGAAAAGGATAATTAAAACTCGGATGCCGTGAACTGTGTTGGCGTTTCGCTGGTATAACTGATCATAGTTTTTTTTTATTGTATCCAGTTTTTTATATCAAACGTTTCATTTCAAAGTCGCATATCATTTGTTTTTAGTTTCTATATTAAAAACTTAAGAGCTGTTTCTTTTATATTTCAAAGCTAAATAAAAACTGGGGAATGCCTTTAGGAAGGGATAGACTTGCCTGAGTTTCTCGGTCGAGTTCCAATAATATTTTTCGTTCGAGGCACAAAACGGTTGCGTTGAAATCGTTTAATAAATATAATCTAGAGGCTGACACTAAAATGAGCATTGGGTCGGGCCTTCCTGAATTTTAAGAGACTTGTTATTACTTGTTATTTTAAAGGAGCCAAGAGTAGAGTAGTTATCTAAATCGATGGGAATGAAGTGTGAGTGTGATTATAGGCATAATTACGCATCACGTTAGACTATTTATCCTTTGAAGTATTTTTCAAATTCTATTAATTTTAACCCTAGTTAATCGACGTAGGCTTTTTTTTACTATTATCAGTTAGAAATGTGCACACGGCGATGTTACAATGAAAATGAAATGTATTATTTGCGAACTATATCAGTTAAATCATCAAATTTTAAAACTAGATTGCAGAGACTACT
>NC_051400.1:29644592-29644887 GCF_015228065.2 Penaeus monodon
TATACATACACACATACATACACATTCGCACATAAAAGCACACATGTAGCATAACCTACATAATAAGTTTTATGAAATTAAATTGCTTCTAAATTCCGTTTGCAACTCAAGTCTGTGGTGTAGTGGTAGGCGCGGTCGCCTCTTCAGCGACAGACTCGGGTTCAATCCCCGACGGAGGCAAGGATTTCCATCCAAATTTATGCTGGACTTTGTTTTAATTTCTAAATTCGCTTACACACTCACCTACGTTTCTATCTTTCATTCTGGTTACTTATCTGCCTCTGTCCTTTTGGTT
>NC_051400.1:29645360-29646757 GCF_015228065.2 Penaeus monodon
ACCAATGCAGATACGAATGCAAGAGTCAGTTACAGTGTGTACATACGGGTTTTGAAATGAATGAAGATGCAAATACATAACTAACCACACTGTTTACGAAATGTTCAAGAGTTATAGGAACTTTAAACCTATCCAGTTAATGGAATTCCTAAGATAATCATAGTATTGAAGATACAAAAGTCTAAGGGAGATTTCAGTTGATAATTACTGTTTTTACAGAATTTAACACTGTATAAGGATATGAAAAGGTTGACAAATTCATCTGAATCTGTGAGAATGACACATCCTCATGTAACGGTCATTTATAGGCCTATGGTGACGCACAATATTAGACTATTAGCTTATTTCTGGTTTTGTTTTTTAAATAGTACCCCACTGTAATCGACATATGACAGAAATGTTCTGCTATCTCCACTTTAAGGAAGTACCAACCATGATGTTGCAACAATTAACATAGATGTTCTGAATTTTAAAAACAGTTGTAGCATAACCGAAGATTGCAGTCCCTAATCTGAGTAAATTATGCATACACATGCACATTCGCACACGTGTTCACGCAGAAAAAAATAATACATTGCCTACATAGTAAGCATTACACACGCATTTCCCTCAAAGTGAAATAAAGATATTTTCAATTCCTATAATGAATAATTCTCTGAGGTGTAGTGGTTAACACGTAGTTCAGTTCCTGACGGAGCCTAGGGTGTGCCTCTTCCTTTTGTGCATGAATTAGCGTTTCTGTCTATAGAATGATTTGGAATACAAAAAGTTTTCTTTCGGAACGCGACTTATTTTGGCATTTTCACCAAAGGAACCCATGAGGGCAAAGGAAGAATGATAGAGAGATAATGATAAGTATGCGAAAAAATTTGAGAAAGAAGAAATATATTAAGAGGTAATTCAAGGCGAATGGAAAGAAATCGTACGGCACTGATTATAATTGATGGAAGCTATGATTTTAAAAGCAACTTTGGACACTGACAATTAATGTTAAAAATCTAATATCATTTACGACAGTAAGTGTTATGACATTGACGAAAAACTCAATTGATGATAAATACAAATACGTCTTCCCATCATTTGTTTTCAAGTATTATTTAAATAAATAAAAGTAATATGTCAAATATAATTACAAATATGAAATGCTTCTCTCTCCAACCCGCATCATTTTTCATTTCTTCAGCGAAGAAAATTATTTGGGACATGAAAATAAAATTAAAAAACAGTTTTTAATAATTTTACCGCGATACATAAAGATGAATGGTACTAGGGTATTTGTGACAATGCGAAATGTATTTCCTTCTCAATTCCTTGTCATTGTTAGTAGTTTACTAAGGAAAGTCGTATTTTTATTACTGATATCAAGAGACGACAGTGATTTGTTGGAATAAAATCAG
>NC_051400.1:29646882-29647490 GCF_015228065.2 Penaeus monodon
TTAGGTAGTTTTACTTTCATCATGTAAGCCAGGGGTGTCAAACACACGGCCCGCCACACTCCATTGTGCGGTCCGCGGCACATGCGCCGTTTTATACGATTAATTAAGCCAGTCTTTCGTCTTTTAAGATTATCACTTACACTCTTACATTTTTTTTCTATTATTATCTTATTGTAATGAATGATATAACCTAAGCTTTTATATCAACCGTAAGGCCTTAATACTGCCTTAATAAGATGTGGTTTTGATATACTCGTGTTTGTCTGACCTACATACCGTATACGAAGGTGACTAAGTGAGTTTGACCTAACAGTACTCAAACAAGAAATATGCATTGCAGGTTTATATCGAATCTGCCATAATAATTGGAAGCATCACAATCAGTCATCTGTATTGTGGTGGTGCCATGGCGGGGATCCGAAGTTCAAAAGTGGGGGGGGGGGGGGGTATTTTCAAAATCTCTGAGATCTCGTAAATTTTACAGCGAAATCCCGTTTGGAGTGAGGGGGGGAGGCTTATATCCGCTACACTTTTTCACCTCCATTTATATCAAATGATTCACTACAATTGCTCTACCTTTTTGTTCGGAAATACACTTAAGTTGAGGG
>NC_051400.1:29647880-29648653 GCF_015228065.2 Penaeus monodon
GTGTAGTCTGCATTGTATAATTATATAAAAAGTGCGGGGAAATACTTGAACCACTTTGATCAATATGCTCACCCTGTGGTAATGAACATTTTATCTGGTTTCTTTTATAATATTCATAGTTTGGTGTGCAATTATTAGAATAACAAGTATATAAAACCTTAAAATCAGTTGCAATTTGTTCGGGAACATTATGTGGAACCTAAGCAACTAATCATAAAAAATTGCTAATCTCACATTTCTCTTTAGTTATCTTAAGCGTCTCACAGTCACAAAGTAGCTATTGATTAGTTTTATTCCTCGTAGTCGCCAATATGACCTTTCACAGTAGCCGCTGGCATCAAGCTTTCGCAATTTGCTTCACGAAAAGCCTACTTCTCGATAAGTACAATACGTTTTATTTTCAGTATTATATTATGATGGACTGAAGTAAGGGAAAATATATATAACAATAAGAAATATATAAAAATTAATATAACAACAGGAAATAAATGTTTTCCTACCCGGCGCTTATCATTTCTTAAGCGGGAACACTCACGGCATTTTCAAGCCTAAGAGTCGGCTCTTTCGCTTGTGCCACTCGCAGATGGCAGTGACACGGCGAATGAGACTCGAAATGGGCAGGAAAGCAGCGAGGGATCCTGATGATGGAAGCAAAAAAGGGAGGTTTTTCATACTTTATAGCAGTACTCTTATTTTCACCACTAACAATATGGGCCACCAATCAAATAATAAAAAAGGCAAGGGAATCGAAAGGAAACTTATAAATGCTTTGC
>NC_051400.1:29648695-29648962 GCF_015228065.2 Penaeus monodon
GAAACCACTTGGCAGTTTTGCTTTCATCATCAAAACACCTGTTCAGTTTCGCTAATGCAGTTTTTACAAAGTCGAGATCTTCAAGGAAAGGGGTCGTTTTCAAGAAATCTCCGAGATTACGTCAAGATGCGTTTTTGGAGTGGGGGAGGGAGAGGGGGTCCAAGAACCTATGTACGATATTTTTCACCTTTTTTGACAGCATATAACTCGCTCCACCGCCAGAGAAAGCGGGCAGGAACGAGAAATTAAACCCTTACTTTGTTGGTC
>NC_051400.1:29649707-29649838 GCF_015228065.2 Penaeus monodon
CTTTAACTTCAATCACATCGGTTCTTATAACTGCTTGTTCCCTTACTTGGACTTTCGCTCCTTCGTTTCTTTCAAATATTTTTTCTTGTTATTTGTTTCAGCTCCTTTCTTTCTTAACCCCAACTTATGCA
>NC_051400.1:29650124-29650600 GCF_015228065.2 Penaeus monodon
CCACGAAAGTCGTCTGCTTTTTGTTTGTTTCCTTGTTGGTTTTAGAACGTGTATTCAAGAATTTGTCAAGAATGAAATTAGCGAAGACAAGATGCCAGATATATCTATCTTCTCGGAGAATTGGACTGATTCTAGGAATCCATCTTTAAATACTTACTAAGAGAGCATGTCGTCAAGGAATAACATTCTCCGATTAGACTTGTTAGCAGATATATTTGATGAGTAAAGAGACGGAAAAAATCGCAGCCATTTTCACGAAATGTCCACCGTCTTGTTTCTCTTGATTCCTCGCGTGCTCTTTGGTCTGGGTAGTATTTCTGTTGCCATGTACTTGTGTGTTTATAAAGTAATAGGAGATGGATTTAATTGTAGTAGAAGATGGCAATATGGTAGCAATAGGATGCACACTCATACACGTGCGGGATTGTGTGTACATAGAAATAAAGACGGACAAAAAAGTGTATACACTCAAACGT
>NC_051400.1:29650697-29650783 GCF_015228065.2 Penaeus monodon
AACAAATGAAAACACGTGCGTGTATGTAAGTTACTGAGAAAAAAAGGCGAGAGGGTGGGGGGAGGGGGAATCTCTAAGACAAATGT
>NC_051400.1:29650827-29650988 GCF_015228065.2 Penaeus monodon
TTCGTTTCCCTATCCTTTCTCTCTCTTACGTTCAGTCACAGTGTGTGAAATCTTAACATTTCCTTTAACATTTTTTTTTCTTTCTCAATCATCGTTTCTTATGTAGGCCTTTCTCTCTCAGTCTGTGTCCCGATCTTCATTCTTTCTTTCCTCCTCTTTAG
>NC_051400.1:29652635-29652765 GCF_015228065.2 Penaeus monodon
TTTGCACGATTTTCGTTTTATGGAGAAACAACCTGATTTTTTTAGGCCTTTACAGGGAAAAGGATGTCACGTGACGCCATGACGGTGCATGGGGACTGGGGAGGGGAGGGGAGCGGGGGAATTTGAATTT
>NC_051400.1:29653168-29653247 GCF_015228065.2 Penaeus monodon
AGTTTTTAAAACGCCGTTGAAATTCCCACGGAGCAGATATATGCATATGGACGTATATATATTTTTTTCATTTTTATCA
>NC_051400.1:29653416-29653630 GCF_015228065.2 Penaeus monodon
ACTTACTATATTTCCTTCAATATTCTTATCGCTCCGACAATAGGGGTATTTATACGTATATATAATTTTTTGTTTGTTTTATTCTTATCTATTTTTTTACAGTTAATACATAATTGTCATTACAATCAAAATATAATATAGAGAGATTTGCAGTAACCTCACAATACTGAAAACATAAAACATACAATTGTCTGAATAGTAAATGCCAACTACT
>NC_051400.1:29653670-29654794 GCF_015228065.2 Penaeus monodon
GCTATGAATGTAATGTATTCCTGTTGGTAGTCTATTTTCATCCCTGGTCTTCAGTGGGATGGCTCTGCCTCCGTCGCTTCTGCAGGCTAAGGCTCAGTCGCTGCTGCGGGCTTAGTCTCCTCGCGCCGCGACGGGGACGCCGCGCTGCCGGCCGCCTGGCCGAGGCGCTCGAAGGCGCGGACGAACTCGTCGACGGCGGGCCTGGCCTCCGGGTCCTGGCTCTGCGATCTCTTGAGCAGCTGGCTGATGGCCGCGTCCTTGATCTTGGCGCAGGCTCGCACGAGGGCGCCCAGCGAATAGACGTCCGCGCTGGGCTGTGCGGAGCCCCCGAGGAAGTACTCGGGCGCGATGTGGTGGTGCCACCGGCGCCTCTTGTCTTCCAGGAACGAGCGGACGACGGGGTCTGTGGTCTAGTTGGCGAAGCAGCAGGTGCCGAGCGCCGTCGCGAGACCCAAGTCCAACAGTGTGACGCTGACGGTGCCGTTGACGAAGTCCAAGGCTACCTGGTCTGCCTTCAGGTCGCTGTAGACAAAGCCTGCCTCGTGGACGCCCTTGAGGGTGAGCGAGAGTTGGCGCAGGATGTCGCAGAGTAGCGTCTTGGTCATGCGGATGTCCGTCTTCTTTGCTATGACGTCGCTGAGCGTGCAGGACCCGTGCCTCGTCATGAGGAAGGCCACAGGCTGCCTGCAGTAGGCCAGCAGACGGGGAATACCCGCGACGTGGCACAGGCTGTGCAGCGTCGTGGCTTCCTGTAAGGCCTCGGCGGGTTCCGCGTGCTCCTTGAACACCTTGATGCACGCAGAAGGGAACTGTGGCGCATCGACGGCGAGAACCTTGGCGGACGCGCCCTCTCCGAGCACCATCGTGCTGGAGGCAATCAGGGGCGCCAGGTCAAGGACCTTCATATCTTGCGTTGGGAGCATCTGCTCTGCTGCAGGCGATAGCGATTCCATCTCGAAAGGTTTGGCTTCCTCGGCGCTCAGTCGAGTGCCTCGCTGGTCCACTGTTAGCGAAACACGTCCGTCCAGTACCGAGAAAGGATTCTCACTGAGAGATCTTGCGAAAGCGTCGCTGACGTTAATTCTGTAAAGAGCTTATGCTGCTTGTGCATTCGTTGTTGGGAG
>NC_051400.1:29655588-29655704 GCF_015228065.2 Penaeus monodon
CGTGCCTAAGAATTTCTTATGTTTCTATAACACCATATGAAAGTCTTTGTCACTTTGTCAATTCCTCTTGCATGATCAAGAATGCAATCCCATGGATGTCCGAGGCAGCTCCCTTG
>NC_051400.1:29655721-29655878 GCF_015228065.2 Penaeus monodon
AAGAAAAAGCCGAAATGACGTCCCTGTTTGTGACTTTTAATTATATTTTGAAAGCTTGTGAACAGACGACGTGGTAAATGAACTCCTTTTTTTGTGCGTGTACCGTCTTGCCTCGAACGGCCGTAGGGCTGGATGGAAAAATATTTGGATTTTATCT
>NC_051400.1:29656045-29656176 GCF_015228065.2 Penaeus monodon
GTATGACAATTCTCACATAATCTTTGGGCAGAAACCATCTTTCGTAATTTGGTACATAAAAAAAATCACGAGGCGGAATGCGAGGTGATACAAAGCGCGTTAGAATTACGAAGACGTGAGGAACTGTGAGT
>NC_051400.1:29656219-29656728 GCF_015228065.2 Penaeus monodon
TATGTAAATGAGAGAAAATCCTTAAAATGAGAAAAGAGAAGAAAGGTGGAGGCAAGAAAATACATAGACTGAAGGAGAGAAAGGGGGAATGTTTAAAGAGGCGAGAACATAAGAACGGATACAGGTGAGATTTTTTTTTTCCACTTTAAATAAATTGGTTCATTTGCATTCTCTCTCGTTTCTTCTCATTACTTCTCATATCTTTTCGCATTCTGTAATTCGATTTAATTCTCGCACCCCCTTTCTTTTCTTTCTTTCCTAGAATATCGAAAACGCGAGAAAATGTAGAAAATGAAAGGGAATAAAGAAACGACAGAAAATTACTGAAGATAGAAAAAAAGAAGGAAAAAATTGGAAGGCCTGAAATAAATAAACCGAAGGAGAGAATTAAGAGCTTGTGTAAAGAGGCGAAAACATAACAAAGAATGCATCGGACGCTTAAAATTTTCTTTGTTACCATTATTTTTTATCTGTTTTATTTCTCGCACCCTATTTTTTTCTTTTTGTAT
>NC_051400.1:29656842-29657025 GCF_015228065.2 Penaeus monodon
ACAATTTCTTTCCTCCAGAAGTTAGTTAATTTTCAGATATTCTTGCTCTCTTATCCTTCTCTCTCTCTCCTACTATCATTCTATTTTATTTCTTAAATGTTTTCTCTCCTTCTCTCTCGTTCAATCGCGCTGTCTCGCATATTTAAGAGATCCAACTGACGCGTTTCGATAAAAGCGTGGTAT
>NC_051400.1:29658332-29658480 GCF_015228065.2 Penaeus monodon
CCTATACGTATATACGTGTTGTGAGCTGACGTCACAGCTTCCTACTTGCCGCTCTCACTCCTGTGTCAGGCTGCATAAGACTTCGTAACATCCCCCCCCCCCCCCCCGACAATCCCCAGCGCTTGGCCGTGACTGAAAACGAACAATA
>NC_051400.1:29658705-29658783 GCF_015228065.2 Penaeus monodon
CGTAATTTTATTTTCTTCTATATTCAAAATCGTGTATATATTTTCCGTTCCGTTTATTATTATAACAAATGTCGTGTA
>NC_051400.1:29660641-29661158 GCF_015228065.2 Penaeus monodon
AGGAGAAACAGGAGAAAGGAGAGGGAAAGGAGGAGTATGTATTTAGTCTTCTTTCTTTTTTTTCTTTAATTAATGAGCAAAATACACGAAATTACAACTAAACTACAAATGCAAGACAAAAAAAGGAAAGGCAGCATGATGTTGCCTTTGCCGCTTGTGAAGGTCATCGACCAGTCCTTGATGCTGATCCCGTGAGGTCCTTGTGGCCCGGAACCAGCTTCTAACATGCGTCGTCACACACTACGACTTCTTTGAGGAGGCGACAGCAGTTGCCAAAGGATCATTTGAGCGGACTTTGCACTTTAGGATGATTTTAAACAGCGTCCTGCGTGCACGGTCTTTGCTTGTGATATCGAGGATCCTATTTACTCAGCACAGTTAATTTGCACTGATGAGTTGTTAGTTATCATAAAACAAAGAGGAGAGAAATGAAACAATGTTCGTATCACTCAGAGTATAAATATAAATTCATACGTCTATATCGCTATCTCAAATCCCCCCACACACCACCTGCCTT
>NC_051400.1:29661579-29661928 GCF_015228065.2 Penaeus monodon
AGTCACCGATATAAATACCCAACTCGACCCCACTTCCACCCTGGCGTGCGTGATGGCCGAGTGGTTACAGCGCGGTGTATTCCCGACACACCGTTCTGAGATCGCAGGTTCGAATCCCGCCAGTGCGCAACGTCGCAGTGCCAAGTCAACCTTAGTCCAGTCAGCTTGATCCGAAGACCACTTGTACACTCATGGCTCTTGTCCTTCAGAATTGCCTTCGCAGATCGTGTACCCGCACTGGCACCGCCTGACAGGGCACTCCATTGCGTATTTTACTGCATCTCCCTTTTCCGTGGAAATAGAGAGACAAACAAATTAATACATTATTTATAAATAGATATACGATGAA
>NC_051400.1:29662178-29662381 GCF_015228065.2 Penaeus monodon
CATAAATAACCTTCATATGAGATTTTTGTATATCTTAACATTGTGAAAAGGTAAATATACTGAATAGAAAATGGATGCAAATTACATAGATTTGGAATTGCAGTCCTTTTAAAATGAAGAAAATTAAATAGATCTCGTAAATAATCAAGCAGAAGGAGAGAAAACCCTGAAGTTAGTGACCTGAGTGTGAGTTCTAGTCTTCG
>NC_051400.1:29662434-29662771 GCF_015228065.2 Penaeus monodon
TAGCTCCTTTACACAAATGTTTCAGACTTTGTACACCCTCTAAGACGGATATGTATTTTTGGAATAACAGTGTAATAAAAGCCACAAGGCAAGTTAAATAATCTAAATGTTCGCCATAATATTCCCTGTAACGGCGTCCGCATAAACACCATCCACAGTGCCCGTGGCCAGACGTGGTAGGGTTATATTTCAACGTTCCTGACAGGGAGCTAAATCATAGCGTTTGTCGTGTGGTTTCTTAGTTTCAGCCTCACTCGTAAAAGCGAGGTTCAGAGTCTCGTTGCAGTTAAAAGGCATGAAATATGTGACGTTGATAAAGATGATTTTCTAAATTGCA
>NC_051400.1:29662825-29662938 GCF_015228065.2 Penaeus monodon
CCATCGCTCCAGGTACGTTCTGTTCAATAAATCATTCTTTTAGTCTATATACTTGGACAGCGTTAAAATCTCCCCACGACTCCTTGTCATTTGCAGTCATGTTAATCGTTACG
>NC_051400.1:29663188-29663321 GCF_015228065.2 Penaeus monodon
GGCGTAATTGGAAAAAAAAATTAGCTCGGATATTGCTATTACTCTTATCTTTGTCATTATGATTCATTGTTACAGATATGCACATCCTTATTGTTATTAATATTACAGAATTATATAATTTCGCTAATGTGAT
>NC_051400.1:29663589-29663820 GCF_015228065.2 Penaeus monodon
CGATGAAATTCAAACCCAAACACCAACATGAGTCTCCTGTTATCTCCTTTATCATTGGCGTTACCATAATAATTCCTAGCGTTATTAGCCTTTCCTATCTTATTTATCTGAGGTGTTGTTTTTTTCTCTCTCATTCTTGTTGATTTCTTTTTGTATTCTTTATTCTTTGTCTTCCCTTTTCGCTATTACTGATTTGCACATTTTTAGATGTGTATGTGGCATTCCAAATTC
>NC_051400.1:29664091-29664329 GCF_015228065.2 Penaeus monodon
TCATCGCTGTTTAAACCTGTCTATGTCTGTCTGAGGAATTGGGTGGGGATTTCAACGCATTTTAGGGAGAGGCTTAATGACCGATCTGTTGGTGGGCAGTTCTTTCACTCGATAGACTTCGATTATTTTCATGTTATATTATACATCTTCACAAATATAAACGAAAGCCGAAAAGGGATTAGAAATTGTGTGCCTTGAAAATCGGTAGTTGACGTCTGGCGTCTTTTCCGTAGACTTT
>NC_051400.1:29664972-29665356 GCF_015228065.2 Penaeus monodon
TTATTTTTCTATTTTATCCTCCAAAGAGCAAGGCGATTGGGAATAAAAGTATGTTCTAAGAGAAATTCTATAAATAGATGATTATAAATAAATGTTTATTATGATCGCTATGTATTTATCTATCCCCGTTTCCCTAACCCTGTCTGCCTATGAGTCTATTTATCTATCTCCATCGTTATTTATGTGTATCTATGTCTGTCTGAGGAATTGGGTGGAGATTTCAACGCATTTTAGGGAGAGGCTTAATGACCGATCTGTTGGTGGGCAGTTCTTTCACTCGATTATTTTTATGTTATATTATACATCTTAACAAATATAAACGAAAGCCGAAAAGGGATTAGAAATTGTGTGCCTTGAAAATCGGTAGTTGACGTCTGGCGTCTT
>NC_051400.1:29666209-29666277 GCF_015228065.2 Penaeus monodon
AAGAGAAATTATATAAATAGATGATTATAAATAAATGTTTATCATGACCGCTAATGGCGAGAAGAGGC
>NC_051400.1:29666538-29666731 GCF_015228065.2 Penaeus monodon
CAGCCTAATAAAGTCCACAAGGCAACTTCAATACTCTAGATGCTCGAGCTAAATTATGGAGTTTGTCATGTGGTTTCATAGTTTCCTCACGTGTTGTAAAAGAACATTTCAAAGTCTGGTTGCAGTTGAAAGGGATGAAAAAAGTGACGTTGATAGTGATGATTTTTTAAACTATATATAGATATATACTTAA
>NC_051400.1:29666777-29667137 GCF_015228065.2 Penaeus monodon
GGGAGTTAGGAGTTACGTCATGAATGCAACGTGACTCCATGGCTCCAGGGACATCCTGCTCAACAAATCATTCTTTCACTCCATACTTGGACTGCGTCGAAATCTCCCTCCGACTCCTTGTCATTAGCAGTCATGGTTAATCATTTTGGTTATTATTATCGTTTTCAGTATTATCGCCAGTTTGTTATTAATATTTTAGATTTATAATTTCGATAATGTGATTTCTCATTTTCCTTTTCAAATTTTGTATTTCATTTGTATTTCTATCCCTCTCTTTTTATTTTTCTTTCTCTCTGTCATGATAATTTTCATTGTTGGCGTACAATTATCATTCTGTTTATCTTTCCTTTTTTATTACAT
>NC_051400.1:29667291-29667410 GCF_015228065.2 Penaeus monodon
GCTTTCATCGATGAAATTCAAACCCAAACACCAACATGAGTCTCCTGTTATCTCTTTTATCACTGGCATTATCATAATCTTCTACTCTTGTCATTATTACCATTCCTACCGTTACTATC
>NC_051400.1:29669005-29669138 GCF_015228065.2 Penaeus monodon
ACAATAATAATATGCATATGAATTCAGCACACACTACGCGCGCGCGTGAATACAAAGAGAAATGAAGAAAAATTCCTTTTCCCCTTTAAGTTTTTTATGTTTTCAGTTTCCTTTGGGGGCTGGATGGGTTTTT
>NC_051400.1:29669297-29669582 GCF_015228065.2 Penaeus monodon
TTGATTTTTTGGGCAGAATAAAAAACCCCAAACTAGAAAAGAGAGAAAAAAAAAAAGCAAGAAAAGTTTAAAAAGAGATTGAAGTTCATAGAAATGAAGAAAAAACAATAAAAAGGAAAGAAAGAAAATGGAAATCATGGTTGAATAAAAAAGAGAAAAACAAAATTTTAAATGATAAAATGGAAAAATGAAAAAAAACAACTAAAAAGGGGAATTAAGGGAGGGGAAAAAACAAGGAAAGAAAAGGGGGGAAGCACTGGAGATGGTGAAAATAAATGATAATTT
>NC_051400.1:29670030-29670403 GCF_015228065.2 Penaeus monodon
CACCAGTCACCAAAAAGGGCTTTTCGAGAAGCGATGCCCTTGTTTCAAGAAAGGAATCCGGCTTGGGAAAGGAACAATGTCTGGGGAAAAGGGTAAATCCGAGCAAATATTTCTTTTTATTTTAATATGCTGTTTTTTTCCGTCGGCACGGACTAGTGATAAGTTTTTGCTCTTTCATGTTTTTTATTAATTTTTTTCACTAAATATGAAATCATTCGGAAAAGCCTTTCCCCTGCACCCCTCGCAGGGGGGGGCGGGGGAGCAATTCAGGGGTTTAAGGGTCATTGCGGTCACCCCGGAAAAAAAATCTCCTTGCGCCTCTCCCGAAGAAGGCGAAAAAAAAAAAAATTTTTTTTGTGGCCCTTAAAATTTT
>NC_051400.1:29670546-29670878 GCF_015228065.2 Penaeus monodon
GTGCACACACGAAAAAAAACCGAAAGGCGTCCGGGGACAGTTACAGGCCCCCCCCCCAAAACCCGGGAGAGAGAGGGGCCCCGACAGCGTGGCGCCCAAAGGTGAGCACCGATACAAATTGCCCAATTTTGTTTTGAAAGGTATGGAGGGCAGACAAACAAAGGATCTGTAGATTTTTAAAATAAACGAGGTTTTATATAATATAAATGATTTATATGGGGATTGCTGATGACGATGCGATGTAAAGAGGATGATGTGATGTGCGACCCTACTCAAAGCGGAAGCAGAAAGTGGATTCTTGTGCCTAGTAGACTGGGGCTTTTGGGCTCATC
>NC_051400.1:29673727-29673899 GCF_015228065.2 Penaeus monodon
CGTGGCAACCTCCGTGACAACCTACGTGGGCGTTACAACGAACATTTTATCTTATTTTTTTAATAATATGAATATGCTTACTTTGTTTCGGTTTTATACCTGTTTTGTACCTTTTACATAGAAAGATATTTTATCTTATATTATAAAGCCTCCCGAAGTCCAAGCACCTAAC
>NC_051400.1:29675539-29675662 GCF_015228065.2 Penaeus monodon
TTCAAATCCTTTCTTTGTGCAAGAAGATCGTTAGTTCATGCAACTTCATTCTCCTCTCTTTTCTCATTATGCATCACGAGTAGAAATCACGCAGAAGCTCTTGCACGTGTATGAGAAAGTGCG
>NC_051400.1:29675706-29675802 GCF_015228065.2 Penaeus monodon
GATCCGTAAGAGGGCTTCAGAAAAGTCCCGCTTCCATTAATTTATCTTCTTTCACAAGAAATCGTCTATCTTTGTTCTTCTTAAAGCGTTTCTCGT
>NC_051400.1:29675994-29676075 GCF_015228065.2 Penaeus monodon
TCCATCCTCGGCGGACTCCTTTCGCCGAGGCTTCTCGCCCAAACGCCCCGGAGTCCGCCCCAAGGAGCTTCTTCCCAGCGC
>NC_051400.1:29676171-29676364 GCF_015228065.2 Penaeus monodon
TGTGTGGTGAGGGGGGGGGGTACAGCCCCCGCGCCCGAGAGCCAAGACAAGAGGCTCTGACTTGCCTTCCTCTTCCGGTGCCGCGGTAGCCGACTGGTTAGCGTGTTGCACTGCGGATCCGGTGGTGCGGGATCGAATTCCCGTGATGCCAAGCGGCACTTAGTGCCACGCAGGTGCCACTGGTAAAGCTTCC
>NC_051400.1:29677333-29677430 GCF_015228065.2 Penaeus monodon
AAAAATCGCAACAGACAAGCAGCAATGTTGCCCCGAGTTGCAGAGCGAGCGGCGCAGACAGCGTGGCGCCAGAGAAGCATTTATAGCCTGCTTTTTT
>NC_051400.1:29678132-29679658 GCF_015228065.2 Penaeus monodon
CCGCCTGAATCCAAAATAGTGCAACCAGAGAAGACGTGACACAGTCAGTCATGAAATGCAAGTCACGCTTCAGCATCTCATTTCACTGAAGTCATGCTTTCCAAGAGCATCTCATCATGCTAATGATAGCGTCATTATTGTCTTTTATTAGATGGAAGAAATAAACTTGCTCGATGCTCAAACGATTTTGATACTCTGAAAAACATTCCAATAATTTTATTAGTAAAATACGAAGTCGACGGTCTGTGACAACCAAGTCGACGAAATGCCAGAGGGAGAGGCGCCATTTTGTTTTTGCTGCGATTGGTCTAGGTCGGTACGATAAAGTGTCTTCAACGGAAGGGTTTCAATTGCAAGATGTTGGCAAAACTGTGAGCAGATAACGCTTACCTCAGGATGAAGGAATTTGCTTTATAAGCGTCTTTCCTTATCGTGTTTAAAATGAAGATGCGCTCACGGCGAGCGGGGTTTGATAATTACTTTCTGGGGGAAATATAAAATTGTTTGTGCGGGAGTGACCAAGTAGAGGAGTTTACTTATCTAATAATGCCTGAGGTGGCTTTGTGTGAGAAATTAGCTATTAAATGTTCGTGTAGCAAGAGCAATAAGAGATATGGGCAGCCAGTATCATCTTCCGGTGACCTTATCATGTTTTCTGGAAGACGCACGTGTCAAAGGACTGATTATCGCGAGCTGTTGCTGTTCTCCTCGAAGGAAGCGCGAGAGAGAAGTTTCCAGACAGACTGGCTCGGATAACTCCCTTTCAGCTGCCCTTGTGTTGTGTCGGCGATTCCTTGTTCGCTATTTTTGCGATACGAAAGTCTGCATTTCTGGCACAGCCTGCATTAGGTTGGTGTCTGTTTGAATACCTTTATAGATTCCTGACAGGCACTGCTATGAATTTCCTTCTTCTTCTGCAGGCCCCTCTCGACCATCGTGCCTTCGTCACCGCTGCCTGGGTTTCCGCGGACTGAAACGACCACACAAAAGTTATCTCGTAAAATGCTCACAGGCCAAGTTCGTTAGCACCGGCGACCCACAAGTTCCGTATCGAAATGAAAAATATTCAATCTCTTTTCTGCCTGCCTGTTTCATCATTGTTAGAATTGTTATAGATTTAGATTTGAACAGCTAGCCTTTTCCTTCTTTGAGAGAGCAAATGTAATATCATCATAAACCCTCATGCAATAAAAACTTTATTGCATGAGGGTTTATGATGATATTACATTTGCTCTCACAGAGAAGGAAAAGGCTAGCCGTTCAAATCTAAATCTATAACAGTTCTAACAATGATAAAACAAAAATTGAGCGAGAAATGCACACACGAGAAAAGCCAAAAATGTGCAGCCGCAGTTACAGACGAGGGCTTGCTTCCACCGCGGCAGTGAGCGCCACCAGACAGCGTGGCGCCAGCGGTGGGTAGCGATATCAGCTACCGAATTATAGTTGTGCAAGGTTTATTAGCGAGTCAGGAATGGAGGACAAACGAAACAAAGTAATTTGTAGTTTATCAACATAAAGAAAAT
>NC_051400.1:29679702-29679992 GCF_015228065.2 Penaeus monodon
TGAAGACCAACACATTAATGCAACTTGAGTGATTTCAGCGGAAGCAGAATGCGGATTCTTGTCGTCTAAAGTGTCTAATGATATTTGAATTCAGTTTGAGAAATAAGAAATAAAACAGAAACTTTCTTGACACAGACTGAAAGACAATGAACAAGGAATCTCTAACACTTGCTAGTTATGAATTCCCTTGCTTAGTCAGTGACATGTCCGCACTGTGACAATCAGGCAAGAAAGTAAACAAAATAAAACAAAGCAAAATCGTGAAAACTTTTGTGTGTATCACGGACCTA
>NC_051400.1:29680647-29681330 GCF_015228065.2 Penaeus monodon
ATTCAGAAAACAGAAACAACAGAGAGGAAGCTGATAAAACGAAGGGCTGGTAAGGAATAAGAAAGAAGTGAAAAGGCAGATAAAAGAGAAACCTTGATAACAAAAATAAAGGTGAAATATAACGAACAAACGATATATGAACGAGAAATAAGAACAAGGTAATAAAGGGGAGATCAGTGAATCACTTTCCGAAGAAAAAACTTCACAAATCTCTCTCACGTCCTATGCTAAAGAGTCTTCGCAACCACTTAACTTTGCTCAGCAAGGAAGGCCCATCCCGGGGAATCCAGAGGCACACGACCAATTCCCGAATCCTCTATCCTGCTTCTTCTACCCCCCTCCCCCTCCCCCTCGTCAGTTCTTACGTGGGAGAACTTAAGAAACGGGGTCTTTCTTATATTTCTAAGATTGATCAAATTAACGTTAGAATCCATTTGAAATCTGAGAATGAAATAATGGTGTAATAAAACCGGTAAAATAGATATACTTTCCATAAAAGAACCATAATAAAACATGAAAGTTATTAAAATCAGTAAAGATATAATTAGGAAAGTTATTATAAAGGAATTGAAATTAATATAATGTTGAGTTTTCGTGATTTCAGGAATATAATAAAATGCTCCTAAAATGTAAGAATCAGAGTCCAATTCCATCTCGTGGTCGCTTATTCAAGGTGAGATGGG
>NC_051400.1:29681679-29681809 GCF_015228065.2 Penaeus monodon
GAGATATTTAGAAAAAATATACAAATATGATTATGACCGAATCTAACAGATGTAAGAAAAAGTCATATTTCTCTCTTATAAGTTCTACATATCTATTATTATTTCAATTTATTCATATATCCATGGTCAT
>NC_051400.1:29681876-29682133 GCF_015228065.2 Penaeus monodon
GTACAGTAAAACGGTCTATTGGTTTCTTTTTTTTATTTTTGTCTCCACATGTGAGATCATTCCATTATTCATAGAAACAAGAGATTTTCTAGGTTGACAAGTACAACAAAAATGCTTTTGGTCAGATTAAATCATAACAATGACAGTTTATTTGTTTGATTATAAATGGTTAAGAAATCTTGCACATTTGGTCCAGTTTGCTCAGGCAGCTTTATCTAATCCTGTCAATAGTGACGGAAGTAATGATAATCATAGAA
>NC_051400.1:29683307-29683559 GCF_015228065.2 Penaeus monodon
TCGTCTGGGGGGTCATCGACTTGTACTTTCACTTTGTCTGGCGGTGGCTTGTCTGTGGGGACATGCATATGCTTTTCGTTTTTCGTTTTTAGGTCTTTACAGGGAAAAGGTTGTCACGTGACGCCATGACGGTGCATGGGGACTGGGGAGGGGAAGGGAGTGGGGGAATTTGAATTTGAGGGGGGAGAGGTTGCATCATGGTATGACATGTTGGTGCACGGGGGCTGTGGGTGGGGGGTGTTGGTGGGGGGC
>NC_051400.1:29686537-29686628 GCF_015228065.2 Penaeus monodon
CTGGAGAATCGTTGATTAGGGAAATTCAAACAAAACAACTACCAGAGTCGGCCAATCAGAACCAACACACCGACTTATTGTCGTTGTTATT
>NC_051400.1:29687019-29687083 GCF_015228065.2 Penaeus monodon
AGGAAGAAGACAGGCGGCCTACTCCGTTAGGATATGTAATTTAGATATCCCTTATTTCAAGATT
>NC_051400.1:29687218-29687669 GCF_015228065.2 Penaeus monodon
TTCTGCCGTTAATGTGCCCTCTGTTACTTTTTCTTATTCTTCTTTCATTTCTTTATTTTAAGTATTGTGATATCTTAATTCTTTTAAATATTGCTATGCGTGCCTTGTCTTTGTGATATCTAGGATCCTATTTAGTCAACACAGTTAATTTGTACTAATAAGTTGTTACTTATCATGCTTATCTCAGAAGTAAAACAATGTTCATTTTACTTAGAGTATAAATAGAAATTTAGACCTTTATATCGCTAACCCAGGTCTCCCCACACACCACCTACTTTAACAAAACTATAAAATTAGTTACCCCTACTTTTAGCGTTCAAAGAAAACGGTAGCACAATTGTACTCAAAGAAAAAGAACACTTTTTAGGGTAAACATTTTTGTTACGATATATTTCTTTAGGCTCAAATCGAGATAACCATGAAACAATGCAGCGCCGTTAGCCTAAAGCAA
>NC_051400.1:29687791-29688074 GCF_015228065.2 Penaeus monodon
GCAGAATGGATTGTCAAACTAGAAAAGAGAAAAGAAAATTCATAAAAGTAAGATGAAACGAATAAAAAATATGAAATTCATACAAATTAGAAAAAAAATAACAAGAACAATAAAAAGGAGACAGATAAGATATAAATCATGGGATGACTAAAAAAGAGAAGATAAAAATAAAAAAGTACAATGAAAAGAACAACTAAAAAGGTGAATTAAAGGCAATGAAAGAAAAGAGACAACATTGAGAGAGGAGAAAAAAAAAAAAAAAAAAAAAAAAAAAAAAAAAAAA
>NC_051400.1:29688164-29688260 GCF_015228065.2 Penaeus monodon
ACGAGAAACGCTTTAAGAAGAACAAAGATAGACGATTTCTTGTGAAAGAAGATAAATTAATGGAAGCGGGACTTTTCTTGAAGCCTTCTTACGGAC
>NC_051400.1:29688318-29688433 GCF_015228065.2 Penaeus monodon
ATACACATTTAAGTGTTTCTGCGTGATTTCTACTCGTGATGCATAATGAGAAAAGAGAGGAGAATGAAGTTGCATGAACTAAACGATCTTTCTTGCACAAAGAAAGGTTTTGAAG
>NC_051400.1:29690001-29690174 GCF_015228065.2 Penaeus monodon
GTTAGGTGCTTGGACTTCGGGAGGCTTTATAATATAAGATAAAAATATCTTTCTATGTAAAAGGTACAAAAACAGGTATAAAACCGAAACAAAGTAAGCATATTCATATTATTAAAAAAATAAGATAAAATGTCGTTGTAACGCCCACGTAGGTTGTCACGGAGGTTGCCACG
>NC_051400.1:29692776-29692843 GCF_015228065.2 Penaeus monodon
TGAGTCCAAAAGCACCAGTCTCACTAGGCGACAAGAATCCACTTTCTGCTTCCGCGTTGATGTGTGG
>NC_051400.1:29692910-29693113 GCF_015228065.2 Penaeus monodon
TATATATATATAAAACCATCGTTTAGTTAATAATCTACAGATCTCTTTGTTTCGTCTGCCCTCCATACCTTTCATAACTATAATTCGGCAATTGATATCGGTGCTCACCGTTGGCGCCACGCTGTCTGGGGCCTCTCTCTGCCGGTGGGGGGGGGGGCCTGTAACTGTGCCCGGACGCCTTTCGGCTTTTTTCGTGTGTGCAC
>NC_051400.1:29693295-29693653 GCF_015228065.2 Penaeus monodon
TCCTTGCTTCTGGAGGAGGCGCATCAGGAGATTTTTTTTCCAGGTGACCAGCAGATGACCCTTAAGACGCCTGAATTGCTGTCCCCCGCGCCCCCACTGGCGTAGGGGTGCATGGGAAGGCATTTCCAGACATGATTTCATATGTTAGTGAAGAAAATTAAGAGAAAAACATGAAAGAGCAGAACTTATCACTAGTCCTGTGCCGACGGAAGAAAACAGCAGTATTAGAATCAAAGCAATAGTTGCTCTGGATTTACCCTTTCCCAGACATTGCTTCCGTCTCCAAGCCGGATTCCTTTTCTTCGAAACAAGGAGCATCGCTTCTCGCAAAAGCCCTTCTTGGTGACTGGATGTACCT
>NC_051400.1:29694026-29694305 GCF_015228065.2 Penaeus monodon
TTCACCATCTCTCAGTGCTGTCTCCCCTTTCTTTCCTTGTTCTTCCCTTGCCTTTAATTCACCTTTTTAGTTGTTCTTTTCATTTTACCATTTTATCATTTAAGTTTCTGTTTCTTCTCTTTTTCATTCATACCATGATTTCCAATTTGCTTGCTTCCTTTTTATTGTTTTTGCTTTCATTTCTATGAATCTTCATATCTCTTTTTAATCTTTATCTTGCTTTTATTTTTTTTCTCTCTTTTCTAGTTTGGCTTTTCATTCTGCCCAAAATACTCAATG
>NC_051400.1:29694486-29694552 GCF_015228065.2 Penaeus monodon
AAGGAAGACTGAATAACATAAAAAGCTTAACGGAAAAGGAATTTTGCCTTCATTTCTCTTTGTATC
>NC_051400.1:29698469-29698798 GCF_015228065.2 Penaeus monodon
ACAAACAAACACACGGCCGTTCCTGTTGGGTCAGCGGAATTAAATCAAGGCCCAACCGCAGTGCCTGTGGGTAGAGGCGATGTGCAGAAAATGCGACTAACCCAAACCAGGCAACCTAAAACTAAAGCCAAAGCCACCGAGCTCAACATAATTACGTACAACGTTAGAACTTTGTCCGAGGACCACCACCTTGAATACCTCGAGAACGAAATAAGCAAGATAAAATGGGATGTGATCGGCATAAGCGAAATGCGAAGGCCAGGCGAAAACGCGACCCAACTTCCGAACCAACATATTTTATTCCACAAAGGAAACGACAAGAAACAAGG
>NC_051400.1:29699333-29700093 GCF_015228065.2 Penaeus monodon
GATACAAAATTAGAAAGACAAAAACTGTTTCACTCAAAACAAGAACCACTACGAGTTTCAAAACAGTTCGAGAAAGATTTCCAAATAGACCTCAAAAATCGTTTTGCCGTTCTGGAAGAGCTTGAAGAAGAAAACAACAACAATGAGGTAAATGTCAACGACTTAAACAACAACATCATCAAACCAATGATCGCTGCCGGAAAAAAACTGGAAAACCACTTCCAAAAGAACCGACAAGTTCTCGGATGAAACAAAGAATCTCATGGAGAAAAGAAGAAATCTCAAAGTACCAACAAATGCAAGAGAAAAAATCGAACGAGCAGAAATCAACAAACTCATCAGAAAAAAGCAACGAGAAGATCTGAGAAAATTTCGCACGGCGACTGCCCTTGAAGTCATCCGACGAGGGAAAGGTTTCAAAACGGCGAAAAGAAAACTGAACAGAGGTAGGCTCCAACTAACAGGCGTACGTGAAGAAGACGGCACCCTTACAACAGATCGTGAACGGGTTGTGTCCAGAGCACAAGAGTTCTACGAAAAGCTGTACTCATCAACACGCCCAGAGCCTCCACCACCACCACCAACAGAACAAAAACCAGCCCCCGAAGAACCTGAGATACAACAGAGGTTTCACGAATTCCCTGATATCGAAGACTGGGAGGTAAAACTAGCAGTTAAACAATCCAAAAAAGGAAAGGCACCAGGGCCGGACAACATCACCATCGATCTGATCGAGGCGGCCGGAGACGTAGTCTATGAC
>NC_051400.1:29701487-29701580 GCF_015228065.2 Penaeus monodon
ATAATGCTATTCCTAATGATTATTCTTATGATCGTTATCGTTATCATTATAATTATGCTTGATAGAAGTTGATATATTGTTAGAGAAAAAATC
>NC_051400.1:29702159-29702231 GCF_015228065.2 Penaeus monodon
CGTTAGTTGGGAAATTTGAGATAAAACAACTAGCAGAGTCGGCCTTAATGTTATGATTCTTCATTCTTAGGA
>NC_051400.1:29702597-29702661 GCF_015228065.2 Penaeus monodon
AGGAAGAAGACAGGCGGCCTACTCCGTTAGGATATGTAATTTAGATATCCCTTATTTCAAGATT
>NC_051400.1:29702773-29703266 GCF_015228065.2 Penaeus monodon
CTAATTATATCTAACTCTATCTATTTATACAGTTGATGTGCCCTCTGTTACCTTTTTCTTATTTTCTGTTATTATTTGTTTTATTTTAAGTATTCTGATATCTTAATTCTTTTAAACATAGCCATGCGTGCCTAGTCTTTGTGATATCTAGGATCCTATTTAGTCAACACAGTTAATTTGTACTAATAAGTTGTTACTTATCATGCTTATCTCATAAAAATAAAACAATGTTCATTTTACTTAGAGTATGAATAGAAATTTAGACCTTTACATCGCTAACTCATGCCTCCCCACACACCACCTACATTAACAAAATCATAAAATTAGTTACCCCTTCTTATAGTGTTCAAAGAAAATGGTAACGCAATGGTATTCAAAGAAAACGATTACTTCTTAGGGGAAACATTTTTATTGCGTTATATTTCTTAGGCTCAAATCAAGATAACCATGAAGCAATGCAACGCCGTTAGCCCAAAGCAAAACTTACTGACCC
>NC_051400.1:29703359-29703740 GCF_015228065.2 Penaeus monodon
GCAGAATGGATTGTCAAACTAGAAAAGAGAAAAGTCATAAAAGTTAGATAAAACGAAAAATAAATATGAAGATTCATACAAATTAGAAAAAAATTAAAGCAAAAATAATAAAAAAGGAAACAGATAGATATAAATCATGGGATGACTGAAAAAGAGAAGATAAAAATAAAAAAGTACAATGAAAAGAACAACTAAAAAGGTGAATTAAAGGCAATGAAAGAAGATAACATTGAAAAAAAAAAAAAAAAAAAAAAGAATATAACGAGAAACACTTTGAGAAGAACAAAGATAGACGATTTCTTGTGAAAGAAGATAAATTAATGGAAGCGGGACTTTTCTTGAAGCCTTCTTACGGATCCCCCCCCCCTCCCCCGCGACATG
>NC_051400.1:29706066-29706153 GCF_015228065.2 Penaeus monodon
GACACACGGGAAGGGAGGGAGAGGAGGGGGATTCCTGGTTTAGGGATATATCTTATATATCTTCGCTTTTTGTCTTATATATTCCGT
>NC_051400.1:29706249-29706315 GCF_015228065.2 Penaeus monodon
CACAACACAAGTTATCACTAATGTTCCTGGGAATGTCTAAGCACCAAGTAGGAAGCTATTTATAGG
>NC_051400.1:29707210-29708098 GCF_015228065.2 Penaeus monodon
AGAAACTTAAAGAAAGTAAAAAGTCAATGTACTACCAACGCGAGAGACGGCGAAGGCCCTGCTCAGTAGCAGCGGCGGAGCAGGCAGATCCTCTCCTGCTCAAGGGCCTCTAGCAGCGCGCCCAGGCCCTGGCGCTCACTGGGGCTCACCTCCTAGCTCTTGAAGAACCAGCGCTTCACCGGCTGCGGCATCTGCTGCTTCCCGCCGAACAGGAGCAGCATCAGCTTGCCCACGGCGTACGCGTCGGAGAGGCTGCCGCACGGGCCCGCCCTCTCGCTCCCGCAGATCTCGGGGGCGTAGGGCAGGCGCAGGTTCCACTGGATCTGCAGCCTCGGCAGCGTCCCGGCCACCAGGGTCAGACCGAAGTCAGTGACGGTGATCCAGGCTCCCCCCGCGCCCATCCGCACGCACACGTTGGCTGGCTTGATGTCGTTGTGGGCGAGGACGTGCTTGTGCATGTTTTGCACGATGTTGCACATCTGCCTCACAACAGACATCCTTTGCTCCGTGTGCAGGCGGCCGACGAGGTGGGCGTCGAGGGTGCAGCCGGCGTACCTGGTGACCAGGCACATCTTCTCCGGACACACGCCCACGAGGCGCTGGAAGCCGTCGTATTTGGCCATTGTCTCCACGTGGCTCCTTTCCCTCTCTTCACAATTCTGCTTCGCCTTCTTCGGCTGAGACTCCGTGCTTCTGTCTTCTCGGGCGCGCTTGCTGGGACGCACTTGCTTAGGAGAGGAGAGAGCGACCTGCTCCTGACTGCTCGCTTTTGCGTCTCTCTGGATGCCCAAAGAATCGTCGAATTCCTTTAATTAGCTGCTCATGTCTGCGTCGACATGTGTGTGTTCATATCCGCGTGTGGGTGGGTGGAGGAACGAAAGGAGGGCT
>NC_051400.1:29708233-29708314 GCF_015228065.2 Penaeus monodon
TTAGGTGTATGTATTCATATTGTATAATGTATACCATTACAACCAATATTCAAATTGGGCAATTTGCAAAGTGACAGGTAA
>NC_051400.1:29709721-29709844 GCF_015228065.2 Penaeus monodon
CCCCGAGCTAAAGAGATCAGAGGGACGTCTAACTCCAGCCAGTTGCCGTCCCTTCTCCCAGCAAGATCTCGGAGTGGACACAAGATGAGGACTCTCTCTCAGGAGTGGCCCTCTCTTATAAGG
>NC_051400.1:29714537-29714604 GCF_015228065.2 Penaeus monodon
AAATATTTCAAGGACTATACTATTAGATTAGACGCACAGATACATGCGCAAATGTAGGGGAACGTCA
>NC_051400.1:29716197-29716368 GCF_015228065.2 Penaeus monodon
CCTGCTTTATGCTAACAGCTTTGTATTGCTTCATATTTATCTTGATTTGAAAAAATGTAGCGAAAGTACCTAAATGTATGCTTCTTGACAATTGAAACTTTCGTTTTCTTGATAAAAAGGGCTATTATGTAAGTATAACGCTCTTTCTTTGCAGATTAGAACTTTTTTTCT
>NC_051400.1:29716468-29716696 GCF_015228065.2 Penaeus monodon
TTCCCCGCTGCCTCTGGCGGTGGAACGAGTCATATGCTGTCAAAGGAGGTGAAGAAAATCGCCCATGGGGTTCTAGGACCCCCTCCCCCTCCCCTACTCCAAAAACGCATCTTGACGTAACCTCGGAGATTTCTTGAAAACGACCCCTTTCCTTGAAGATCTCGACTTTGTAAAAACTGCATTAGCGAAACTGATGAGCAGGTGTTTTGATGACTCCCGAGTGGTTTC
>NC_051400.1:29716738-29718127 GCF_015228065.2 Penaeus monodon
GCAAAGCATTTATGTTTCCTTTCGATTCTCTTGCCTTTTTTATTATTTGATTGGTGGCCCATGTTGTTAGTGGTGAAAATAAGAGTACTGCTATAAAGTATGAAAAACCGCCCTTTTTTGCTTCCATCATCAGGATCCCTCGCTGCTTTCCTGTCCACTTCGAGTCTCATTCGCCGTGTCACTGCCATCTGCGAGTGGCACAAGCGAAAGAGCCGACTCTTAGGCTTGAAAATGCCGTGCGTGTTCCCGCTTAAGAAATGATAAGCGCCGGGTAGGAAAACATTTATTTCCTGTTGTTATATTAACTTTTATATATTTCTTATTGTTATGTATATTTTCACTTACCTCAGTCCAAATTAATACAAAAATAATAAACAAAAACATACAGGAAAAACATATTACACTTATGGTGAAGTAGGCTTTTCGTGAAGCAAATTGCGAAAGCTTGATGCCAGCGGCTACTGTGAAAGGTCATATTGGCGACTACGAGGAATAAAACTAATCAATAGCCACTTTGTGACTGTGAGACGCTTAAGATAACTAAAGAGAAATGTGAGATTAGCATTTTTTTATGATTAGTTGCTTAGGTTCCACATAATGTTCCCGAACAAATTGCAACTGATTTTAAGGTTTTATATACTTGTTATTTTAATAATTGCACACCAAACTATGAATATTATAAAAGAAACCAGATAAAATGTTCATTACCACAGGGTACCTGCGTGAAACCACAGCGTCCACTCGGCATGACTGGGATCGAACGCGGGACCTTTGAGTCGGAGTCACGCGTCTTACCAGCGCACCACTGTGTTGTCTCTGACTTTCTCGCTGATATTTAATTTAGGGTAAATACTCTTAAGTGTACTGAAATGTGATTTTTACATATCTCAAGCGTTATATTTTGCATGATTTTGTTTATTTGTTTGCTTGTATTCGCAATAATAGTTGGATCAAGTTTCTTTGTTTTCCAAACTTGTGAATATCGATGAAATCATGAATAAGGAAAATTGTATCTTATTTCGTGTTGTTATTGATTGTAATCGGAGCCACATGTCCTTTTTGACAAGACATTAGTTTTTTCTCCTCACTGATAAAATATGTGTGATGATCCCGCTGGCAGTCTTCAAGTGGTTTCTTTTCTCCTTTCTGAACGACCTCACTAAGGCCTCGCTGTGTGATTTGTCTATTGTTCCTCGGGATTTTAGAAGGAGATCGTATGAAGACAGTCAGAGTTATCATGACAAAGCCATCGTGTGCGAAGAGCATCATCTCGTGTTGCTTCTTGTCGTCAGTGTGTCGCCATCTTGGTTATTACGTAACGATTCCTTTGGCTTCCGTTCTTAGATTGTTCGTCTTTTGTACTTTCTTGCATTTATTTCTAGCTGGCGG
>NC_051400.1:29718152-29718469 GCF_015228065.2 Penaeus monodon
GTGAATATTCTTTTCGATTTACACTCTTGGTTTTTAGTTCCTAACTTTGGAAATGCATTTTGGTTTTGAGAACTACATACTGTATTTAATATATTAAAAAAATATATATTTGTGGAGTATTGATATCGTCATTGCCCAACATATTACACCCAACTATACACACGTGGATCTAGGCACACCATATTACAAATTTTTTAAATGTGCGTTTTCGTAGCCAACTGTTTCCTTTTTCAAATAACAAATTGATCACATTAGTTATCTTAACATTTGTCAGATGTCATATAGTCAGCATGTAATTTCATAATGCACCACATTAT
>NC_051400.1:29718499-29718949 GCF_015228065.2 Penaeus monodon
TGCATAAATTGCATAGCTTAGTGTCAAGTTGTATCGATTGTCTCGTTGGAGGAGAAACGAGAACTGACATGTTCAGCAGACTGCAAACCCGCGCAAGAACCTCCCTCAGACTCAGTTGAGAAATGTCAGTCGTAGCGAAAGAGTGATTCAACCTCTGGTTAGGATAGGCTGTTTGTTCTCCACTGGTGAACTTACCTGTAGCTCTGTGGCAGAAGTCTCCTGTTATATGCTTGCGGACAAATGCTTAGGACACCTTATGTATATGTGTATGTTTGTGCGTGTCATGTTTGCGTCATTCAAAAGCATCAATAACGACGCTTTATTCTCACTCTTCCAATACATTACCTTATCAGTGACACGTTGTAAGTCGTAATTTTGACCAGTTTATTGATCAAAGTATTGCAAGTATTTCCCCGCATTTTTATATATAATTATACAAAGCAGACTACA
>NC_051400.1:29719361-29719760 GCF_015228065.2 Penaeus monodon
AATGTAACGTAGCGGCTATAGGCCTACCTACCCCCCCCCCTCTCGCCCCAAACAAGATTTTGCTGTAAAAACGAGATCTTAGAGATTTTGAAAATAGCCCGCCGCCATGGCACCACCACAATAAAGAGTGTGATGCTATGTTTGCGTTACCTGACAAACAAGAAACGTTCAACTATGCATGGCAGATTGCTCACAGATGTAAAAAAAAAAATCCATCTGTAAGTTTGTTGGTCTGACTGCCAGAGCTATTGCTTCCTTAGCAACAGAAAGACGCAAGAGGCGTGGCTGCAAAGATTAAGAAGCTCTAGACAATGGGTGGGATGCCTGGAGTTATCGGATACATAGATGGATCACACATCCCCATCAGAGGACCAGGAGGAAATGATGCAGAGCTCTACC
>NC_051400.1:29719864-29722175 GCF_015228065.2 Penaeus monodon
TTTCTGGAAACTCTCATGTGTGTCATATCCTGGTTACTTAAAGACAGTAGATACCCTTGTCGTGGTTATCTATTAACACCTGTCCAGGGAACTACAGTTGACAAGGAGAGGCGTTACAACACAACCTGCACAAAGACCAGAAATGTGACTGAATGTTCAGAAAAGGCGCTTAGCTTTTCTCAGCTAGCCTGTTTGTACAAACTTGGAAACTACAAAGAAAATCCTCCTGGCCTGTGCAGTTCTTCATAACAGCCATACTTCATGATATGGATCCACCAGAAATTGCTGAGCCACATGTAAATGCTCAAGAGGTTCATACAAATGTTGCAAATGGTGTCATTTACGTAAGGGACAGTGTAATAGAAATATGGATTTAGATTAAGGTTATAAGTTTCAAATGTGTAATACTCTTCCATATTTATCTCTTGTTATTTATTTATTTAATGCAATGTACATTCATTACCAACTTCAAGTAATGTGAAAATATTGGGTTAAAGTATGTAATCATTTTGGAGTTTTCAGTGCCAGGAAGTATTCTCTTTACATTATTCTAATAGTTTTTATAGTTTGTTAGGCTGTAGGCAGCTTTTCATAAAATCACTTAGTCCATTGGTACTTGCTTATTGATACTCTGCTGTAATATCTGCATACGTCTTGTGTTATTTTTAAATATTTTTCTTATTTGCTATGTAGAAGCACATCTTTTTTGTTTCACCTTAACATATATTTTCATAAAGGCTCTGACTACGCTCTACATGAAAATGGTATTAATATAATAACCACTTGATATGTACACTGTTTATTTGTATGCAAACATCATCAAAGTGACACTTTCCTGGAATATCAGAATTAACTCTTCAGTACAGTTAATTCTGTATCACACAAGTAAAATACAATTGGCAACTCATATCACAAATGTTAAATAAGAATATCTACCAAATATCACACCAGTAAAATGTAACCAACAACTCAACATCTCAGTACTGCAAACAGAGAAAGTACCCAGCATCTGAATACCAAGGTAGAACAAGCTCCTTTATATCACAGTAGGAAAATAAAGTGAATCTTTAAATATCATACTTTAAAGAAGATATACTAAATATCACATAGTAAAACCACCTAATTTCCTCATTTTCACAACACAAAAATCTAATGAATTGAATATTACAATATCAGCTCAACTTAGGGCTCTTTCTTCCTTCAGAAATGAAACCACTTCATCCGCAACCTGCTTCGAGTCGCTCGTAGTTGAGGCAGAAGCATGTAGAGCTTCTTGGGTGCAGCCCTGACAGGACCGCGCGTAGTAGGCGTTGAGCTTCGTCTGTGAGGTTCAGCTGTGCTTTACGCAATTCCTCCTAATGGTTATTGATGTTGGCATTCCTTCCTCTCTGTGCTAAGTTTTCTTTTTCTGCCATCTCCCTGCTGCGAGGTGGAAGGAGGAGCTACAGGAGGCAAAGGTCCTAGCGCTGGTGCAGTTGTGCGAGAAGGTACACCAGGCGAAGGGTTTGGAGGACCTGGAGATGGAGGCGGTGCTGTGAAGATGTCTAGCAGTGCTGGAGGGTCTGTATTTTCTTCCTCAGTCCATTCTGAAATGCAACAGTAACATGCCATTTTTACCAAACTAATCAACGATCTAAATGAGCATATTTGTACTTAGCTATTTTCAAATATTATTGACACATTTTACTGAGTGGAAGTCGAAGTTGCTGCAACAGTATAAATACCTTATCGTTTAAAGTATTTCAATTAATTTTTCTATTTCACATAAGCTGCACTATTTGGCAACTTTATTTTTGATACTAGTGATGTGCTGAAAACAAACAAAAATAACATTACATATCTTACATCCTTTTCTTGAAGAATCAGAATATCATCTTGCTGACTGATGGTGCTGCCACGCTGCTTCCCGGCGTATATGAGCTCGTTCTCCACTCAAAGAGAAGCACCGATTGGACTGCAATCTGGTGGTTGGCGAAGGACCACCTCCTGCAGCAGACCGTTCACGCTGTGTTCTTTCTTCGTCCTACGATAATCAAAACATAAGCACTGGTGTGGAAATATGTATAAGAAAATCCCCATACATTGATATCTACTTACAGAAATCCTTAAGTAACTATAAGAATGTATGAGAAAAAGAGGAAGAAAAATGTTGCAAGGGCGAAAGTGAACTTATGATGATGTGATCCAGTTTCACGATTAATTCGCACGTATAATAAATACGGTTGAATCGCACTCAGTGATCATGATGTAATAGAATAAGGACTTGCATCTGACACGCGATTAATTGTCTAATGCTCTATCTATGAAATAA
>NC_051400.1:29722515-29722684 GCF_015228065.2 Penaeus monodon
CAAAAGCCATTTTCAATTATGTTTAATTATTAGATAGAGCATTAGACAATTATGCATGACTGTTTAAATCTCTTGATTTGCTCACATACTCCGTTTCTACCTTTCTTTCTGGTTGCTTATCTGCCTCTATCCTCTTAGTTTACTGTGAATTGAAATGTAAGGGAGACAT
>NC_051400.1:29722765-29722855 GCF_015228065.2 Penaeus monodon
CTTCGTTGTTTTTCTTATCTGTTTAATTAAATGATTTCATATAATTTCGGTGGGAAATACAGTTTTATTCAAAAATGTGTAAAATGACGC
>NC_051400.1:29722961-29723304 GCF_015228065.2 Penaeus monodon
GTGTAAGCATGTATGTATTAATCATATGAAATCATAAGAGGCTAGTCTTAGATAAGTTCATATACCTTAGCCTCGAACTGCCCCTTAATTCTAATGGTTTTCGTTAGTCTTATCAAACCGTAATGAAGACAACAAATAAGAGCAAATTGATTATGCAGATAATCCTAGCAATAACGATACAAAGGTCTGTAGAGATCGAAGCTGAGTTTCATTTACTGTCAGTTCTGAGATACCGACTTTGAAATCACTAAGTACCTTAGCAGAAACAAAAGATAGATAAGCAAAGGTTGAGATATCCATTTAAATTCGTTAGATTTGACACATTTGAGTAATACGATAACAA
>NC_051400.1:29723500-29723838 GCF_015228065.2 Penaeus monodon
GGGGGAAATAATCGCCATTCAGAAATAAATAATAAACAAACATAGATTGTTTTGTTAGATGAAAAAGTAAACAAAATTAGGGATGAACAGTTTGCTTATTTTTGGTTAGAGATGTAATCATCATTAGCAAGCGTTTATATTATATCTCTTCATAATTCATAATTTCTTGGTGGGAGTAATATCTAAGCAAGAATCTTGTTATAAAATTATATGGAAATCAACAACGATATACTGATATGAAATAATAAGAGGCTAGTCTCAATCAAGTTCATGTACATGAGAATGTGTAGGCCTATCCTCAAAATAATCAACATGGCCATTTTTCTGATTATATGCCG
>NC_051400.1:29724186-29725560 GCF_015228065.2 Penaeus monodon
AACACGTATATAGACTTAATCTCGCTCTCATTCTTTCCCCCACCAACTATTCTTCAATAAATATTTTACACACTGGCAGCAAATTTGAAAGAGTTTAATCATAAGATAATCTAATTCTTGTTTACAATAAACTCAACTGCTTCTCTGCGTACGTTTGTAGTCACAGAACAATTTACTTTTTAGAAAAGAAAGGTTTAAAGTGAAAGACGGATACGGAAATGATAAATAGAAAAAGTAAAAAGAAAAAATGGACCCATTAAGAATGAATACAGTTAGCGTGACCAGAGTAGTGTTGCATACGAATATGATAATATCAAATTGACACGTTTAATGACTGACCTAAAAACATTCATTGCCTTCAAGATCGAATTTGCTTGACCTATCTGAAGACTCCTTAGCGATTCCGTCCGGGACTCGTATGCCACATTTCAGTGTTAACACTACACTGGCACTAATATTTACATTTAAATAGATCCTATGATGACAATCCACTAAGAAAATAGAAAGGAAGAGCTATTACAATGAATCTCAACCATGTAATGTGAATTCTGTTAAGCAATTAGTGGGTTTTATATGTACACGTGGCACCTCTGTCTTGTCATCACTTCGGCTGTGAAGGCGCGGGGCCTTTTATGCTTATCGAAGAGAAAACTGCAGTAAGCAAGGAGGAAACCGCTCGATTACCGTTTGACAAAATGTAGAATAGTGGCAAGCAAGTATCCACACCATTACTAATGCGGTATTATCTTCAACGCGTCTCATACGGACACTTTAAACAGCCCTCACGAGGGCGGGTCACCCGAGGCCCCGAACTTCAGGAGCCAAGAACAGAGTTGCTGCGGAGAGGGTTATCATTTTTTCTAAATCGAGAACATTGAAATATGAGTGTTATTATAGGCGTACAAAAAACGCATCACAATGTTATTTTTTATATATTTTTCATAATTAAAACTCATGGTAATCGGTTTTTTTTTCTAATATACTCACCATGTTGCTTCAGTGACTATAAAATGAGCAAGCACACATACACATGCACATTCACACAAAAGCACGTATGTAGCTTAACCCACATAATAAGTTTTATGCAATTAAAATGCTACTAACTTCCACATCTATGCTGGACTTTGTTTTAATTTCTAAATTCGCTTACACACTCATCTACATTTCTGTCTTTCTTTCAGGTTGCTTATCTACCACCATCCTCTTAATTTACAGGGGAAAGAAATGTAAAGGAGACATTGTTTTTTTACTTGCTTCTCTGTTTACGTTGACGTGTGTTTTTTAAAGCTAGAGAGAGGTCTGGCGTCTTTTTCCGAAGGGCCACAATTTTTACTTCTCTTCACTAAATTATCGTTATATCGGCCCGTAGAAAAG
>NC_051400.1:29725834-29726175 GCF_015228065.2 Penaeus monodon
CTACCATTCCACAAATTAACGTAAGATATAATGTTAGTTCTTTCGAAAAATTAGAATGAATTTCCCCTTTGCCTTGCCGCATGAACTAAAGCTAACGAATCAAATCTATTACATTTCTGAATGGATATCATTCATAATTTCATAATTTCTTGGTGGGAAAAACATCTTTAAGCAAGAATCTCATTGTAAAATAGTATGAAAATCAACAAAGATACTAATGTTTTTTCATAAATAAAAATAATCATATGCAAATATAAATCGTTCGGTAGATGAATACAGTAAATTAGATATGAGAGTGAACAAGTTTTATAGTTTGCTGTTGGTTAGTGCTGTAATCATCA
>NC_051400.1:29726390-29726628 GCF_015228065.2 Penaeus monodon
GAATTGCAAAACACATACAGACCACTTAATCACGTTCTCATTCTTTCTCCTTGCATACCACATATTCTTCAATATTCTACACACTGGCAAATTTGAATGAGTTTAATCCTAAAATAATCTAACTATTCTTATTTACTGTAAAGCCACAATTGCTTAACTGCGTGTGTTTGTAGCCACAAAATAATTAACTTTTAGAAAAGAAATATATAAAGTAAGCGAAGTAGAAGACTGGGAAATG
>NC_051400.1:29726689-29727023 GCF_015228065.2 Penaeus monodon
GGCATGACAATTATCGGAATGAGTGGTAATGGTGATCAGATTAGTGCTGTATATCAATATGATAATCATAACAAATTGTCAAGTTCAACGACTGTCCTAATAAGTCTGACTGAAGATTATCCTTAGCAATTCGTCTAGGACTCGCATTGCCACATTTCAAATTTAATATTTAACTAGCACTGATATTTACATTGTATGATACCTTATGGGGATAATCTTCTGTGCCATGAAAAAAAGAATAATTATTAAAATAAACCCCATCCCTATACTGAGCATATTATTACACAATTAAAGTATTTTATGCGAAGCAATTTTTTTTTCCAGCCACCCCACC
>NC_051400.1:29727375-29727452 GCF_015228065.2 Penaeus monodon
CGAAATTGCTCTAATGAAAAGACGGAGAGAAGACGTGTCGCTCTCGTACACCTTTCAAAAGATACATCTTTTAAAAG
>NC_051400.1:29727588-29728215 GCF_015228065.2 Penaeus monodon
TACATGAAGATTATCGTAGAGTTTGTCTGACTTAATCCGCTGAGGACTCGCATTGCCACATTTCAAATTTAATATTTAACTGAGACTAGTATTTACATTTTACTTGATCTTATGATGATAATCTACTATGACAAAAACAAAATAACTATTGCAATAAACCCCAACCCTATAATGAGTATATTATTACACATTTAATGTCTGTTATAAGTGCACGTGGCACCCTCAACCTTCATCATCGCGTCGGCTGTGAAGGCGCGGGGCCTTTTATGCTTATCGAAGAGAAAACTGCAGTAAGCAAGGAGGAAACGGCTCGATTACCGTTTGACAGCATGTAAAAAAGAGGCAGGCAAGAATTCCGCACCATCACTGATGCGGAGTAATCTTGAACGAAAGTAAAATTGCCGTATTGCTGTCCGCGTCTCATACGATGACTTAAGCGGTGCTCGGGTCACCCTCGGCCCGATTTCGTTACTTGCTCTCTTGAGCCAGAAACCGAGTGGCTATGGAGAGGCTGATCATTTATTCTGAATCAGTGCGACTAAAAAATGCGTGTGATTATAGGCTTACAAAAACGCATCACATTAATCTTTGTTTAAAACTATTTTGTTAACCTATTCGACGTATATA
>NC_051400.1:29728251-29728595 GCF_015228065.2 Penaeus monodon
AACTATCATCAATCTGAGAATATACGCACTATGCTGCTGCAGTGAATATAAAATGGGATTACACATACATATTTATGCTGGACTTTGTTTTAATTTCTAAATTCGCTTACACACTCACCTGCGTTTCTGTCTTTCTTTCTGGTTGCTGGCCTTGTGTTTATTTTAGTTTACAGTTCAGCCAAATGTAAAAGAGATGTCGATTTTTTCTTCTCTGTTCCCGTGTGTGTAAAGAATGAAAGAGAGGGGGGGGGGGGGATCCATCCCTTTAAGGTTTAGATAACTTCAAAATAATAATCTTTTTTGGGGTGTCATTTGGGGGGAGGGGAGGTTGGCCCCTTTCGAGG
>NC_051400.1:29729515-29729664 GCF_015228065.2 Penaeus monodon
GCTTCCATTCCACACATTAACGTAAGATGTTAGTTCTTTAGACAGCTGGATCTGATTGGTTATTTGAAATTGTCTGTGTAGGCTTATCCGTCAAAATAATCATGACCATTTTCATGATTATATCTCGTTAATCCAATTTACAAAATGCC
>NC_051400.1:29729824-29729969 GCF_015228065.2 Penaeus monodon
TAATATTTACTCATAAATATAAATAACGAACAAATATAAGTCGTACGGTAGATAAAAAAGTATATTAGATAAGGGGTGAACATTTTTTATAGTTTTTTGATTAGTGATGTGATCATCAATAGAATGTGTTTAGTTTGTAACTCTC
>NC_051400.1:29730081-29730656 GCF_015228065.2 Penaeus monodon
TCTTAAATATATGGTGAATTGCAAAACACACACGTAGACCACTTCATCTCGCTTTCATTTCTTCTCCTTGTCCACCAAATATTCTTCAATGAATGTTTTAACTCTGGTAGCAAATTTGAATGAGTTTATTTATAAAAAAATCTAATCATTTTTATTTACAGTAATTTTTAATTATAACAATTTGTCTGCGTACTTGCATTTTATTAGACCTTATAATGATAATATACTGTGACAAGAATATCGAATAACTATTACAATAAACCCTAACCCTATAATGAGCATATTGTTACACAATTAAGGTCTATTATATGTGCACGTGGCACACTCAACCTTCATCATCGCGTCGGCTGTGAAGGCGCGGAGCCTTTCATGCTTATCGAAGAGAAAACTGCAGCAAGCAAGGAGGAAACGGCTCGATTACCATTTGGCAGCATGTAAAATAGTGGCAGGCAAGTATTCCACACCATTCCTGATGCGAAGTTATCTTGAACGAAAGTAAAATTGCAGTATTGCTGTCTGCCTCTCATACGGACGATTTAAACTGTCCTCAGGAGGGCGGGTCACCTGGATAGGTA
>NC_051400.1:29731954-29732235 GCF_015228065.2 Penaeus monodon
AGCATCCTCAAGGCGAGTGCTGAGCATCCTCATCCTCGGGGGATAAAAGCGGCTAGCGACAGGCGCACAATCCTGCGGGAGATCGAGAGTGAGTGGGGCGTGTTCGTGGGCCCGAGGGCGTGGCCACGGCAGATGATCCACGACACCCCCCCCCCCTCCATAAGAGCAGCCCAGTGCCAACTATAATTAGGGTCATTGATAGAAAAATAGCTTTTGTTGATTTCTCCATTTGTTGGTAAAACTTGCGTTTCGATTTACCGCTAATTAAACTATTCACTGAG
>NC_051400.1:29732252-29733250 GCF_015228065.2 Penaeus monodon
AACGTGGAAGAATCTATTAATGTCTTATTGTAAGTGTAACAGCAATAAATAGATAGAGCAATATAGTTTTTCTTAATCGGAGAAATTAAGGAAAATGCGAGGGAACTAGATCATTTGAGAGAAATGAGAGGAACTGAAAGGAAAGCCGAAAATATGAGAGGGAGCGTGAGAAAACGAGGGAAAACGAGAGACGTTACCAGAGGGGATGGGAAAGAGTAAGAGGAAACACGAAAGAATGTGAGAAAATGCGAAAGAATGAGAGAAAACGCGAGAGAATGAGAGATAACGGAAGAGAATATAGATGTGATGCGAAGAAATGCGAGTTCAAGAGAATAAAGAAGAGTGCGGAAAACTGCGAGAGAACAGAAGAGAGGAAAAGAGAGATAAAAAGAAAATGCGAAAGAAAGAGAAAGAGAACGGGAAAGAAAGACAACCGAGAGACGAAGATAATCTTTCATGGGCTACACACATCGAAACCACAACCTTAAAAAATGAAAAAAAATATACTGTTGGTGTCGTTCGTCGCAGAGGAAGGACTAATATGAGACAGCGATAATGCCAAGGATATAAGCGGCAACTTTTTAAATATCTGAGTAATAGATAATGGTGCAAGGCAGGGGAAGTTGATGCAGGTGCGTGAGATGCATTTTGTATTTCTATTTTTCATGTAAACCGGAAGAAACCAGCTTACTTGTCTGCGCATTTTTTGTTGATATTTCCGTGATTTCTTTAAAACAAATCTGCGAAGTCGACGGTCTGTGAAAATCAAGTCGACAAAATACCCAAGGCAGAGACGCCATTTTGTTTTTCAGTACAACAAATACGTGTCTTTTCTCGAGAGATTTCAGATCAAAGATTTTAGTGAGTTGGAAGCAGAAGACGTTTTACTGTAGATTAAGGAATGGGTTAAAACTGAGTTTTTCCTTAGAGCATGAGGGATGAAATGCGCTTGCACCGAGTGCGGTCGGAATATTGCATCCGGGAAGAGAAAAGAGAAC
>NC_051400.1:29733355-29733577 GCF_015228065.2 Penaeus monodon
GTAGTGTTTAGTTAATGATGTCCAGCTTGTAGTTTGTGAGGAATTATCCTCGAGAGTAGCTTCATAGTCGAAACCAATAATACAATATTTCATTTACATTGATCATAAAGTGAGAGAATTGTAAAGAATGTAAATGAACAATATACTCATGACAGTTATTTACTGAGGAAAAATACATACGAAGCAAAATACAACTTGGACATAAAACAAATATACCTACAC
>NC_051400.1:29733594-29734530 GCF_015228065.2 Penaeus monodon
TCCCCGTGTTCACATATTCAAATGATAATATAATTAATATTTGAAGACTTCACATGTCTTGCACCGTCTTCAAATTCCAATGATCGTCACACTTACAGGGGATCAAAATCGTACTTTCACACTTTGTACAAATTTAAGTATGCTTACTTACATACCTATGCCGTGGTACGTTTACAAATTACTATTAATAAACTTATTTTTTCAAACAAATACGTATAAATGTAAGAAAAAAAAATGCATATTTAACAAGAACTCGTACAAAGAAACGAATTCATAAAAGGTAACTACATTCAGCTTACGGAGGGGAAGCCAAAACGCAACTACCCTTATCACTGCCTAGTAACAAGGTAGTCAGTAATTAATGCCATGACATAGTTATTAGTGTATGTATAAAAGTCTGCGGAAATAAGCGCTGCATTTCATTAGCCGACTAGATGAGGGAATTAGTGACCAAAAAACAAAAATGACGATACATGTTTATAGAGTAACAGATAAAAGACTAGAAAAATAAGAAAGATGACGATACAGAAATGAAACCTTCACCATTCTATACAAAAACTACGCGTCGCCAATCATCGCGAATTTGTGTGTCTAGGTACTATCTAGGTAGTTTAAATCCGTGGAAATCAACTATAGCACGTTAATGGTCCGACGGATGAGGTAGACACAGGATGAACAAGGAAATTTCGCGGAACAGGTATCTTGAATATTCTAACAACAGCGATGAAAAACGGCAACTACGTCTCCCGTGTTAATTACGTCACCAGAAACAGTACGCGTCCCCACTCAAGGCTTCATGGAGATTCTTATCGAGAAAATAACACTATTATGGCATTCATCAGATTTAAAATAAAGAGTATCACAGACTATGAACCCTTGTTGACTACAAGAAAAAGATAGCATTTCCTATTAGGATTCTGTAAAAAGAAATATATA
>NC_051400.1:29734723-29734944 GCF_015228065.2 Penaeus monodon
ATAAACCTGACACCAACATGATATATACTGCCTCGTACCTTTAAAACGGCAGCCTTCTTTTGCAGTGGGAAAGACGTCATTGCAAACCCGTGGGTCTAATGGCCGAGAATGAAGATGAGGAAGGTGAAAATCATAATCATGATTAATCATGATCAAACGTAAAAACTTTTCCTGTCCCTTCCCTAGACTTGGCGCACGCAAATATATGTAATATGTATATG
>NC_051400.1:29734980-29735265 GCF_015228065.2 Penaeus monodon
AATATTACGTCATTTTCATACTATGTATCATTCTCTCCTATTCTGTCTTACTACTTTTCATCCACTCTCTACTTTCCACTCTCTTTTTTTATCCCTCATTCTCTCTTCGTTTCGTTCCCTCGCATTCCCTCTCCTTCCCTCGCTTCCTATCTTAATATCTCATTGTCTCGTTTATTCTTCTCTCTTTTCTTGCATTTCTTCTCCTCTCGTTCATAGACTCATACCTTGTGCGTGCGTGCATTCATACACATATGCATGCACGCGCGCCCATGAGCGCACGCACGC
>NC_051400.1:29735348-29735467 GCF_015228065.2 Penaeus monodon
CCTCCTCAACAGTTGCTCCTCACTCCTTCTACCTATTCGGGAGTGGTTAGAAAAAAAACACAGATAGACAAAGAAAATAAATGGCATACAAATAGACGGACATAAAATAATAATCTGAC
>NC_051400.1:29736081-29736712 GCF_015228065.2 Penaeus monodon
CTATTTTACCTTCTTATGATCTTACGTGCAGAGTATTAATGTAATCACATCCAAATGTTTTACTTAACTGTACATACATATCATGGATCCGTGTACACCTGCAACCAGCCAATCGCATCAAATTTCTTTTTAACTCCACGGTTCTTATCCAGTAAAATGAGTAAACAGTAATTACCAATCATTTAATCTAAGTCTGAGCTGTTGCCTCTTTATTATCACTCCATGGTTATAGTAGTCAAAATAAAGACATTTTACTAGTTTCGATGCATACGTTAAAAAAATATATGTTAAAGAAAGGTCGATCGCCTCAGATATTTTGCTTCTTTTCGATTAGGATTATGATAGATTTTGGTGTTTATGAGGCAGATTCTGAATTACGTGCATTTGCAATCAAAGGTTTCATGCTTTGGTTAGAAATAGCAATTTAATCACACCAACTGTTTCAACATTTGTCTAATGAATGCGCGTGCAATTGCGTATGTCAAGTGATTAATATCTTCGCTTTATTCAGACTTTCCTTATTCATATCTTTATTACTGATCCTTTGCAAGTCGTAATTTTGCACCAGCATATTGATCAAAATGTCGGTCATGTAATCTATCATATAACCATGCAAAGCAACCACATCTTC
>NC_051400.1:29737301-29737600 GCF_015228065.2 Penaeus monodon
GTGCTTTATTTTGCTAACCAACAAAGTAAAAGTGTTGCTTCCCGTTCCTCCCCGCTGCCTCTGGCGGTGGAACGAGTCATATGCTGTCAAAGGAGGTGAAGAAAATCGCCCATGGGGTTCTAGGATCCCCCTCTCCCTCCCCCACTCAAAAACGCATCTTTAAGTAATCTCTGATATTACGTAAAGAAGCGGGTCGCTTCCTTGACGGTCTCGACTTTGTAAAAATAAACCCTGCAAGATCCATATCTTGCATTAGGAAAACTTTGCAAGTTATTGATTAGGATCCATCTAATCATTAA
>NC_051400.1:29737670-29737764 GCF_015228065.2 Penaeus monodon
TATGACGGATTTATTGTTCCGCTTTAGTTCATGGTTGTTGCATATGTAATGGTTTGATGGTGAAAGCAAAACCGCCGAGTGATTTCTTTCTTAG
>NC_051400.1:29737813-29738145 GCF_015228065.2 Penaeus monodon
TTACCTTCTTTTAGTATTTCTTTGGTCGTTCTACTGCTGGCCCTTTTTGTTGGTAGTGAAAATAAGCGCTGAATTTTAGCTTTGGTAGAAGTATTAACAATGATAAGCAAATAGGAATTAAGCATATAGCTCTAAAATATATATAAAATAAAATGCCCATTCTTAGCTTCCACATGCAGGTTCCTTCCTCGATTTCCTTTCTATTTCGAGTCTCATACGCCGTATCACTACCATCTTCTATTGGCATAAAAAGAAAGAGCTGGCCTTTAGGTTTGAAAATACCGGGAGTTTTCCCGTTGAAGAAATTAAACAATTTATGTTTTTTTTATTGT
>NC_051400.1:29738217-29739209 GCF_015228065.2 Penaeus monodon
CTTACTGTTATATATTTTCATTTACTTTAATCCATCCTTATATAATACTGAAAAAACCATGCAAAAAAAAACGTATTGTATTTATCGTGAAGGAGGGCTTTTCGTTAACCGAGGTTAACTGTTGATGCCAGCGTCCCATATAAAAGGTCATATTGCCAATTACGATAAATTTGCTAATTGATCGCTACACTGTGACTGTGAAACACGTAAGATTCGAAATTTTGAGATTCGAAATTTTTATATGAATTCCTAAGGCTTCACATAAAGTTCCCGAACAAATGGCTTGTAATGTTATATGACAAATATCGATGTTTTATTTACTTGTTTTTCTAATGATTGCACGCCAAATTATAAAGATGATAAAAGAAACCAGATAAAATGTTCATTATCACAGGGTACCTCCGTGAAACCACAGCGTCCACTCGGCATGACTGGGATCGAACGCGGGACCTTTGAGTCGGAGTCACGCGTCTTACCAATGCACCACTACGATGTATGTGCCTGAATCAGTGGTGATTTATTTAAGATAAATAGCCTGAGGGGTAATGAAGTGTGGTTTTTGTTTGTCTCAAGCATTATATCGATTTTCTCACTGGAGGAGAAACGAGAACTGACATGTTCAGTGGACTGCAAACCCGCGCAAGAACCTCCCTCAGACCCAGTTGAGAAATGTCAGTCATAGCGAAAGAGTGATTCCGGAGAACCTTTTTAACCCATGACTAGAATAAGCTGCTTGTTTGATTGTTCTCCACTGTTGAACTTACCTGTGGCTCTTTGGCAGAAGTCTTCTGTTATATGCTTGTGGATAAATTATTAGGACGCCTTTTGTCTGTGCGTTCATGCGTGTCAGTAAATTCGTGTCAATCGAAAGCATTAATAACGATGCTTTTTTCTGACTCTCCATAACTTTATCGTAATTATGCACCAGCCTATTGATCAAAATATTTCAAGTCTTTCCCGCAATTTCTGATATGATTATGCATAGCAGACTA
>NC_051400.1:29740391-29740588 GCF_015228065.2 Penaeus monodon
GTGTATTTCTGATCAACAAATAAAAGCGATCGTATTGAATCATTTATTGTAAATGAAAAAAAAATAGCGGCTGTAGTCGAGAGAGAGAAAATTAGACAGACAGACAGAGACAGTAATAGTAATAATTACCAAGCTTTGCTGACGCTTACCTGGAAAGTGAATAAGTACTGAAATTTTGAAAAAATCCCGTGCCCCCT
>NC_051400.1:29740853-29741646 GCF_015228065.2 Penaeus monodon
AAGACCAAATATACTTTTTGCGCAGTTCACACTTCATAATCAGGTACAATTTCCTTTTCACTGGTAGGTTTCTCTTTTTTTCTCTTGCTCCTTCTAAGTCTGTTTACTTACTTTCCTGATTACCATATAAAACATAAAGGTTGCAAGGGACAGGTGAGGTGAGTGTGATATTTCTGTTCTTATTTCTACGTTGTCTATCGTCATTTCTTCGCTGTCTATCGTATTTCCTTTTTTGTCTATCGTATTTTCTTCGTTGTCTATCGTATTTTCTTTTTTGTCTATCGTATTTTCTTCGTTGTCTATCGTTATCATCAGAGTGTCAAATTCTCTGCGCTTTATATACTTAGGAATCTACGGTTGACATCCAGGTCAAATATACGTTCAGTTTGTATGCTTGGTTGCATTTGGACACGGATGTATCGCATATATGTATTCAGCTGTTTATATATTACAAATATATATGCATGAGTAAATATGAAAAAAAGAGAATAAATTAGTAGAACATAAATGTGCACACACGCGCGTGCAATAACATCTAAAAATGATGTTTCAATAAAAATAAGAACAAAGTTTCAAATCACATAACTTGATATGCACTTATTATTACCCAGTGTTAACAAGCAACGGTGGTGCACTGGTAAGGCGCGTGACTCTGACTCGTAGGTCCCGCGTTCGATCCCAGTCATGCCGAGTGGACGCTGTGGATTCACGCAGGTACCCTGTTGGCATCATTTTTCTTTTCGCTTTACATTTATCGAATTCAAAATACGATGTGCAACCACTGCAATGGCAA
>NC_051400.1:29743958-29744601 GCF_015228065.2 Penaeus monodon
ATTAGTAATATTTTAATAGCCTGGAAAAGTAAGTTAACACTTTAATTGATATATTTATTTAACAGTGAATGATCTGTACACGTTTTATATAAATCATTATGACTATTTGACATTCGTATTACGTAAACAAGGGATTTAAGGCTTTGTTGTACTAGTGTTCGAAAGATCCAGTATCCTCTTGTATTCCAAGGAAATCCCTGTTACTTTTGGTCGTATGGATTATTTAGAAGGAGGCAAGTAGGAAGGTGAAGGTGACTGTCCCTGGCTCGACCCTGAACCCTGACCGAAGCCCTTGTTTTGCCCGGGGCCTCCCTGTCCGAAGCCTTGGCTGGCCCCTGGTCCACCCTGGCCATAGCCCTGACCTGACCCTCGAGATGGCCCTGAGGGAAACTGCGCCTCTCCCTCGAAAGCGATGGTGGGGTGATAGCCCGTGTTGTCGACGTAGTACTCGACCACGAGACGTCGGCCGTCAGGGAGCAACACGTAGTACCTGAAGGAACAAGTTTGTACGGTCAATAATTGAAGTGCAATTTGCGTGTTATTAAGTACGCAGCATATCTGTTCGAGGATTTGTTGTTGTATTAGCTCTTCATGACGCCGGAAGGTTCACTTACTTCCCTTGGGTGTTTTCATTTTCTCTCTG
>NC_051400.1:29744675-29745085 GCF_015228065.2 Penaeus monodon
ACGGATACTGTGCCTGCCCGATTCCTGACCCGAACTGCCCCGACCCGGACCCGAGTCCTTGATCCCCGGGCGTCGGGTAGTTGTAGCCCTCCTGAGGAACCGCCCAAGCCAGCGCCGCCAACGAGAGAACAGCTACCGTTACCTGTCGCAGGAGAAACACCGGCGTTTACATGTGGTATCGAACAAAAACAAAATTACTGAACATTTGATACTAGACTAAACATAAACTCTAAAACTCCAGTGCTGTCGGTACCTTCATGTTCACCAAGAGTTAGATAAGGACTGATGATTACATGGACCTTGCTCGCTTTTATATGTCAGGAGAGACAGAGTGGTGACGCGCTGATGTTGTCTCAGCAGCAATTTGCATTCTTCCGTTTTTACTTTCAAGTCTCGTTGCGACATTTTTC
>NC_051400.1:29746798-29746917 GCF_015228065.2 Penaeus monodon
CCAAACACAAGGTTCATCTACAAGGGGAGAATGAAATAAAAGCTCCTTTTATATTAATGAGTCTAACTACAGTTGGCACTTGGCTGTTCTTACGCCTGTCTGCCGGGACTTTAGAGGTA
>NC_051400.1:29747715-29747946 GCF_015228065.2 Penaeus monodon
GCAAGCCTGCGAGACACTCCAGGAGTCCCAGGTGGTGTGGTCAACGAGGTCAAAAGCCTTGCTGAAGTCCATGAGAGTGGTGACGACGGAAGCTTTACGTTTTTGTTTTTTTTATGAGATAGTGAGAGGTGAAAGTGGATCTTATGTTTCCATGCTGTTGTCGATTAAAGGCAAGGGGATGGAGGACCCGGGGCGGATCTCGTCAAGGGTGTCAGGGGAGGGCGTCTTGCC
>NC_051400.1:29748660-29749802 GCF_015228065.2 Penaeus monodon
CTTTGAGGTGACTTCGAACTTGCGAGAGACTGATGGTTTGGGGGTCCCAAGTATGGAGAGCTGGTTGTTGCGTCCGAAGCGGGCAGTGGTCGTGGGGGATGGTAGTAGTCGTTCAGGTCAGTGAGGAAGATCGGAAGTGTGGGTGAGATGTGAAACAGAAGAGCCTTGGCAGGTGCCCTGGGTGGATGATACAAAGTGCAACATAGTAATGATGCTGCGCGGTGGATTGGCATTGGTCGTAACGACTGATGTGCAAACAAAACTACGCGCTTGTTTGTACGGACTACGGAACATGTGGGAATTGCTGATGTACATGGTGTCAAATTCGACTCGCCTCGGTGTTTGCAAAGATGCCTGGTCGATGGGCCGTGATCACGTGATGCACGAAAAGTTCTGTTCTATTTTGTTCTATTAATGTTCTGTTTATTCACTTCTGCTGATGAGACGCTTGACTCCATAGCGGGGGAGACGGGAACTCCCCCGCTCTTATCGATAACCCGACACAGCGGAGACCTTTATCTGCGGTCGCCAAGTCCGGCCTTCCTGCCAGTGCTGCGGGCGACGGTGGTGGTTTCTCTCCCTGAGAGAGAGAGACCCCGTAATGTCGATGCTTCACCAAACCATTAATCTACATCATTGTAATCAACCTTACGTCACGTGGGATTTTTTTTTCACAAGATTATTCCCTTTCCGAGTTTTTTATATCTGAGGTTCAACGGCGAAGGCGAGGGTTCTCAGAGGCAGCCCTCACAGGTGAGCGGTTTGCTCGTCAGGCCAAGAGCATCGCCACTGGAATCGCCACTTGTTTTTTTTCTTCTTCTCTTTATTATTCCCGTTCACACATTCCATTTTCTATACCTCTCATTTCGCAGGCTTCTCCTCTTTGCTTTATCACTCGTATTCACACGAATTATTCCCTTCGTTCTTAATTCTTATTCTTATTCCCCCTTTCTTTCTTCGTGGCTTTGTCAAGGTCATCGTCGAAACCTCGCATCAATTTCGCACATTTTGCCTTAATACTTTATCCAATTCTTTTAATAACGAAGTCCGAGGTGTCTTTATTTCGTGCATATAAACAAACATTCCCAGACATATACTAGGTATTAATTAACCTCGATTGTCAGATCAGTTATCCACAACTC
>NC_051400.1:29750259-29751027 GCF_015228065.2 Penaeus monodon
CAACATGCCTATCTGTCTTTGAGCGCATAACTAGACGTTATCCACTACTTCTTTGGAAACACAAAACATAAATTGTCATCCAACAGAGTGACTATGAAATTCTTTCGTACGTAATAAAGATGTGAGTTGCACCTTTAACCGTGGGATGTGAAAACGGATTACTGCTTTTTATATACTCGAGATATTTCATGTTATCGGAAACAGCAACACGAAAAAGATGTTTGCAGAACTGATTACCTGTTGCAGATGTCACAGCCAACTTTCATCTATGTTTGCGTGTTCCGTGTGATGCACGGACGTTTAAAGGAATTTCTATGCACGGGTTGTAAGATTTCCTCATATATTCTTACATTTATTTATCTTTTATGTGTATTATACATAATCGAATTTTTCCCTCGTACCCCACATCATCAAAATTTTCATTACATATTCCCTTTATATTTAGTAGTTACTTGCCTAATTGTAATGCGACCATTCCTTCGTTCGTTTTACTTAGAGGGAGGTAGATAGGACTGTGAAGGAGACTGACCCTGGCCAGATCCTACGCCTTGATTTGGCCATGGTCCAGTCTGGGGGAAGCCCTGGCCCGGTCGTACTCCGCCTTGGCCGTAGCCCTGACCTCCTGCCCCTTGAGATGGCCCTGAGGGAAACTGCGCCTCTCCTTCGAAGGTGATGGTGGGGTGGTAGCCCGTGCTGTCGGCGAAGTACTCGACCACGAGGCGGCGACCGTCAGGCAATTGCACGTAGTACCTGAGGAGTCATTTTATA
>NC_051400.1:29751096-29751966 GCF_015228065.2 Penaeus monodon
TTTAATACAATAACACTAATTCAGTACAGTACTGTTACTTTAACTACTGTCCAGTTACGAAGCGAATGATCTGAGGAAGGGTATCAGCTGTTTTAATAATGCCCGGTGTACTTACTTCCCCTGGGTATTAGCACCCTCCCTCTGTTCTTGATGACCGTAGAAGTTCCCCGACAGCTGATCGTTGACGTCCCACTGGAAGGTGTACTGGGCGGGGGCAGACGGATACTGTGCTGGTCCACTTCCGGTTCCGAATTGTCCACCTCCGGTTCCGAACTGTCCCGACCCGGTTCCGAACTGCCCCGCCGATCCGGTTCCAAACTGTCCTGATCCGGACGCATATTGTCCCGCCCCGGCCGAGAACTGACCGGACCCTGAAGAAACCTGACCACCTCCCGTAGCGGATCCGGAAGAGAGTGCTACGTCTCCGGGCTTCGGGTAGTTGTAGCCCTCCTGAGGAACCGCCCACGCCGCCACCGCCAAGGATAGGACTGCTACCGTTACCTAAAAGTGATGAACATCTTGTGGTAAACAAACCGCCATCGACAGAAGGAAGGAACTGCTACTGGTAATTAGTGATAAAAAAACGTTTTGATAAACATCGTTTTAAAAAATTTGTAATAAACCGACACAGCCAAGGAAAGAACTGCTACCGCTACCGCTTTCCCAAACATCTGATGGTGCTCAAATCGAAGACACAAAAGTAAATTTTTTCGTAAATGAGAGGCTCAAACTCTCAGTATTGTTGTACCTTCATGTTCACTGTGAGAAAGACTAGAACTGTTGATTGGAGTGTGAATGTTCGCCTTTATATATCAAGAGAGGAGGAATAATGACAGGCTGATACTGTCAGCGATTTGCATTCTTCACGGA
>NC_051400.1:29752714-29753140 GCF_015228065.2 Penaeus monodon
CGATAAGCTAATTTCGTAAAGTTGTTGTTATAGAAGTAAAACTGTCACTTATATGAAAATTCACGATTAGATTAACAGACAGGAACATATGTTAAGATAAATGAGTCTGCCGAGAGGTCGAAAGGAGATATGTAACAGAAAACGGATATCATATCTTGTAGTACTTTACAGGGGACCCTACTTCATTTTGGTGGTGCATCAGAATACTCTGATTTTTGCATTGAATTACCTGCTGACTGTAGAATGAAACCATTTTGAAGAAATAATTACAAGCCTCATGTTGAACATAAGCATTTCGTACATCAATCTGGAAGCGTTTGGTTTGATAAACAAGGAAGGGGCGACGGGAGTAAAAGAGATCCTGCTCCTGTAGAATTAACGGACTTGTTTCTCATGATAAACTATCATGATAAATAACGTTTAGCA
>NC_051400.1:29753305-29753459 GCF_015228065.2 Penaeus monodon
ATACCATGTATATATGCTAATAAATACGTACATATATTTCTGGATATATGATCACACACATATGGGTATACATATGTGCTGTTTGTATCTTCTCCATACTTGGCGGCTGCAGTATCCATTTTTTCATGTCTCTTCCTCCGTGTCGCACGGGAGA
>NC_051400.1:29754399-29754481 GCF_015228065.2 Penaeus monodon
ACTGCTAGTATACTTCTTGAATAGCTTGTTGATTGTCTATTCTTCTAACGGCGTGAAATATGCTATGAGCAGTGTTGAACTG
>NC_051400.1:29755157-29755358 GCF_015228065.2 Penaeus monodon
CTTCTCTCAAATCCACGTTTTTTCTTGTTGATTTCAGCGTGAGATTTGGAAACATTTTCACACATAAATCACAATATCTGAAGGTATGATAAGTCAGATATTCTTGTCATACCTGTAATTTTCCTTTCACCAATATTTCACAGTTGTTTACTTTTCAAAAGATTTTTTTTTCTGCGCATAAAAATAGGCGCCAGTTCTATC
>NC_051400.1:29757001-29757126 GCF_015228065.2 Penaeus monodon
AGCATGGGCTTTGGGCTCTTCAGACATATTATAATCAGATGACACTGAATGTTTATCATATGCAGGATACTTTTAAAATCTATGTACAATGTTCCACTTGACTTACACCAGTTTTTTTTCTCAAG
>NC_051400.1:29758291-29758475 GCF_015228065.2 Penaeus monodon
GTCTAACAGAAATCACCATGACATCTTTGTTTACTCTGAGAGGTGGCGCAAGATAGTTCTTGTATGAATGCCGGGTTATGAAGTAATGATTCTTTTCTATTTATTAAAAAAAAAATCAGGCGTATACTTCGCCTTGCTCTTTCACGCCCGATAACCCCCGGGTGTTTGGGTGGGGGCGGGCAAG
>NC_051400.1:29760191-29760748 GCF_015228065.2 Penaeus monodon
TGGTTAAATATTCCACTCTGAAGATATGAAATTCAAGCGGAAGATACATAGTGGAAGGCAATTTGCTTTGGCTGTTTATTTCCATCAACGCACGTGTATCATACATAATCGTACAAGAGTTGCAAGCCATGCTAAGGCTGAAGAGTAGGAAGCCGACGAAGGCTTTGGCAGGTGCATATGGCCAGAACTACCAAGCAGGTATAATATCACAGCTGTCTCAGACAGCAATAAATCGCAAGACATGATGAGTTTAAAGGAACACAAGGGATTATTTGGAAGGGGGAAGGTAAGACTGGTCCGGCCCTGAACCGCCCTGTGGGAAGCCCTGGTTAGGTCCAGAACCGCCCTGTGGGAAGCCCTGGTTAGGTCCTGAACCGCCCTGTGGGAAGCCCTGGTTAGGTCCTGAACCGCCTTGGTAGCCCTGACCCGCCCCTTGAGAAGGACCAGAAGGAAATTGCGCCTCGCCCTCGTAGCTGATGGTGGGATGGTAGCCTGTGCTGTCGGCGTAGTACTCGACCACGAGCCGCCGGCCGTCAGGGAGTTGCACGTAATATCTT
>NC_051400.1:29760827-29761070 GCF_015228065.2 Penaeus monodon
CACTCACATATATCCATACACACACACAGTGTACACTAAAAGTGAGATTTTACTCGAGTCATGATGAGGAAAAAGGCGTGCGGCGTATAGCCTATGTACATGATTGCGTTGCACAACGTATATGAATCATTAGAATACAGAAGATCACATAATGTCTGAGTTCTATGCTCTACGAGAAGTGCATCGAACAACAAATGAAACACTGAGACCGACTAATATTACTTTTAGCTAACGGCTCACCTG
>NC_051400.1:29761182-29761834 GCF_015228065.2 Penaeus monodon
CTTGCCCTGACCCGGATGGGAACTGCCCTGAACCGGAAGGGAATTGCCCCGACCCTGAGGGGAACTGCCCTGAACCGGATCCCGGGAGCGGAGAGCCCTGGCCAGAGGGCGCCTGGTAGTTGTAACCCTCTTGAGGAGAAGCCCGAGCCGCCGCCACGAGGCAAGCCAAAACAACCGCCGCTACCTACCACAGACATATCGAGAACTATACTTTCAAGCAAGGTTAAGAATTAAGAATCTGCATAAACCCATAAAACCAAAATAAACTCTACGGAAAACAGACGAAGCCTAGAATTTCAGGTCCGCAGCCAAGTACCTTCATGCCTGCGCTGGGTGTGTGCGAAGGTGGAACTGACAACTGAAACAGACAGCGGTCGCTTTTATATAACTCGAAGGAAAAGAGTAAGTGACGGGCTGCTCTGTGCTTACGGCGTCATGCTCGTGTTAAATCATGCTTCGTCTTCAGATATTTACGAAGGTGCGCATTTACATTCTCCCAGAGAGGGTCTGCTTGAAAATGTATCACACATCTTCGTGCTTCAAATTGACTTTTACAGGCAAGCAAGGGTAGGTAGCACTCACGCAAATATAGAAATACATCACATAGATAGACGTTCGGAATCGCATGCATGGACATACAGTTATTAGAGAG
>NC_051400.1:29763481-29763582 GCF_015228065.2 Penaeus monodon
TTTTTTTATGGCTTCATTTTTTACTATGATCGGCCGTGTAAATTTTCTTTGATTTTTCATTTTTGAGTTTCTAAACTTTTAGTGGGGAAATTGCGGTTCAG
>NC_051400.1:29765876-29765987 GCF_015228065.2 Penaeus monodon
ACTAGCTCTAAACACTAAAATATCATCAGGAAACAAAACGGTAAAAATATACAGGGAAATGTAAACATGCAGAAATCATAAACATGTAAGAAATAAAAAAAAAAAGAACAC
>NC_051400.1:29768594-29771008 GCF_015228065.2 Penaeus monodon
CTAGTCTTAAGGTTTGAGATTCTTATTCCTTTCAGAATAGATTCAAATGCCCAGATGCATATATAATGCCTTGTGTACTTTAGCTTTTGTACATGACGTTTTTGTATAAAAGGGATACGAAAACTTCATTAACAAAATAGCTTTTATTTGTTGTCTACTAACATAATCATTGGTAAAATGACTCCCTACTGTACCTTATATTTTTCACTTTCAAACCATACAATTATTATATATCCATGCAGAATAAATAAGAACAGAATCAACAACAGAAAACAGTAATATGGCGATAGCAGTTGCAAGTCCTTAACTTTTAGCGAACGAATGCATGGTCATGTGTTATGCCCATTTGCTTGGAAACCGGAAACCAAAGGTAGCTGAGAGTGGCACAGGATGGACGCTGATGGAACTTGACTTCAAGGAACCATTCTTGGGTTTAAACTTGAGCTTCGGTCCTTTTGTTGACTGAGAGGAGCTTTTGCCTGATCCCTTCCCCGGGAGTGAGATAGTTGGAATGGGAACCTGTCCAGATTGAGAGGGCTCCTGGTTGAATTCGTTTTTGGAGTATGAGAACTCTGGGCTAGATTCCTGTCCATAGGGAGAAAATCCCTGAGTGGATCCTTGTGCAGTGTGTCTGAAACCTTGACTTGATTCCTTTCCAGGCTTAGAATACACCTGATTTGACCCTTGTCTAGAGTATGTAAAACCTTGGGTGGATTTCTGTCCAGACTGGGTATATCCCTGGCTAGACCTTTGTCCTGAAGGAAGAGATCCTTTGCGAGGTGGAGTATAACCTTGGCTAGATCCTTGTCCTAACTGAAAAGATGCTTGGCTGGATCCCTGTCCAGGCTTGGACTGACTTTGGATAGACCCTGGCCCCAAATGAAAGGACACTTGACTGGATCCTTGTCCAGATGTAGAATAACCTACAACTGATCCCCGTCCAGACTGAGAGTAGCTTTGACTGACCCTGTCCTGGGGAAACCTTCCCGGGTTAAGGATCCTTGGCCAAATTCCTGTCCAGCCTGAGAGTACCTTTGCCCAGATTCCTGTCCTGGGTGGAAGGATCCTTGGCCAGATTCCTGTCCACCCTGAGAGTACCTTTGGCCAGATCCCTCTCCTGGGTGGAAGGATCCTTGGCCAGATTCCTGTCCACCCTGAGGGTACCTTTGGCCAGATCCCTGTCCTTGGTGGAAGGATCCTTGGCCAGATTCCTGTCCACCCTGAGAGTACCTTTGGCCAGATCCCTGCCCTGAGTGGAAGGATTCTTGACCAGATTCCTGTCCATCCTGAGAGTACCCTTGGCCAGTCCTCTGTCCTGAGTGAGAAAACCCTGGGCCAGAGTACGAAAAATCTTGGTTTGGTTCTGCCGCAGAATGTGAAAAATCTTGGTTATCTCCCTGTGAAGACTGAGAAAATCTTGGACTGGAACCGTGGTCGAGCTGGGAGAAACTCTGGGTGGGTCTTTGTCCAGTTGGAGGATAGCCTTCGTTAGCCTCTTCTTCAGGTACTGCGTAGCTTGATTCTGGTTCAACTGGTTGATAGCTTTGACCCGATGCTTCCAGACCAGAAGTTGGTTGGATCTCCCCTTCCATGGAATATGTGGGATGGTAGCCTGTCTCATCAACATAATATTCAACCACAAGACGACGACCGTCAGGTAACTGCACGTAGTAGCTGGACAGAATTTTAGCTAGTGTCAGTGAGGCAATATCCTATTAAGAGGTAGTTGTTAGTTATTATTAGCTGATAGATCAGTGTGATTTAATGAAATCGAAGCACAATATGTATATTGAGTACGTATATTCATATGATCATGGCATAATCAGTTGTATATATCATATATGTGTGTCTATGCGCCTATATATTCCATTGAAATGAAATAATGCTAATGACTAACCTGCCTTGAGTGTTGTCATCTTCTCTCTCTTCTTGGTGCCCATAGAAATTTCTGGAAGGAGGGTCATTCACATCCCACTGGAAGTTGTACTGGACAGGAGCAGAGGGATAGTCTTCCTGTCCTGCTCCCGAGGGATATTCACCCGTACCAGGTCCCGAGGGGTATTGTCCTGTTCCAGAAGGGTAGTCTCCCGAGCCAGAAGGAAAGTCTGGTCCGGACGGGTAGTCTCCTGTTCCAGAGGAGAAGCTCCCTGGGGCAGATGGGTAATCTCCTGTTCCAGATGGAAAACGGCCTGAATCTGTAGGCCCAGAGCCTGTAAAATATTCCTCTTCCCCAGGTGTAAATTCACTCGACTTATATAAGAACTGGTCACTACTGGAAGATGCATTCAATCCCTGGTCGGCAGGCGGCTGGCCTGCGTTTTCTTCCTCAGGAACTGCCCGCGCTGATACCGCCACCAGTAACGCCGCAACTACTAAATGCTGAAAGTTGAACGTGGGAGCCACTGCTTGTCATT
>NC_051400.1:29775999-29776915 GCF_015228065.2 Penaeus monodon
AAGTAGTTTATTAGGCTCCACTCGGCGCGTAATGTGTATATGTATTGAGAGGGGGGAAGGAGCATGAATAAGAGACATAGAAATAAGAAATGGGGATGAGATGCCTTGTGTGAAGACGACGTGAGTAGATAAATCAGGGTTCACGTGATAGTAATAATATATAGGTAGAGAATCCCCGGAAATTCCTACCTTCTATCCTAATGAGTATGAAGCAAGGTTCACAAAACGCCTGAATTTGAAGTGCCTTTAAAAAACAACTCATTTCAAAATTAACTTTCCCTCCCACTCGTGCGCTATGCTGCATAATATCCTCTATCGGCCATTCTACACGATGTGTGGGAAAGCGAGGAATGAATAAGAGGGGTGGAAACAGGATTTTACACGTCAAGGCTGGGTGCAGGAACGGAGAGGGGAGAGGAGGAGAGAAACATAGTAGGAAAATAGATGATAGATACGAAGAAGAAGAAGAGATACAACGCTGTTTCCAATTAACCTTATTGCGACTGATGGCAAGAACACACACCCAAACAACGGCACTATGAACACTCTATCGAATATCTTTATAGTAAACTATCGAACTCTATTTGAAGTCTTTTCTATTTATTTCTATGTTGCTGTGTGTGTGTTATGTTGTTATATCTCTCTCTATCTCGCGGGGCGTTATAATGTTATGTGTTGGTGTGTTCAGAGCAACCGGCGTTTCGGTATGCTGCTTAGAATTTTCCGCAAGCTTCGGCAGTGCTAACAGAGAGGATACTAGAGGCTAGTGTACGAGCACGACCCTAACAATTGATGAGGAAATGTGTGTAGTTACGGGAAGAAATAAAATGTCATTCATAAAAGTTCGGTTGTTGCAAACTGCAAAAAAAGGCACGCACAAGAAAACTCAAACATAAAACTTTTCAGCTGCTAGTTC
>NC_051400.1:29779474-29779810 GCF_015228065.2 Penaeus monodon
AGAGAGTCTACACAGATGTAATCCCGGTATAAAGTTCATTGTAACTTCTACAAGGGTGAAAAGAAATTTGTAGAAATAACGACAATTGTTTCATCAACAACAACGATATGAAAAATCAATTAAACTGTGCTTTATTCTCAACAGTCTTTCAAACACAAAACACTGTAACGGTGCAGTTAATCCGGCGATATATATTGTGATATGTGACAGTCATGCAGTTAGTCTTTAAGTTATAGTCCTGTAGTAAGACTGCTGTATGGCTACAGAGTAGTCTTAGTGCGAATGAAAATATAGAGAGAGTAAAAAGTGAAATTCCTGCGGCTATCGTATTCAGAA
>NC_051400.1:29780203-29780488 GCF_015228065.2 Penaeus monodon
GGAGGTTTAATACGAAATGGACATTCTGAATATGATACCCGCAACTGGAAACATACACTTTCGAAGGCAATGTTCATGTACACCCCCAACAACTTACTTGAAAAGATATATATACAAAATTTCAGGGAGATGGAAAGATATATCGATAGATGTATCTATAGAGACTCATGTAGTATTTTATTCATCATTACTTTCTTATAATTGTTATCACTATGTGCTTTATCTGTCTCTTTTTTCAGTTTATAGTAATAAACAAAGTACTATTTAAAGGGAAAACAAATTCAC
>NC_051400.1:29780552-29780628 GCF_015228065.2 Penaeus monodon
GTAAGATTATAGTAAAAGATGATTATTATGATTTCGATAATAACAATGATGATAGTCTTAACAATATGATATGCCC
>NC_051400.1:29781357-29781964 GCF_015228065.2 Penaeus monodon
TCTCTCACTTAAAAGAACACAAGATAAATTTTCGGACGAGGTAACTATATATACTATCTCTTTAATTTTCTTCTTTCCGCCCGTGAGGCGAGGTGTGTCCGACGCCTCCCATGAATCATACTGCAATATATAGTATATGTTTTGCGTATGATGTATGCAAAAATAAAAAGATTAGGATACTTTGATGAAAAGATCAGGATACTTTGCGCGTATAATGAAAGACTATATACATACGAGTATTTGGTAGACCATATCACTAAAACATCTATATAACTCTGAACACCACAAACAAATAACAGTGTCTAACGAATGTTTATATATAACGCTTCAAACTCTCATGCTCTACTGCCACTCCTACCACAAACAAAATATTCCTTTATTATTAACAAAAAACTTTTTTTTAACAAATCTAAATCATTTTTCAGGCTGTGAAAATATACTAATAACAAGAATGTACCTCCAGACATTTTTTTTTGTCTCTCTTTCCCTTCATCCCTCAAAACAACAACGAAAACAAAGCCAAAAAATCGCAAAATCATTTCCCAGGCTGCGAATAGTACGAAGACGGCGTGGGGTCCGGCTGTCCGTACCCCTGGTCCACGTTGTT
>NC_051400.1:29782069-29782482 GCF_015228065.2 Penaeus monodon
GCTGGGACGGAGAAAATGTGTGGGAATAAGTCATAGAGATAGAGAGGAAGATGGAAAGAAGAGAGAGAGAAGAAGGAAGAGTTAAGACTGAAACAGAAATGGAGAAAGAAAAAGGAGAGAGAAAATGAGATAAGGAAACAAAAGGAAGGCAGAAGAGAAATCTGAAAAAAGTGGAAACAGAAGGGAATAAAGCAATAGAGAGAGAGAAAAAAATAGTCTTTTTCTCGCAGAGATGGTGTATCTAACACAAGATTAACACTACAAGATAACACAGCAAGCCAAGAAGCACCTGTGGCAAAATTGGCACACGAATACATCTACAAGCAATCTATTTCGTACGTATGACTAGCTTAGAACACGCACAAAGTAAAAGATCAACACTTAATAATGCATGAGACAATATTTGCGTGCAT
>NC_051400.1:29782703-29783128 GCF_015228065.2 Penaeus monodon
ATGACTATGTTTCTCCCTCTTTTTCCCTCTTTCTCCATCTCTCTCCTCCTTTCTTCCTCTTTCTCCCTTTCTTCCTCTTTTCCCTTTCTCCATATATATCCTTTCTCCCTCTTTTTTCCACTTTCTCCCTCTTTCTCCTTCTTTCTCCTTCTTTTCCCCCCATCTCCCCTCGCCAAAAGGAGTCCAAAGGAACTCACCTGCCTTGTGTGTTGCCTCCGTCGCGCTCCTCCTGATGGCCGTAGAAATTCCCTGAGCTGGAGTCATCTACGTCCCACTTGAAGGCGTAGTTGGCGTCGCCGTACCCCTCGTGGGCGGCCGGAGGGGCGGCGGTGTTGGGGGCGCCGTAGCTGGCTTGCAGGGCGCCCCAGGCTCCTCCCAGCACGCACAGGAAGTAGATGGCGGATTGCTAATGGCCGATGAAAAGC
>NC_051400.1:29783796-29784223 GCF_015228065.2 Penaeus monodon
CAAAAAGAACGCTGGAACCTGTACCTTCATGGTCGGAAAAGGCCGGTCGAGACTGGTGCTTCGAAGCCTCCGAGGCTGGAGTTATATACTGGCAGTATCTCGGGTGGTAAGGCAGCCAGGGTGTGGTCACCGGCGTCATCTCACGCCCTCCCTGCTGTGACATCACACTCACGGAATAATTATCAACGCCAATGCAGAAAGGGCTAATGAATACCAAGCTTCGCCGATCGTGTGAACTGTGTCAACACCTCGGCAGCATCTCTCACGGAAGGCCGTGTCTCGTGATGCTCGGCGCGGGAGATAAACACGCCACAGCATCCTCTCTTCTTCCGTTAACAGCTATTTCGGATCCTGCCTTGGCGAGATGCGAACTTGTGTTCTAAGTCGCGAAAGGATTTTTTTTTTATGAAGGTGATTTGAGGCTGTT
>NC_051400.1:29784846-29784954 GCF_015228065.2 Penaeus monodon
ACTACCTGCCATAGATGGTGATCAAGACCAAAATCTGCCCAAATCCCGTCAAGTCGTAAATCTACACGCATCTAAGTTACATAATGATTACTGATACCACTGATTCTA
>NC_051400.1:29784973-29785223 GCF_015228065.2 Penaeus monodon
ATTTATTTGTAACTGAAATTCCGTGTGTGTAGACCCATTCCGCCATGCAGATGAGGAAGCGCTACTTGGCGGCACGAAAGAGGACTGATTATGTACTAAGCATTTTGAAACCCGCTCTGAGACACGCGGTGGTCATTTCACGCCAGACCGTCTGTGCCGAAACTTTGTTCACTCGACTTGCTTCTCGGCGAGGTGTTGAAATAGGCCATGTTTTGGCGTATGGTCGACTTGAATTGGTCGAGAGACAAAG
>NC_051400.1:29786210-29786353 GCF_015228065.2 Penaeus monodon
GCCAGAGCAGGTGAGCTGGTTTCTTCAGTAATTTCAATGTATATTTTACAATTTGTCTGTGATTTTCATGACAGTATTTTCACATACATATTTATACGTATTAGAAGCGCTGGTTGTATTTAAGTATAGGAACTCACCTTGCC
>NC_051400.1:29786379-29787976 GCF_015228065.2 Penaeus monodon
GAGGAGGTTGATAAAGAAGTTTATTAAATGGAAGGTGAAGGCAAAGATTCTTTTTTTAATGAATTACGCTGATTACAAACGAGATGTCGGCGGCTCTATGCGCGAGCCTTAAAAGCTGACCGTCCTCACGGTGATTTTGCTTACCCGAGCTCTGTAAATAGCAGGCGCGCGTTTGGACGACAAAGTGGGAGAAGCAGAAGCAGGCTGTGAATATTCCTGAGCAGGAAAGAGGGCAAGGGCAGGGGCGGGCTGGGAATACTGCTGAGTAGGGGAAGGAGCAGGGGCTGGCTCGGTATACTGCTGAGTAGGGGAAGGAGCAGGGGCTGGCTCGGTATACTGCTGAGTAGGGGAAGGAGCGGGATGGAAGTATTGCTGAGTAGGGGAAGGGGAAGAGGAGGGTTGGGAGTACTGCTGCGTAGGAGCAGGGGCAGGGATGGGCTCTGTATACTGCTGACTAGGAGCAGGAGCAGGATAAGAGTACTGCTGACTTGACTGACTAAGGGTCGGCAGAGTGTACACTTCCGCAGGGACAGAATCGGGCTGAGTGTATCCGTGATCAAGAGCGAGTTCAGAATACGTCTGTACAGGAGCAGGGTCGGGCTGAGTATACTCCTGGGCAGGGACGGGCAGGGGTTCAGAATACTCCTGGGCAGGGACGGGCAGGGGTTCAGAATACTTCTGGGCAGGGACGGGCAGGGGTTCAGAATACTCCTGGGCAGGGACGGGCAGGGGTTCAGAATACTCCTGGGCAGGGACGGGCAGGGGTTCAGAATACTCCTGGGCAGGGACGGGCAGGGGTTCAGAATACTCCTGGGCAGGGACGGGCAGGGGTTCAGAATATACTTGAACGGGAGCAGGAGCAAGGTCAGGCTGAGCATACATCTGGGAAGGGGTATCCGGGTACCGGGCATCACCCACGAAGGAGACCGTGGGCTGGAAACCTTCCGAGTCAGCCAAGTACTCGACCCTCATGAAGCGCGTGTCCGGAAGCTGCACGTAATAACTGGAACAACACAAACATACTTGGACAATACCCTTGAACAACATGGACAATATTCAGGAACAAGATAAATATACTGGAACAATATATACGTCATCCTGGAGCAACATAAACAACATACTGCAAAACATAAGCATTATACTAGAAAACAATAAACAACATAAAAATCATATTGGAAATTTAATCACACGAAAGAAGGGAGGGGAAGAAAATGAGAGAGAAAGGTAGGAAAAAGAGAGAGAAAAAAGAAAGGAAGAAAAAGACAAAGGAAAAGAATAAAGAAAAGAAAAGAAGAGGGAGAATACATAAAGAAGAGAAAAGAAGAGAAAAAAAGAAAAAAAAAACAGAGAAAAATAAAGAACAAATAGGAGAAAAACAAAAACAAAAAAAAATAGGAGAGAGAGAAAAAAACACAAGAAAATGACGGAGATAAGACAAACAAAATGAGCAAATAAAAACGAAGACACCACAGCCGCCCTCAACTCCCTGCCTCGCACTCGCCCGTCTCTACCATTCCTCACCTGCCCAGGGTATGGTCACCACTCCGCTGCTCGTGCTGCCCGAAATAGTTACCGGAGTGTCGATCGTTCACGTCCC
>NC_051400.1:29788044-29788156 GCF_015228065.2 Penaeus monodon
TAGCTGTTGCCGTCCTCTGGAGCTGCCCACGATGTCGTCGCAGCCGCCCATAGTAGTGTGACGAGTACCTGTTTGAGATCTAGTGTTGATGGTAAAGGTATTGGGTGAAGGA
>NC_051400.1:29788406-29789387 GCF_015228065.2 Penaeus monodon
AATTGTTGAACTTCGGTAATGCTTATGCCATTATTTGAATATTTAGGAAAGACAAAGATTCATGTCATTATTTTACCGCCTCTGATATAACTTAAGTAAGAACCGATGTCTCCACGTCAATAGACCTACGCTACATTCATGCAGAAGTATTAAATCCAATACGTTTAATATAAACGTACAGTGTCATCGGGTCTAAATGGCTCACGAGGGAAAATATTACCTTCATTGTTAATGTATTAGCAGCGCAAACATGAAAAGTGAAGATTCGCGCCTTTTTCATCTTATATATCGCTCGAAGCTAAAAGTAGGCGTGGCTTAGGCTTTAGTAGGCGTGAGCTAATGTGACTGGGGAATCTTGTACCATTGTTGAAATGTTTATTTTGAATCAAAATCCACATAGCAGTTGATCGTATTGTTGTCATGTCGAAGTGACAGTACCGTATTTCTTTTCGAGTTTTTAAAATACTACTTCATGGTTATACAGTCTTTATGTTTGCAATGTGGAGACATCTTTTCACCTTTTTTGACAATATGGGGAAAGGATTTTTGTTTGCAAGGATATAGGATAACACTTTTCGCATCAAGATCTAATTGATGAAACTATAACATGACAAAAAGTCTGAATACAGAAACGGGACAGAATAAAACCAGAAATAGACAGTGATAGAAACTTTTACACAGTATAGGCCTTTTTTCGCCTCTACCAAATGCAAAAGATAAATAACACAAATTTTAAAAAGATGCACATCCGCCATGAGAAACCTACGAAGTTTTTCATCTTCATTGTCAGCTCTTGAGCGTGACTGAGATTCGGCTAAGTAACTATAAACAATAGATTTATACAAAGATAGAGCAAGATTCTTTCACCAGCTTAAAAAGGTGAATACTTTTTTTCGGGCAGGTCACGAAAATCATTGTTCATTAGTTAGGTGATTGTTGCATATCTTAAAGACCACGTCAATAGGAAACGGAAAAAGCGAT
>NC_051400.1:29790332-29790452 GCF_015228065.2 Penaeus monodon
CGAATGCTCAAGATTCGATTCACTTTCATAAAAGAAAAGTGGAGACTAGAAAAGGTTTGAGACCTCCAGTAGCATAGTTATAATATAATATATACACTAGATATATCATTCATCAAATTA
>NC_051400.1:29793919-29794145 GCF_015228065.2 Penaeus monodon
GTTGTATGAGGTTTAGGAAAGAAAAAAGAATAACAAAGTGATAACCCTATTCAAAAGTTGGTACATAGGAATCTGAATAACAATACTTAAAACATCTGTGTTAAGAATTCAAGAACTTAAATGAAAGGCGAATGATTGTCTGAGCGAGATAAGGATGAATGGGAGGAAATGGTATTGCGTAACAAGGCATTAGGGATGAGAAGTTTTTTTTTTTTTTTGCTTTTCA
>NC_051400.1:29794347-29794748 GCF_015228065.2 Penaeus monodon
CTGCTTCTTTTGTGAGGAGCGATAAGATAGTCTAGTGAAAGGGAGCAGCAAGGTCAGTTAAGATAATTAAGTAATTAGACTGCGATACGAACCGATAGCGATACAACACCGACCGCTGACCATAAAGCAGGATACAATTCATCAACAAAAAGACTAAATGAAACAGCTACAATAATAAATAAGGACAATAATTCGTGGCTTAATGGCTTAACCTTGGCTCGTCTGCTGTAGTGATTCAGTTCTTGTTTCCGACATTTTCCCTTTTTCATTTCCTTTCCTTTTTTGTCTTATTGGGATTGTGACTGCTAACTGTTGACTTGTTTAAAGAGTATGTATAGACTGGCAGTATTTGTATCCCTCTTTATGTGTGAGTTTTACGACCATAAATACACCTGCTCGGT
>NC_051400.1:29794783-29794972 GCF_015228065.2 Penaeus monodon
AGCTAATAAACCAACCCACTTAAATCTGGGCTCTCAAAAAGTTAAGTTAGTCCTGAACCCGAGTACCTTCTAATTTATAAAGCATCAAAATAGCCAAAATTGCCTAAGGTGCGATAAAATCTTGTTTTCTTACATGTTCAAGATTAACATGGACCTCAAAAAAACACTGCCATATTATGAACGGAAAAT
>NC_051400.1:29795136-29795558 GCF_015228065.2 Penaeus monodon
AAAGTCTGAATAAAAAAGATCAATCCACTTTGTTCACTTATAATCAGCAACAGGCATAAAATACCAAGGACTGAACAGACAAGCGACGGTAATATTCCGTGATTGCCAGTGCACTAAATAACTCGATGAATATCTGTACTCCGGCGGAAGGTCGCGTTTTATCATGGTGGTCTGTTAAGGAAAACACACCGTTTTATCTAAATACGCTGGTTATGAAAAAAATGTTTTAGTTATTCCAATTACGACGCATTGTTTTCGTAGTAAAATTTAATTTTTATCTTTCTCTTCCTTCACTTACAATGGGTAGAGTAAGTAGTTTTCATAAATTGTTGGTACTTGACATTTCAGATACAAAAATAATTACATATATTGTGCTTTACTTTATTTCTTCACATGCTTAAACATACGGCCACCTGCTAGGC
>NC_051400.1:29795599-29795932 GCF_015228065.2 Penaeus monodon
TATGCATTATAAACAGTTAATATATATAGCATATGACTGAAGAGAAAAAAAAACATGTAAAGTGTGTTCTGCAAATAAAAATAAATTTATTTGCCAATTCACATTCAGTAAAGAAGACCAGCATCTGATCCACTTATTTGCCACGTGCATAAGCCTGGGAGAAGACACGGGCAGGCTGGGCATACGTCCTGCCACGAGTACTTGGGTACTGAGCCTCCCCCTCGAAAGTAATGGTAGGATGGTAACCTGTGGCGTCGACGTAATACTCGACCCTCATGAGGCGAGAGTCAGGCAACCGAACGTAGTAACTGCAGGGTAAAAATTAGGATGGCT
>NC_051400.1:29796102-29797222 GCF_015228065.2 Penaeus monodon
GTTATTTTTATGTTTTTTTCTACCGTTTGCATGAAAGAGGATGCTGGAAATAAAACATATAAGGGAAGAGTACGATAAAGTGGAAATGTTCGATTTTTGTACAATGTATGGAAATGTATTAGAAATTGGAAAGTTAATATTGCGATATCTTTCCTTAACGAACTGCTTTAAAACAATAGCAACAACAACAATACTGGTAAAGAATAAGGTCATATTTATAGTTCTAATATCCTTTTTATTACTACATGTTATTTGACGCGTCTCTCAAGTATATGTTCAATATATTTTTTTATTTAACTTTTTCATGACCATTCATACAATTTTACTACCATTGTACTTATTTTTTTATAATTTTAAAACGCCTTTTCCGTGACCATACAACAACTTACCTCCCACGAGTATTATCACCATTGCGTTGTTCCCTCTGCCCGTAGAAATTGCCGGAGTACTGGTCATTGACGCCCCACTGGTAGTTGTACCGGGCGGGCGCCGACAGGTACTGGGGTTGCCGAGCGATGGGTGCTGGTGACCGGTAGCTGTAGCCGTCGTCAGGAGCAGCCCACGCAGTCGCCGCAAGAGAGAAGATTACAAGTGCTACCTGTTGGGTGGGGAAATTATATGATAGAGGTACAACGGTCTGATAATATATCACTGTCTGTAGAACAATTACGATAATCTTATTTTTTTTCTGCGGTATCATACTCCACATTCTATTTAAAGTGTCTATTTGAGTAATTATGTTGATCACGACTTCCAAAGACACTTCAGCACCTTAGTCATTGTAAAGGTGATTCGTTAAGTGAAATGATGAGTCTCATTTCGCTCCACCTCCTTATATATGCCTGCAACCGGAAGTAGGCGTGGTTTCTTTTCTTTCCTGCGGTGTTGCATAGTATTGTTAATTACTCCTTTATTCACCATTTGATCATTCTGCATTGCAATGTCGTCCGTTGATGATGAAGAGATAAGTAAGTAGACGTAACTATAGGTATGGGATACGTGTAGTAAAAAAAAAATTGTGTATTTGCATATATCCCAGAAATTACATAGAGTATGTTGTTTGATAGTCCTGACACTGCATAATTTGACGCTACAAATCCTGTTGCTAGAAAATAACTGG
>NC_051400.1:29797775-29797891 GCF_015228065.2 Penaeus monodon
CTTCCCACATCCTCCGCGCTGATGGCAACTCGTATAGATGATTTTGAAAATTAAATCAAATAATGAAAAAATAAGGCAATGTTAAAAGCGATAGGAAAAAATACACACACACGTGC
>NC_051400.1:29798046-29798200 GCF_015228065.2 Penaeus monodon
ATATTTTCACCTTTCACTTCTGGACAACATTGTCTTTGCAAGGAACTGCATAAATAGCATATCATTACAACTGTATTCACCTTTTAGCATTTTAGTGTATTGTTAAATGACTTGAAGATGGTATGTGTAAAATCTTAATTGACATTCTACTTAG
>NC_051400.1:29799520-29799641 GCF_015228065.2 Penaeus monodon
AGTCTTGAGTGAATAAAAGTGATAGGAATGCAATGGTGATAATTTGGCTATTGTAGCGTATTATTGGAATGCTGATATGATGACAATAAGAGCATGGTTCGTGACGAAAAGCACTAGACAC
>NC_051400.1:29800429-29800560 GCF_015228065.2 Penaeus monodon
TAAAAGATAAAACACTTTCTTATAGTCTTCTAAACTTTTTATGTATGCCTCTGGCATGACAGTTTCATTGAATAATTTTGTGGTAGTATTACAAACGAGTCCCAGATATTTTCTATAAAAAAGGAAACGTA
>NC_051400.1:29800648-29800881 GCF_015228065.2 Penaeus monodon
GTATCTGATTATAAAGAAGATATTACTTAAGTCTTTCCTTTGAGCATTTTCAAAAGTGTTGAAGAAAGTACAGTCTATTTTCTAATCGCTCGTGCTGCCGTTTGTCATATCATTTGCCAGCGCACACAAAGTCTAAGGGAGATGCACGCCACACTTCAACGAATCCTTGTGACGCATCATTTACAGTCCAGTTTCTGTGCTTGTATCCAAACGTGGATAAGGTTAATATAGTA
>NC_051400.1:29800961-29801084 GCF_015228065.2 Penaeus monodon
AATCTGAGTTTGATAAACAGATCCATAATGAGACTTTAAATAACAACTACTCATTTGCAAACTCCACTCGCACTTTAAAAGACAACGAAAGAATAAACACCTCAAAAGTGTGGAATGTGACAG
>NC_051400.1:29801794-29802660 GCF_015228065.2 Penaeus monodon
ATATTGTCGCATTTTAGGATATGTGCTTTAAAAAGGACTATGATATACTTGGGTAATGACCTGGCCATGTACATATTTCCTATTTTATTACAAAAATATGCTTTCGGGATCTATTTGAACACAGAAGTTTGAAGAAATGTGCAAATATTATAGAACTGCAAAATGAAATTCTTTATAAAGGATAATGGATGGTGCATATCGAAGCTCGAGGAATGAAAAGTGTGCGATGACTGAAAAGAGAAAGAGGCAGATCCCGAAGATTGTCTCTGAAGACACCGTAAGAAGGAAATTATTTTCCAGGTTGAGAGTAGAATTGTGTGGGGGTGAGGTCAGGCTGGGAGTACTGCTGGGTAGGGGCAGGGGCGGGCTGAGAGTAGACCTGGGCAGGGGCAGGGGCAGGAGCAGGGGCGGGCTGAGAGTACACCTGGGCAGGGGCTGGGGCAGGCTCGGAATATTGTTGGGTAGGGGCAGGGGCAGGAGCCGGGGCGGGCTGAGAGTACACCTGGGCAGGGGCACTGGGGTACTGAGCCTCGCCCTCGAAGGTGACTGTGGGGTGGAAGCCGCTGGCGTCGGAGTAGTACTCGACCCTCATGAGGCGAGAGTCAGGCAGCTGGACGTAGTAACTGTCAAACAGGTCATATAATCGTATTACATTTAAAAGACTGAAGACAGTTTGATTTATTTTTAGTTTGAATAGTAACTGATCTTGAAAGAAGGAAAAGTAGCGTAATTTTTACGCTACTATCTGAAGTGTCTACTTTCTGATTGCAGTTTTCAATATTGCATACCTAATATTACAAAGAAGACAGCAGACAATAAAAACATATTTCGCAGTCCAGGTTAATGTGTTATCTCTGCCTCACCTG
>NC_051400.1:29802761-29803943 GCF_015228065.2 Penaeus monodon
CGGGTACTCGGGCTGCTGCACGACGGGCGCCTGGTAGTTGTAGCCGCCCTGGGGAGCCGCCCACGCCGCCGCCACCACACACACGACTACTGCTGCCTAAACACCCAGAGGAAGTAACATTAACAAAGAGATGAATCTCTCTCATTTTGCTCCCATATGAGTTGTAAATTTCATTTCTTGGACCAAATCCTATACCCAACTGGAAGAGAGCTTTATCATGTTCGTAATACTTTTCTTTTTCCATCTCTCTATTTTAGAGTTTCTTCACTCCTATAAACATATATTGCAAGATCTTTAAATCATAATATTTCAAACAGAGGAAAAACAAACTTTATTGCACTGTTGCATTTGCTTTCCTTATAACCGCCTTTCTTATAACTTATGCATTTTAGAAGATCGCTCCTTTTGAACTGCAAGTTTTTCTGCGCACACATATACCTTTACTAATTTGGTCTTTAGCCTTTCTATTTCCTACACTACACATTTATAAATCTACGCATGTAAGTGTAACTTTGAAGTGTATGCAAAAAAGTTATATCTTTAGAAAGCTAGTAGTACCTTCATGATTTCTTTGCTGGAGTTTTGAGGGTGAACTGATGACCCACTCAGCCTCCCTCCCTTTATATAGTCCGCCAAAGGGGCGGGGCCTAATCTTCGCATGACAATGAACGAAGGACATGCTTTGTAAAAATGTTTTTTCTATTAACTTTTTTTTAAGTGCGATAACTTTTATTTATCTGTCTATCTCAATTTATCTATTAATTTTTGAAGCACGAATACAGCATTATAATTGGTTATACATGTATCCATATTACATCACCTTTTCAGAAAGAGAATAAAGCGAGTTATACAGTTTATTAAGACTATTTTCTTCAAACATTTTTCTTTTAATATCATGTAAAAGAGTGTATAGTTTATGGTCGTACCACTATATTGGAAGACAAACCTTACACCATGTGATATGCACGTCACATTAAAACCTTGAAACATGTAACAAATGCTCAACTACATTTCGAGAATGCAGTTCGTGAATATCTTCAGCTGTTGAGTGGAGTGTCTGCGTGCGCAATAGCTTTAACATACAAAGGAATAGCTACAGTGAAATGAACGAATAACTACGATTGTCGTTATCAATATCACTATTCTTGTTAATACCAATAGTCGTCATGGTAACATAGTAGA
>NC_051400.1:29804036-29804213 GCF_015228065.2 Penaeus monodon
AATATGTGTGCTTGAAGAACCTTGATAATTAATCTTCATATAAAACGAAATACATTGAGACCTTGTACACGTATTTCTCCGAATTCATCCATAGAGCATTCGATAACACACTTTTAAAAGCATCCTTCGAAAAGACCAGATGATTGTGAGATGTTTAAGCAAAACTAATCAAATGGC
>NC_051400.1:29804345-29804917 GCF_015228065.2 Penaeus monodon
CAGAGGTTAATGAGAGGTAAATCAGTGCCTATCTAATAAACACTTTCTATAACATGAAAGACGAACTACCTTCTTGGGTATCACTGTCATTGTGTCTCAATACCCGTCGACTTTATAGTTAATGCAAAAAATCTCACTGATCGTTAACGCTTATTGGCATACTGCTCAGAACGAATGTTTGGCACTCTGCACCATTGACGATGAAAATGGGACAGTAGCGTTGTTGTGTATGCAGTCATTAATCTTATGGATGGTTTGAGGAACAACTTTCAAGGGCATTAGCTCCGAAGGTCAAATTATTTACGTAGATCGATTTTGCTATACGAGCTGCTCACACCAAGAAATGTCTAAATAACCTATGCCACTCTAAAGCTTATTTCAGAAGTAAATAAGATAAAAGATGAATTAGATCACACTTCAACACCTCATTCTTTCACTTCGTTTAAACTTAAAATCAAGCATGAAAGAGAGAGAGAGAGGGGGGGGATAGTGCTATATACCGTCATTAGCAATGACCTCATCACACATCTACTATATATCACTTGTAAGTAATAGTCTAATAGTCTAATAGC
>NC_051400.1:29805152-29806735 GCF_015228065.2 Penaeus monodon
TAGTCTAATAGTATTGTTGTTTTCAAGAAGGGTACCTAAGCACCCACTGTAAAATACCATTTGCAATTAAAGAAACGTGTCATACCTATGGCCAAGTCCGTGAATCACTTATAAAGAGAACTGTCTGTAAAAGAAAGTCTATTCTAACAACAATAGGTTACATTTCGATCCACGTCGCGCATGTGGACATAACGCCAGCGACTGATGAATATGAAACACGTATGGTAATACTTAGGGAACAGTGCTCTTGTAATAATCCTGTACATGATTTCTATCACATATCGGCCGCCTCCAACTAGTCCTCTTCGGAGGAAATATCTAACACAAGTGAAAACTCGGAATGGGTCTCTTCGCAGCATCTCCTGTGGCAGAGTACAAGGGAAGTATGGTAGAAAATGAGATAACAGTTTTGGGATCTCTCGTTTCATCTATGTTAAGGAGCTGGTGTGAGCGCTGCAGGAGGCTATGGTAGTTTCTAAGAGTGTTGTAACTTATTTTCAATGCTTGGATTGTAAAGAAGACAGTCCTGGGAGAGGTTAATACCATCTTTTCTGTTGGTTCTGCTCTCTGCCCGTGTGTATAATCACTTTCGTTCCGAAGGTATCTCCGTTATTCTTTTTTCTTTCCTGACAGATGTAGACACTTCGGTGACACAATATAACAAGGACGACAATAAATACATGGGTCTAAGGTACCTTTCCATCTTTTTATCTTTCGATGAATTTGCATGCGGGATTGACTGAGAGCCAATGGCTCATGTATCTTTTAAGTTTAGATTTAACTCTTGGCAAGGCAGTATTCATGAGGATCTTTTTCATTTTTACTTTACAGATTTTCCGTCATAGATTTTTTACCTGTCCATGACTGCTGTCAGCCGTTTTTCAACACATCCGTGCCGCTGGTACATGTAGACACTTTTCTTTGCTTTCATCAAAACCTCGAGGTCTACGGTTCAAGTTGAATATCAGATTTCTACGTGAGCAAAAAAGTCATTCACCGTTAAGCTACTTTACTTGTACTTTTGTTATAACTAGCTCCGAATATAATGCTTAGATTATAACTATACTTCTTCGAACATCACTTGGCAAGACGATTTAACACATGGAGCCTAAAACGTTGCCCGAAATATTTCTGGTAACATGCTATGTATGTAATTCTAAACAAGCTACACATGTTAATAGGTCTGTACTTATATATATGCTCACAACCAGGATACGTTCAATTCAGTATCTTGAAACATGTAGGCCCATGCAATGATTGTGTACTCAGTATAGCTCATGAACATTTTTCTTTCTGCCCCAGGTAATGTCCCTTCCTTTTACCAACAGTCTATAACAAGGTCATTAATATGGATTCGCATATATTTGTGTTTTATTATAAAAAATATTCTCTCGGAATCTATATAAAAATATATCGATTTAAAGAAATAAGTAAACATTCCAGAAAAGGAAACAAAATAGGTTGTGGATAATGAATGGTGGTCATCGAAGTTCAAAGAATGAGAGATGAGCGATGAGTGAGAGAGGCAGATCCCGACGCTCGAAGAAGGAAATCATTTTCCAGGTTGAGAGTAGAACTGTGTG
>NC_051400.1:29806800-29807103 GCF_015228065.2 Penaeus monodon
CTGAGAGTACACCTGGGCGGGGGCACTTGGGTACTGAGCCTCGCCCTCGAAGGTGACTGTGGGGTGGAAGCCGCTGGCGTCGGAGTAGTACTCGACCCTCATGAGGCGAGAGTCAGGCAGCTGGACGTAGTAACTGTCAAACAGATATGCATCTTAAGTAAAAGATAACTGATTTCGCAATTCCTTTTACTTTCCCTGATAGTAATTAATTCTAAACAGGATGATAACTTCTATCCTTTTTTACCTTATTGCATGACAATACGGCTACGTTTTAATAACCTTACAAGCTAGGAAGGCAGCAAA
>NC_051400.1:29807249-29807510 GCF_015228065.2 Penaeus monodon
CGGGTACTCGGGCTGCTGCACGACGGGCGCCTGGTAGTTGTAGCCGCCCTGGGGAGCCGCCCACGCCGCCGCCACCACACACACGACTACTGCTGCCTAAACAGAAGAAAAACAAGATTAATCGCACTGTTCAAGGTCCATCTGCAGGTTGATAGACATTCTTTTTATCTGCCTCCCATATACCAGGTATATGGAGAATACAGCTTGGCAATCAATAGAAATTTTTCTCTTCCCCTTGACCTCCAAGGTTATTGGTTACAC
>NC_051400.1:29807548-29808038 GCF_015228065.2 Penaeus monodon
CGTTTCCTTCTCGTTATTCGCAATAAATATAAAGAAGTTATAGCCTCACTGAGTACCTTCATGATCTCTGGAGTTTTGAGGGTGAACTGATGACCCGCTCAGTCACCTTCCTTTATATAGTCCGCCAGCTGCCAAAGGGGCGGGGCCTAATCTTCGCATCACAATGAGCGAAGGACATGCTTTTGAAAAACGAATCTCGCATTTTGTTTTAAATTATATTATCTGTCTGCTCTTTTACGGGAAGTATGGATGCAGGATTGTAATTGGAATAACCTATGTTCACTTTACCTAAGAATAATAAGAGTTCACGTCATTAAGGTGATTTTCCTTCAACCATTTATTTTCTTTTGTGAAGATGCATAGCTTGTGCCAGTACCATGTATATAAGAATAGAAACGTACACCATGTGAAATGCACGTCAACTTCAAACCTTAATTCAACAAATATAGACTACATTTCGAGAATGCAGTTCCTGAATATCTTCAACTAT
>NC_051400.1:29808073-29808167 GCF_015228065.2 Penaeus monodon
TTAGCTGTCTTTTATTTTCGTTCAACACAAGGGAATACCTATGATAAAATAAACTGATAATCGCAATTAACATTACAATTATCGCAATTACTCT
>NC_051400.1:29808204-29808387 GCF_015228065.2 Penaeus monodon
GAGCGGGAGAGCGAGCTACTATATGAAATTCTACGGAATAAGCTACCAGTATCACTATCAACCAGATCCAAGAAAATGTATTTGACTGTTAGCGAAACTATTCGCATACGAACTGGGTGAAATACGTATGTGCGCAGACAGTTATTGGTAGTCTTCTATTATGAAGTGAATGTAGTGATATTA
>NC_051400.1:29808578-29808669 GCF_015228065.2 Penaeus monodon
CTTAATAGTTAATCTCCATGTAAAACTAGGTGAACTGACACAAATCTTTCACACGCAAAACACAATTTTGAAAAGGTCGACGGTTAGTGGC
>NC_051400.1:29808864-29809409 GCF_015228065.2 Penaeus monodon
TGAATTGACGTTAACACAACTACCTATTCAATGAACACAATTTATACAGCATAAGGTTCACTATAACGAAGTCAAGAAGAACCACCTCGGATGTCACTGGCCTGTCATTCCGTCTGCCCACGTCCGTTGATTTCATAATTAATGCAAAAATCTCACTGATCGTTAACGCTTATTGGCATACTGCACAGGACGAATGGTTGGCGGTTTGTACCATTAACGATCAAAAGGGAAATATTAAGGTTGTTGCCTATACAGTCATTAATCGATGGTCTCAGGAACGGTTTTCAAAGAATTTAGCTCGGAAGGTCAAATTATTTATGTGCTATTTTGCTGTTCCAAGTTGCACACATCTGTTTATTTCATAATTGAATAAGATAAAAGATTATTTAGGTCATGTTTCAGTACCTCATTCTTTCACTCCACTTAACCTTGAAATCAAACGAGGACTATAGAAAAATAGGTTGCCACGAAGACCTAATCCTCAGACATTTACCGCCACTGGCATCAGCCTCGGTTTAAATAAGTTGCGTCGGAACTATCATGTT
>NC_051400.1:29809505-29810399 GCF_015228065.2 Penaeus monodon
GTATAATATCAGTTCTATCACAATCCTTCACTTCCAAGACAGCAACCCAAAATACCCAAAGTATAATAACATTTGCTCGTATTGAAACTTGTGATGCGTCAATCATCGTAAGGAAAATACCAAAAAGAAAGAAAGGAGAAAAAAAAAGTTATAGATCTTCCATTCATGTCACGATTGCGACAGATGAATACTAAACACGTATGGTAATATGTGGTGAACTGTACTTTCGTAATAATCCTTTACATGAATACTGGTACATATCGTTCGCTTCCAACTTAAAAACTGTTTCACCAGAGTGGCAGAGAAACCCACAAAGCGCAGGGGCATGGTATTTATTTCCAGTATTAGGATAGTAGGGAGTGGAGGTTAATTCCACCTTTCCCGCTGATTCTGCTCTCTGTCTGTGATACATACGCTCGGGTACGTATAATGGTAATCTTTGGTATTCTTTTTCTGATAAATGCAGACACTGTTCTCCGACACAAAACAATAAGGATTGAAACAAACAAGAGATCTTCCTTCCTTTCTGTCTGTTTTATCTGTTGGTGAAAGTAAGAGGGCGGCTAGTAAATCGCTTGTTTGGTTTCTGAGCAAGCAGTTCTGATACGTATCGTTTAATAGTTTATACTTTGTGGATTTCGTGATAAATTTGTGTGCTAAGGTTTCTTCGGTTTCCTGTCCTTCATGAGTCGTATTTCCTCCCGAAGGTAAATATTATTTGGATCCCATGTTTACCCCAGCGATGAAAAATCTAAGGTTGCTGCTCGCCACTTTCCAACACTGGTACATGCAATCGAGGAGGGTTAAGTTCTAGCTGAATATCGTAGATTATTAGGTAATGGTAAGTATCCACTTACCTATAAATTACTTTATTTATCATTAAAGGACCTGTAC
>NC_051400.1:29810606-29811327 GCF_015228065.2 Penaeus monodon
CCATATTAGTCCCGAATATTACATTAAGATTAGTATTGTGTTGTTAACTACGGCTTTCATGACCGCTTGCCTAGGGTTGGAACATTTTGGAAATGAATCTAAGACGATTCAACCTAAGATTTCGTGCACGGAATCAAAAATATTGTTGTTTGTAATAATGTTGTTTGTAACATAACCGGGACATGCTACAGACATAATTATGAACAAGTCATTAACGTGAGTGATTGTCCTTATGCTCGTTCACAACCAAGAGACTTCAGTTCATGTTCAGTGTCTCGGAACATGTTCTCAGGCTCAAACGTCCAAACGAGTATATTTTATAGTATGTGGACATATTGTGTATACGAAATCTATATAATGAATGTACGATCAGTACAGCTCTTGGAACAGAACTGACCATGAATGATTGATTTCATATCTGTTCCTACTTTGATCAAGGTGATGTTCCTTCCATTTGCCATAATCTATAACAAGGTCATTAATCTGGACGCGCAAGTTTTCGTCAGTTTTATTATAAAAATATATCGGAATCTCTATAAAAATATATCGATTTAAAAGAAACGTGTAAACATTACAGAAAAGGAGACAAAACAGGTTGTAGATAATGAACGGTGGACATCGAAGCTCAAAGAATGAGAGATGAGCGATGAGTGAAAGAGAGAGGCAGATCCCGACACTCGAAGAAGGAAATTATTTTCCAGGTTGAGAGTAGAACTGTGTG
>NC_051400.1:29811380-29811582 GCF_015228065.2 Penaeus monodon
CTGGGAGTACACCTGGGTAGGGGCGCTTGGGTACTGAGCCTCGCCCTCGAAGGTGACTGTGGGGTGGAAGCCGCTGGCGTCGGAGTAGTACTCGACCCTCATGAGGCGAGAGTCAGGCAGCTGGACGTAGTAACTGCGGATGCAAACGATGTATCACTTTTAAGAGTACTGCTGAATTGTTTGTTTGTTCATGAATATTGCA
>NC_051400.1:29811634-29811741 GCF_015228065.2 Penaeus monodon
GGCTTCAAAGTTGTGTAATTACCTAACGATGCAAATAAGAAATCATCATGACTGGTCCGAAAAGATCGTTTTCTTTGTGAAATTTGTCTTAGTATCTGCCTCACCTG
>NC_051400.1:29811842-29812420 GCF_015228065.2 Penaeus monodon
CGGGTACTCGGGCTGCTGCACGACGGGCGCCTGGTAGTTGTAGCCGCCCTGGGGAGCCGCCCACGCCGCCGCCACCACACACAGGACTACTGCTGCCTAAACAGCCAGAGGAAGTAGCATTAACAAAGAGATGAATCTCTCTCATTTTGCTCCCATATGAATTGTAAATTTCATTTCTTGGACCAAATCCTATACCCAACTGGAAGAGAGCTTAATCATGTTCGTAATACTTTTCTTTTTTCCACCTTTCTACTTAAGATGTTCTTTCACTCCTATAAACATATTTTGCAAGATCCTTAAATTATAATATTTCGACGCATATTTAAAGGGAAGTTCTTTCAGAGCGCGAGTACCTTCATGTTTCTTCTTCGCTGGAGTGTTCGGAACTGATGTTCGTCTCCGGTTCCCTTCCCCTTATATAGTCCGCCGCCTGCCGAGCGAGCGGGCCGTGACCGGTGCATCCTAAGTGAAGGTCTTTCATGAATCCACTCTGACGTGACAAAAACAACCTGGGATACCTGGCATTGTATCCACCTTTTGAATTAGATTTGACGTACAGTGGATTTTTTTTTTTTTTT
>NC_051400.1:29812571-29812827 GCF_015228065.2 Penaeus monodon
TTAGCTGGGGCTGAAAGTCAGTCTATGGAACAGTTTTGGGAGTAGTGATTTTACTGTCATTTTTTCTGTAATTTAATATTTAACTTATTACTTATATATGGCAGAAAAGAATGATATTGAAACGCTATTAACTTATGCTCTTGTAATAAAAAAAGTCTCTTACAATCTCTTACAAATATGTAAATCCTTGAGATTATTGATGAATTGCATAGCAATGAATAAGTACCAAACTACAAATCATGGATATGTTTACAGG
>NC_051400.1:29814020-29814503 GCF_015228065.2 Penaeus monodon
GAGGGAAACAGGCTTTAGGATACGAAAGGACGTTTCATCTACCGGGGAGCCAGACCCCTCCTTGAAGCCTTAAGATTTAATGCTCCTATCTCTACTCTGTACAGCTGTAGCCCATGAAAACAATAATATTTTTGATGTACTTTTTATTTTATGCAATTTCGTCTTTACGTAATAAGAAATGCCTTTTTTCAAGCATCTTGATATTCATGACAAAAGACGGAAAATTAGCAATCAATATCATTCTGATTTAGGCAAAATGATAATTGCATATAAGTGTATCATGTGAATGGATTTGATATGAGTCAATATAAATGCATAAAAGTACTTATTGACATTTCATTCTAGTATTTATCTAAATTAAGCTATACCGAATGAAATTATGATAATAGCCTAATGGACTCTTGGTGTTCAACAGTAAGTGGGTCTAATTTGCTTTCATTCTCTAAGGACATGGAACACATGGCACACCTTTTACTTCTGATC
>NC_051400.1:29814634-29814803 GCF_015228065.2 Penaeus monodon
CATACACATTGTAAAACCTTTATTTATTCATGCTTAGTTTATTCGCTTATTTATTCATGGTTAAGAAATGTCCGAAAAGGCATTTTTGACAAAGACAGCAGACAGTACGCAGCGGCAAAGCTAAAACTATTATGATATTTTTATCGCAGACTATGAGGTGGATGAACAC
>NC_051400.1:29814953-29815322 GCF_015228065.2 Penaeus monodon
CTACTTAATAAACACACTCCATGATATCCAAGATAGAGACCATAAGTTCTCATAATTAAGCAAGAGCATATTCATGTCCCATACCATATCAAGAAGAATCGTCTTGGGTATTATCCTCTCTTAATTTCACCTCATAAATCCCGTCGAATTTTTCGTTTATATTTGGCGTCGGTTGGTAGTTTGTACCATTAAAGATGACGATGGAAGATGAGGTTTACTGCCCATACAATCACTGTCTTTATGGGTCTGGTCAAGAGCGGAATGTCTCAGCTCGGTTCACTTTCAGGGGCATTGTTTTGGGAAGGTCAAGTTATCTGCATTGATTAGGGCTTACGAAGAGATTGGGTTTGGTTAAAGTAATTTTTCTTT
>NC_051400.1:29815687-29816678 GCF_015228065.2 Penaeus monodon
TGAGTTAAATTAAGATTGATTTACTCTCGGGTATTTTAAAAGACTTGACAGGTAATGGTAAAAAATTTAGCTCACTCCCGAGTACGAAAGTACCAGTGTTTGTAAAGTTGTACGTGTTTTATCTTTACATTTACCTATTGAAAGAGCTGAGACATTATAGATGTCCGTCCATTTTTTCATCAATTCAGTTTACGTTCCTTTTACATATACACATTCTTCAGTGGGTTACAAAATAGTGCACGGAAGTCCCGTTTTACTTCTTGTCAAGATATGACACCAACTCAGTAATCTATAAACTATAGTTACACAAGTACTATAACGAAGGTCGTAAGTGGCATGTCTGCAACCCGGCTTTCATAAAAAAAGTCGATTTTATTTCAAGAGGCGAGCATTTAAAACATTGAAACCCAAGGAGTATAACAACTCAATGAAATAGCTTTACTATCAGTGAGGGTGATTTAGTGGTATAAAAAGTTATAAAAATATTCATGTTTATGTTGATATATTTCTAGTGGAATCTATGCCGCTGACTTCAGGTAAGAATGCTATGATTCCCGTACCATTGGACATCCCTGTCATTAAAATGCATATAAAACAAATATATGCCCTTGAGAGGAAGTCGAAGTTGTATGAGTATTAGTAATTATGTGGAAGGGAAATCATTAAGCTTAGTATATAGATAGAAATCTCGTACTTTGGCTTGTCATAGTATGCCTTAGGACAAGGCCTTTCATGGTTCGTCAAGTGAAAGAATAAGCATTGTAACTGATAAGATATTTGGGTTGTTTCATCAAGTGTGTGTTGAAAACGAGATTCCAAGACTAAAGCTGTCACACGTTTTCGTAGTCTCACCTTTCTTTCAGTAACAACTACTGATCGATTAATGTTACTGTACAGTAAGGAAGCAGTGTAACATTTTTAGCGTGATCACTTTGGAAGCCTATTTTCATAGACTTATTGAAATGTCCTTGTTAAAACGACTTCGGAACCC
>NC_051400.1:29816852-29817194 GCF_015228065.2 Penaeus monodon
ATTCTGTATATGTATGAGTTTGTATACATACAACTAGGGACATTGTTTAGTGCACAGAGTTTATCTTATATCATTTTATTAAAATATAGTGACTCTTCTATAAAAATATATATCTACTTTAAGACACATAACTAAATCTGAAACAAATCAGACAGCATCACATAACGTAAAACAAATATAAGCGTGTATCCATGAGATTATGAACCATGAAGAAGCATTAGACATGGAACGATGTGCAAGGAAAGGAAATTTCCAGCGCTGAAGGTTCACAGGAAAAGCTTATTTCCCGGGTTGGGAGTAGAACTGCGAGGGGGTGATGGCAGGCTGGGCATACTGCTGAGT
>NC_051400.1:29817305-29817933 GCF_015228065.2 Penaeus monodon
CTGCGAATACACCTGGGCGGGGGCACTTGGGTACTGAGCCTCGCCCTCGAAGGTGACTGTGGGGTGGAAGCCGCTGGCGTCGGAGTAGTAGGTGACCCTCATGAGGCGAGAGTCAGGCAGCTGGACGTAATAACTGTAGATACGAAAGACAAATTTGTATAAACAGAAACATTCTGGCATAGCAAAAAAAAAATAGGGACTGAGAATGTTATGCTTTATTTCTGCAAGTTATGGTTTACCTCAGCAAATGTTTTCTTTCTGCAGTTAATTTCGGGAGGTTACTTTATTTATGTAAATTATCATAAGGAAACTATGGTTTATTTCTACAAATAATCTAAGGGAAGTTACATTTTCTAATGATCGTGACAGGTCAAATGCGAAAGAAGTATGCTATCTGTGCTAGAGCTATATACAGGTAGATAAATAATGAAATACTGATCCATAGATTTTGTCTAATGCTGCGTCTCTTTATTGGTGATTATCTAAATCACATTAACCCAAACATGCGCGATGAGAATCACTAATATTTTCAGGATGTGAACCATAAACATCACAGGTATAAGCTACTTCAGTTTTCGAAACTCGCTCACAAAACCCTTTCACATTAGATTTCATGCATGTCCAACTA
>NC_051400.1:29818079-29818218 GCF_015228065.2 Penaeus monodon
TACATTACATTACTAGCTTTAAAAGTATGATATGCAACGAAGACATGATTTAATCAATAACAATCGTCCTTTTATCAAAAGGAGGATTTGTTCTTTACTATTTCCCTTTAACTGACGTGTTATCTCCCCGCCTCACCTG
>NC_051400.1:29818319-29818670 GCF_015228065.2 Penaeus monodon
CGGGTACTCGGGCTGCTGCACGACGGGCGCCTGGTAGTTGTAGCCGCCCTGGGGAGCCGCCCACGCCGCCGCCACCACACACAGGACTACTGCTGCCTGATGATTTAAGAAGAAGAATGTGTCGACTGAATATACACTGTTCTGTGGTCTCCATGTTTTTTTCACTCATTTAAAATTTCAGTTTTAGTTTTTTGGAACCACAGACCGACCTGATGTCACTCATTGCAAGAACCCATGTAATGTTTATTTTTTTACAAAAGCTTTTGATTCTGTAATTGTTTAGGTAGCTTTTGAAACGTTTATGCAAACTTTAAGATGTTTAAACGAAGGATTTTATGAGTGTATGTTTCA
>NC_051400.1:29818763-29819391 GCF_015228065.2 Penaeus monodon
AAACACCGACCCGATATATTTTTATGTAAATGATCATGTAGCTCCTACACTGAGACCGCTAAGAGACTTTTACCTTCATGGTTCGTCTGACGAGCGTTCGAAAGGTGAACTGATGCCACACTCCATTTCCTCTCGCCTTATATAATCCGGCAGCCTCTAAGGGGGCGGAGCTTGACCTTCACACCAACGTTCTTTCACGATCATCTGCATAATATATCTTTATCTATCTCTCTGATTGGCGGAATAAGGAGCCAAAGACCCACTTCCGGATTGAAAAAGAGGGATTATCATTATTCTTTTCCGTTTATTCGGAATTCCTCATATTGTAAATGTTCTTTTTTATAACAAAAGGATTTTCCTTGAGGGAATCTGAAGAGAAGGGGTATACCTTGCCCTTGATGAAATATAATCTTTGCAACATTGCTCTACAAAGGAAAGATTTTTTCCCCTCTGCACCGTTCATTCATTGTATTATTTTTCACACATCATACGTAAGCCATGTATTATCGTATGCTATTCACTTTTCATTATTTAGATTATGTGATTATTCGTGGATTGCAACAGTTTGATATTGCTTATTATTGGTGTTCGTGGAATGTTGAATGTGTAGAAAATGGTAAATAGATTG
>NC_051400.1:29821518-29821584 GCF_015228065.2 Penaeus monodon
CTTTTGAAAAAACAAATCACTTAAGTGAGGATTTGCATATGAAAAGTAAGAACCATTTTCAAGTGA
>NC_051400.1:29821743-29822046 GCF_015228065.2 Penaeus monodon
TTCAATTTGTACGTACGTAGTGTAGATCTAATCATAATAACCGGCCGATGATCCACTCAACAAAACTAAAACCAGAGACACAAACATTAGCAATTAAAATTAACACGAACTATAAATCTCCCGAGAAAAGAAAGAAAAAAAAATCTCTACTATGGCGAGAAAATGCAATCGGAGCATCATCTCGAGAGCAAGAGATGACCGATTGTCGCAGCATCCTCTGACCTCGTAGAAGGAAAAGGAGGTTTCCACTTTGACCTTTCCCGGTTCGAACACGCTCGGGGGACTTCACTTCTCTCCTTCTGC
>NC_051400.1:29823106-29823545 GCF_015228065.2 Penaeus monodon
ATTCTTTCCCAGTCTTTCCACCCAACCTTCTTGTTAACGAAATATCAAATATCATCTATGCATAAGAAAGAGGAAAAAAAATGTTACATTCGCAATTCCCAAGTTCACAGTGTCCAACCATACCCTCTCGCCGGGCACGAAATCTTCAGCCCTCTCAGGTGAAAGGTGTACCATTTTCGATTCTTAATATATTTCAAAAGATGATTCTCACTGCTTGGTCATTACTCCCTCCGTTGCCTTTGATCTATTAGAAGACTGAGAGGAGAGGAGAAGACTTTGTGACGTGTGTTTTGTGTTTTGGGCAGCGAGAGGTGTTGTGGAGTTTCTGAAAAGATCAAATGGCAAGGGGATTGGGTGGATGCCAGGAGGAGACACGTGGTAAGGTTGTTGTTGTTTTGTTTAATTTGTCTGGGTTCGTATAGTATGCTTTCTTCTTTAG
>NC_051400.1:29824780-29824895 GCF_015228065.2 Penaeus monodon
TCATCCTGTTCGGCGCTGAGAGTGTGTTCCGATAGATCCTTCAGCGGATTCGGGAGTTTCCGAAAACCCCGGATGTAAACACGTTCCGTCGTGGCGAGTGGACGGCACCTGTGTC
>NC_051400.1:29825668-29825994 GCF_015228065.2 Penaeus monodon
AGCGTAAAAAGACCTAGAAATATTCCAAGTGCCTAGTAATGATAATTCAATTTGTGCTCAGAAATTATAATTGAATCGCGAAGAAAACACTTAAGAAATAACGGAAATCTGACTATATCTAACTGACAAAGTATATTTGGCTTGTGTTATTGTAGAAGATTATATTGAATTATCAGATGCAGTATGTATATTTTTTGTTTCTTGACTAACAAAGATAATGTTTCTGTTGATAAGAGATCGAATGATTTCTCCGCCACGAATTTTGCGGCTAAAGAATGCTGTAAACATTCCAAAAGGGGCCCTAGTTGTCCTGAACACACACACAC
>NC_051400.1:29826378-29826442 GCF_015228065.2 Penaeus monodon
AATAGTGAGGCTGCCACGCTATCTTCAAAATCTGATAAGCATCTCACACTCCTCCTCCCAATGG
>NC_051400.1:29826537-29826651 GCF_015228065.2 Penaeus monodon
GCTCTCAAGCCTTCTATCAGATCTTTATTTGCCATGATGAGAGTAATGCTGAGGCGAGTAACTGACGGCAGGAGGATGAGGAGCTGAGTAATCATCCGATGGAGCTGAGTAATC
>NC_051400.1:29827029-29827481 GCF_015228065.2 Penaeus monodon
CCAAACAATATAATAAAATCACTAATACCATGATTTCCTAACGCATTTGAAACCCACTTCCCTAAATTTTCATTCACCCTGAAGATAATATTACCAAGAGTCTTCTATGAAATGCAACATATGTGGATTATCTCGCCGGCACCTAAACTGTATCAGGTGAAAGCAATAGCACTTTCCACGGACAGTTCAAGGTAACTCGTCAACCTCTGCCCTTCACAACCTGCATCTGGCTTGGCTTATCGTAAAATATTATTGCAATGTGAACAGCGAATCGCTCATACAATGGCGAATTTTTATTTCTTTCGGCTAGTTAATGTCATTATATTTACATTTCTTGTTATTTCTGATTTCACCGCGAGTGGCCTTTTTTTAAGCTATTGATTTCTTCATGAGTTTGCGGGAATTATTGGTATTAAGTTTAAAATAAAAAATCTTGCGTCTCGCTGGGAATT
>NC_051400.1:29827677-29828637 GCF_015228065.2 Penaeus monodon
GAGTAAAACGATCACCTTTCCCTTTGGATCCCTGTCCCCTGCCGCCCTCCCTCCTTTCCCCCGCCTCGTCTGACTCATGAGTCATAGGCTCCCTTTTTCCTGACAGCCCCTCCTCCTCCTCTCTCGCCTCATCTGACTCAACCCCATGACTCAAAGGAGGGTATCTTCCTCCTTCCCCCCTCTCCCTCCCCTACCCCTCCCTTCTCCCCCACCTGCCCTCCCTTCTCCCCCACCTGCCCTCCCTTCTCCCCTACCTCCTCTCCCTTCTCCCCCACCTGCCCTCCCTTCTCCCCCACCTGCCCTCCCTTCTCCCCCACCTGCCCTCCCTTCTCCCCTACCTCCCCTCCCTTCTCCCCCACCTGCCCTCCCTTCTCCCCTTCCTCCCCTCCCTTCTCCCCCACCTGCCCTCCCTTCTCCCCCACCTGCCCTCCCTTCTCCCCCACCTGCCCTCCCTTCTCCCCACCTGCCCTCCCTTCTCCCCCACCTGCCTCCCTTCTCCCCCACCTGCCCTCCCTTCTCCCCTTCCTCCCCTCCCTTCTCCCCTACCTCCCCTCCCTTCTCCCCCACCTGCCCTCCCTTCTCCCCCGCCTCATCTGACTCACCTTCCCTGAGTCAAGGCGCCGTCGCGGTGTTCCTCGTGTCCGTAGTTATTTCTGGAAGCTTTGTCTTTCACTTCCCACTTGTAATTATAGCGGGCGGACTTGTGGGCGGCCTTGTGGGCGTGGGTGGCCTGAGGGTGGTAGTGGTAACCCTCAGACGCCCAGGCTGCCGCTGCCATCAGTAAGATCACGAGGACTGCTGCCTGCTGGAGAGGGGAACAGATTGAACAGTGGGCGTGCGTTGTCAGCTGCTTTCCCCTTTTCCCGTCCGGCGCTTTGGGGGGAAAACTTATTGCCACGTTTTCAATTTCTTCTCCTCACGCCTTTATCGCTTTTTAGCTCACTGAAAACTTACATTCTA
>NC_051400.1:29829239-29829556 GCF_015228065.2 Penaeus monodon
AGGAATTCCAAATACCTTCATGTCTCGACGCCCGAAGGAAGATGTGCCGTCAAGCAGGCTCCTCCCCCTTATATAGTTCCTTCTTATCGGCGGAAACGGCCTTATCTCGACGTCCAACACGATCATCTTTGAGATAAGGACGTCACATCGCATTCAAAAAAGAGAAATGTTTACATGTCGCCACAGACTTTATCAGTATTGTTTGATTTTTTGTGTCCGCCTTGTTCTTTGTTTTTGCCTCCGTTTTTCCTTCGTTTTTTCTTCCTTCTTCCTCAGATCAGGAAGCTGTAACAGTAATGGTTTGAGTGTGTTTGCTC
>NC_051400.1:29830001-29831636 GCF_015228065.2 Penaeus monodon
GTTATACACGATGATTTTAAAACATTACTTGGCTATTAGGAAGAAAATCCGTATTTAACTAGCATTATTTGATTACCTCTTGTTTCATGGCACGTCTGAAGCGATACACAGACGGAGACTGCCTTATGACAGCATTTGTGGAATTCCGTATTTTGGATCCTCTATATGCAAGTCTCTTCTGTTTTAGTCGAGTGTGTGATTCTCTGGAAGCTGTTTGATGATGGAATTAGACCATTTATGGATTTAAAGACATTTATGTATTTAAAGACAAATACTGGGAGTTTTAGGTCTTTCTTTATGGGTCCTGTGTGGTCATTGCATGACCGGTAAGTGATGATGCGAATTATTCTTTTTTGTGCTATCTCATGGGATTTCAAACCTGTTTTGTTTGCCCCACTCCAGACTGCAGAGAAATAATCTATATGGGGATAAGCTAGTGATAAATATAGTTATATGAATAAATTTTTTATATTCATCAGATCACGAATTCCAGCTACCTTTGATATTTATACTTTTACATGATCGATGTGGGTTTACAGATTAAACGACTATAGTAATTCCGAGAAACTTTGCTTCATCAACTCTACTTATGGTTACATTATCTTATTTGATATCTATATTTGGTCTATAATTCGAGTCATGTGAAAATAGATATCAGTCTTTTGTAGTGTTTAGAATTAATTTGTTTGTCCTAATCCAGTTTGTTAAGTTATTTAGTTCATTATCAATTGTACTAACAAGCTCAGAGAGGTTTTTACTAGCCTTATATATATCAACATCGTCTGCAAAGAGCAGGAAGTTTAATTTACGAGAAAATTGAGTAATGCCATCGATATAAACAGGGACAATGCAGGACCACCAAGAAGTGAAATGCAGTTTTGATAATATACATATCGTTTATGGTTGCTCAAGGAACTTTGAAACCATGCTAATGCTGGACTTCGAATACCATACTCCTCAAGTTTCTGCCTTGAATATCGTGTGATATGGTATCAGACGCCTTGGGCAGATCACAGAAAACTGTTATTTGATACGGTTTCTTATCTAGAGCTTCGTATATTTGATTTGTTAAGTTGTGAATAGCTAATTCAGTTGAGTAATTTGGGCTGAATCCATGTTTACAATTGAATATTAACGAATGATTCTTAAGGAAAGTCATTAATCTTTTAAAATCTGTTCAAAGATTTTACTGAATACTGTTAACTATGAAATGGGTCTGTAATTCTCAGGGAGATTGCCCTTGCCTCTTTTATAAATAGAAATCACTTTTGCTATCTGCAAATGACTAGGAAACAACCTGTTTTGGAAGATCTATTGATGATGGATGTTAGGAAGGAAACATTCTTTCACTACGCTTTCTGGGATATCATCACGTCCACTGGCTGATCGCTTAAGGTTAATAATGACGCCCATCAATTTATTTTCGGATACCTGGGATAGTCTTAATGTTCGCGCTTTCTGTTTGGACGCGAGGAATTTGAATTGTTAGATTAGATCCTACTTCACTAAAATATCTATTGAATACTTCTGCAGTCTTTTTAGGAACAGAAGTTATTTCACTGTTAAACAGGATGGATGGTGCAGCTTGACCTTTTGGATAACGATTTAGTACGTCATTGATGAAATGCCAAGAAA
>NC_051400.1:29831717-29832059 GCF_015228065.2 Penaeus monodon
AAGTAAAATGCTAAAAAACATTTGAGCAGCTGTTAGAAATGTATACCTCACACACAAGGCCTCCTCAGGGTGTGCAGAAACATTTCACAGCTTTGACAAAAACTTGCGTTATGATTTTTTATATCAACAGATGTGAGCATGCGTCTGACTGTCAAGCAAACTCTAATAAATATCAGTCAACCATAAACTAAGAATTGCGTGTCAATATTGTTCAGTTACCCGAACATTTGCACTAGAACTTGAGTTATTTATGTCTACATTTTGAAGTCCCTAGGCTCCTGTTCTTGCACTTTCCATCTCTCCTTAATGTAAACAAAGTGTGTGAATAAACTCACACATATC
>NC_051400.1:29832304-29832494 GCF_015228065.2 Penaeus monodon
CAGACATGCAGGCATAGAGAAAACGAGAGAGAGAGGGATAATATGTCGTAAATATATTAAACAGTGAGCAAAAACAACGAGACAAACAAATGGCGAAATTAAAGTGTCCTTGCCCGATACGCTTTCTGCCTCTAGGCCTTCGAAGGCATGAGGGCAATGTCATGACAAGGGATCATACCCGCAGTGTAAT
>NC_051400.1:29833707-29833775 GCF_015228065.2 Penaeus monodon
AGGCATGACATTGCAAAACATGGAAAACAGTGTGAACGTGCTGTCTTGTTCTGCACCCTACCTCTAGT
>NC_051400.1:29834317-29834389 GCF_015228065.2 Penaeus monodon
CATAGGCTAACGTTACTATTCACTGCACCTGCTAATGAAAGTATTCCGAAATAACACGGCAGTTCTGCAGAA
>NC_051400.1:29834439-29834601 GCF_015228065.2 Penaeus monodon
CTCAACACAGAATTCACACATAACTAGACAAAAAAGTATTTATCAGCTATCAGCGAAATTGGACAGGACTCAATATGAAACAAACAACACAAGAAAACAGTGATAAACATAACACAAGGAAACTAAAATTAATGGTTAACATCTTGGTGAAGTTACACACAC
>NC_051400.1:29834623-29834934 GCF_015228065.2 Penaeus monodon
CTCTGTGACTCTGTTTGAGTGAGAGTTTGGTCTGAATGAACACATGAGAATCTATGCGTGACAGGGTGGGTAGACCTATGCGGAAGTTTTGAATGAAATGGATCCTATAAAGGGTTTTTATCTGATGGGCTTATTTTCCCGGTTGAGAATAGAGTTGAGAAGGTGTAGGGGTCGGCTGTTGGTACGTCGGCTGGGGAGCAATGGTAGGCTGTGAATACACCTGGGTAGGGGCAGGGGCAGGCTGGGAGTACACCTGGGCTGGGGCAGGCTGGGAGTACACCTGGGCTGGGGCAGGCTGGGAGTACACATTG
>NC_051400.1:29835077-29835421 GCF_015228065.2 Penaeus monodon
GCTGTCGGCAGGGAAGGGGCTCAGAGTAATTAACCGTTTATGCAACTGGCAGAACAAATTTTACAATCTTCGTATTTTGCAATAGTCAGCTCGACCTAATATTTTCAGACTGAGGAACAACGTATGCAGCTTACAGAACAAATTTCGTAATTGTTATTTTTATTAGTTATTAGGTGTAATGCGTTTGTTTCCAAGGATCATAACTAATCTTATCTTCAGAGCAACGCCCTTCTTGTAAAAATACAGTTATTCAATATCTAAAATGGCATTGCAGTGAATGTCTCCCCTAAAATGCATACAGACAATATTTTAAAAAGTATGATTTAATACCCCCCCCCTACCTC
>NC_051400.1:29835522-29837231 GCF_015228065.2 Penaeus monodon
CGGGTACTCGGGCTGCTGCACGACGGGCGCCTGGTAGTTGTAGCCGCCCTGGGGAGCTGCCCACGCCGCCGCCAACACACACAGGATTACGGTTGCTGTCTAATTAAAAGAAGGGAAATCAGTAGGGTAAATGAACAGAAATTAGCAACCTCTTCCTAGCATGCGCTTTAATATACATCCTAATGTTTCCTGTTCATATCCATCGTTATAAATTCGTCCTCTGCGCAGCTCTGTAGAAGGTTCCTCTGCGGTCAGTGTGGTCCGTCTGGATATTCCGTCAGCTCAACGATCGTCGACACTATGAATGACGTTTATTTTGAAAAATGAAATACAAATACCGGTCTATGAGTTTTGTGAATTGCAGCTTTTGTTATTTGAGTATTCACGTCTTTTCATCGTAATAATTTCACTCACAGAAACACCCTTCTAAAGTACTCTCCGTTCCTGCGTACAACTGGCCTGAACAGTTGGCAAAGAGGCAATCGGACAAAGTCGGAAGTGTCATGGCGTGGAGGCGGCGTTCGTCTGGTCCAGCTATCGGGAGCATGCCCTGGTGAGTCGGCCGTCATTATACTTATTCCTGGCGGAGGAGTACCTTCATGCCTGTACTTTTGCTGCGTTTGCGGATGGACTGTGCCCTGACCAGTCGGTGCCCGCACTTTATACGAGGCGACTTACCCGAGGCTCGTGGGCGTGGCGATTGACCTGCCTCGCCATCCCGCCGTTGCAAGGGAGCGCGCTGCTTTCTAACTGGATATGGCGTAGCCCTCTCTTGCTCTCAGCACCGGTAGATGAGTGTAGACGGCCGGCGCCCACGCAGGAAATCCGACTCCATGGCCCGCGGCGCCGATTCCGACCGATTGACGAGCACTGTCACTCTTCATGTCGTGGCTCTGGCCGCGGAGCATCGGGGCCGCCACGTGCTTGCCTCGGAGGGCGGGCCGGAGAGCTCAGCGTTGGCGAGGAAGAGTATAATTACGAAGCCAGATTCGATTTCCGGACCTCTGGGGATTTTTTTTCTTGGCGTGAAGGAATGTTCTCGCAGGAAATGGACAGGAGTTCTCGTTGATCCAAATTTTGACGAGAAAGGGAAAGTGTAACGGGGAAAGGATGTAGACCTCCATGCCTTACCATGCTCGGCGGGGCGCCTCGGAGGAGTGCTGGTGCTTTGCCCGACGTTACTGCCTCGTTCGTTGCCCTCCTGTCGCTTGTCAGGTCTTCCTCCGTCCCTCGTCCGTCCCTCGTCCGTCCCTCGTCCATCCCTCGCCCAACCCTCGCCCGCCCCTTGTCCGTCCCTCGTCCATCCCTTGCCGTCCCTTGTTCATCCCTTGCCGTCCCTCGTCTACTTGTCAGTCCTTCCTTGTCTGTCCCTCATCCGTCGCTCGCCCACGCCTCCTCCGCGCCCCGTTCGAAGCCTCGCAACCGCCCGACCACCGCTCGAACCGCCGCCGCCTCTCCGGCCGCCACGCCACCCGGGGACCTGATCAGCTCCCTTCCTTCTTTCTGCGCAAAACTTCCACTTTCCAGCGGGCGCTGAAGGCGCAGACAACTCGCAGCGAGAACAATGCCTCCTCCTCCGGGAGCTTCTGAAAGTCATCGTCGACTGAATGGAACTCGGCAGATCGAGATAAAAATGGAGTCGCGCTCTTCTTGTAAGGGAAGTGAGTGTTGTCAGAGCATTTCGGAGTCAATGACATGCTAGACAGCTG
>NC_051400.1:29837338-29837914 GCF_015228065.2 Penaeus monodon
TGTTGCTTTTGTGCTGAAAGTAGATTTGGATGATGCTCGCTGTCGCCTCTTTCTCTTCCTTATCATTACTTTTTTTATTATCTACTTCATGCTGTGAACCTCTTTTTATCATTCTTTTTTCTCTCTCTTTCGTCCCAACCTTTGTCGTGTTTCGGTTTCATTTTGGCGCTTCTTGTGTTTCTTTTGTTTTTATGTTTTTTGCTTTGTTTTTTTTTTTTATGGCTACTATTTTCCGTGGCTATTTATGCCTCAGATTTTTTTTTCTCTCTCAAACTTGTCTAAATAACTCTTCTCTTTAAAACGAAAGCAAGAATGTCGTGCCAGTAACCATGACCCAATGATTGCAACAAATTAATGGTCTAATTTCCAGCTCAGCTAACTTTGCCTGCTCTTGGGAATGAGGAATTAGCTGCCGCCCACCGCCCACCGCCCACGCCCATAGCAGCCTGAACGCCCACCTGCTGGAGGCGCCTATGGAATTGTGACTTTGTTTATCTGCGAGTCTGTGTTTCTTTTCCTTGTATGTATCCAAAAATCTATTCATCTTTATTTCTGTCTCCCTCCTTTTTCCATTAA
>NC_051400.1:29839588-29839765 GCF_015228065.2 Penaeus monodon
AAAAAAAAAACGAGAGAAAAGAGGGATACTGAATAGGTTTCAAGGTTTCAAGGTCATGCACATCCGGATGCATGCGAGAGAGATGCTGAGGACACTGATGTGTGTGACGTAATGAATCACGCTTACTCGTCGTGGGGCAAGCGCTGTGGGGACCAGTGGGGTGTTGTTGGGATGTGG
>NC_051400.1:29841987-29842146 GCF_015228065.2 Penaeus monodon
TTGCTTCTCACCTTGACTGATCACCTCCAGACACTTTTCCATCACAAACAACAACCGTGCCTGTTTATAAACTTCTATTACAGACTTACATGCGTATCCTCGGCACCCACCAGAAGAGTACCTGACTCTTGCAAGTTCAAAGTGAAACTATTGAAAGCG
>NC_051400.1:29842186-29842330 GCF_015228065.2 Penaeus monodon
GTAAATTCTGGTTCGAGGAAGCCTTTTGGACGCATTGAGACCTTCATCTGTGTAGCAGGTTCTAGCAACGGGTTTTATCATGAGGGGCGACCGTGGCCTCCCTCGACTCGTTACCGGGAGAAATCTGCAGTTTTGGGCACTTTT
>NC_051400.1:29843480-29843746 GCF_015228065.2 Penaeus monodon
GTTCAGAGAACGAATTATACATAACATAAATTTAAGTCAACTCAAATCTGAAAGGACATTATACATTCCAAATAAACACTGACTGGCAAGTTTTAAAAGCATCTTCATAAATTCCTCACCTTCTTAAACTTTCTAAATCATCCTTAGATCCTCATTTTACATCTTTAAAAGTTCGTTCCTTTAATCAGAATTAAATGTATTGCAATCAAGGCAACATTTATCGTATCAACAATTTTGTTGTCTGTTGATTTCCATCAATCAAATAT
>NC_051400.1:29843769-29843846 GCF_015228065.2 Penaeus monodon
CCTTTCACTCTATGTTCATTATTCTCTAATGCAGTTTCAGGCTCAGTTTATCCTTTTTCATCTAATATCCTTCTTCT
>NC_051400.1:29843871-29844044 GCF_015228065.2 Penaeus monodon
ACAAAACCAAAATCTTTAAACGTGCGTCTGACTATCCCCTGGTTCTTCAACTGGAATTGCTGTCTCCTGTGAAGCCAAAGAAAGTCATGCATCATAATATGTTACGTTGAGGTTATATAGTGAGACAGGTAAAAGCATAGTTATATGTTATCAGTCTAAACTTAAGGCGTAGC
>NC_051400.1:29845232-29845393 GCF_015228065.2 Penaeus monodon
CAAGTTGAAAAAATATGAATGTATTTATTTCTTGAAACGTTCACGAATTTACCTTCGTTAACATTCTCGGTTTTTCTCTATTTTGGTTCCTGCGTGAGTCTGAGATTTCTTTTCCGTGAAATTATTATCAAAGAGAATCTCTAAATACTATAAATACATGA
>NC_051400.1:29845642-29845720 GCF_015228065.2 Penaeus monodon
GTGGAGGAAAAAAGTTACGAGAGGTGGGGGTGGGGAGGATTAGTCAGCCTCACAGGAAGCGGCGAGATGGTGTGGTCT
>NC_051400.1:29845996-29846143 GCF_015228065.2 Penaeus monodon
AAGAAGATGATGACGAAGATAAAGAAAGGGAAGAGGGGAAGAGAAGGAGGTGGAGGAAGGGTAGAGGGACTGGGGGAAAGTATGAAGAAGGGGCGTGGCTTGGGAGGGAAGAGGGCGGCGGGGAAGAAGGGTTAAATCAGGCCGTTG
>NC_051400.1:29846297-29846375 GCF_015228065.2 Penaeus monodon
GTCAGTCTGTTAGCGGGGGCGTGGGCTGGAGTGGCAAATCGTATCAGGCAGTCAGGTGTGCTTCTAAATTCTAGCTAC
>NC_051400.1:29846667-29846748 GCF_015228065.2 Penaeus monodon
CATGCCACATGAAGACGCAGGTAAAAGATCAAGAGACACAGGTAAGTACATCCAGCTCTGAATACGATATGTGTATATAAG
>NC_051400.1:29846909-29847323 GCF_015228065.2 Penaeus monodon
GAACTTTCTATCACCAGCAAGTGAGGCACAAGACACAGTGATAAAACTTAAAAAAAGAGAGAGAGACTACTCAGCAGCATTTCGCGATACAAAGCCCAGACAAGGAACCAGTTTACTGTTTGATGAATAACTATGAGTCAATTGTCATTTGCTGTGATGATTTGCAAAACAACTCTTGACCCCTGACACACAAGAATGAATGATCGAATATTCATGCCAGAAGTTAACACTCATGATTTAAAGAATTAGCAAACAGTCATTTCAAAAGCAAGAATCAGGGATTTAAGAGCACTTTTAACATACAGTACAAGGAATTCATATCACAGTCAAGAAAACCCAAATATCAAATATCTCTGAAATATTCATCCAATAATTTTTTTCTGTAGTGGCATATTTTCGCTGCAGAAAAGATAT
>NC_051400.1:29847830-29847905 GCF_015228065.2 Penaeus monodon
ACGATCATTTTTTCTAGAGCAAATAAACCTGTTGAATCCTACAAGGAAACATGACAAGGAAACTGCCTGTCAGCT
>NC_051400.1:29847940-29848054 GCF_015228065.2 Penaeus monodon
TATTACTTTCATGCATCAAACAAGATAGTGCTCCCAAGATGGAAATTAAGGAGCCCAGATACGTCTGCGAAGGAAAATACGGTGTGTGTGTGTGTGGGGGGGGACGGGGGGGGA
>NC_051400.1:29851775-29851998 GCF_015228065.2 Penaeus monodon
CGATTCCTGCCCCTCAGCCTACAAACCGACTAACCTGCCCCTGAGTACTGATCTTACGTATTACTCGTTTTAAGATTCCAGTTTGCGGATATCTTTGACTGAACCTGAGTTATGCCGAGCTTTCTAGTGAGAAAGAAATCAGAGCAAGTCTTATAAAAGCTCATAATTCTCGTTAATTTTCTCTTTTAGAAGTGTATCGAGGATAGCAAAAAGCCGACGTAAT
>NC_051400.1:29852239-29852323 GCF_015228065.2 Penaeus monodon
TTCTCTTGCCACCCCTGCCCTTACCCTTACCACCAACCCCAGCAACAAAGAAAATTTTTGTCTCCCTCCCCCCCCCTTCCCCCT
>NC_051400.1:29852358-29852596 GCF_015228065.2 Penaeus monodon
TCCCCAGCTCCTTTCTCTCGTCAAATTCTGGTTTAACTCTCCCGAACTTTCTCTGTATCTTTAACATTAGATGTATTTGCTCAGGTCTCTTCCTCTGACACTGTAATTCTTATTTTTGCCTGCCTCGAGGATAGAAATCGATGACAAAAGAACATCGCTGTGTTTCTCTTCTCTGCGCGTCTTGATATTCCTCTGTTCGAAAAGTCTTGGTTGATTAATGAAGGGATGATGATCAAGT
>NC_051400.1:29852892-29853953 GCF_015228065.2 Penaeus monodon
ATTATCATTTTCCGCAGGGCCTATTCTTTGACGGCCTTGATGACTCGCCGTCTATCTCTCGATCTACCTCTCAGGACGCATTATCAAGGATGTCCCGCCAGTTTTCCATTTGTTCTTTTTTCTCTCTTTCTTTTTAATGAATGAACAGATGAATCTTGATCTTTTCATTGTCGATATCGGTTTTAAAAGAAATCTGTAAGGTAAAGGTATGTAGTGTTATTATAATACCTTAATTCTTTCTGTACCGGTGATGCTTTTAAAATTCAGCCAAAATCCGTAAATTGACATGTCAAACTTGACACAAAGAAGAGATTTAAATGAATGTTGATTATACCAAAACTGGATTACAAATTCATACATTTGAAGATCGTTGACCCTTCGCCGCTGACATCTCCACATCATAAAGGCAAAAGTTACGCTGGATAATTTACTGCAGTTTCAACACAAGACTTGAAAACGCATTCCATGGTAACCGCCTATGTGTAGAGACAATTATCTGTCATCTGTTCATTGTCAACCAGAGTGAAGGTCTAAATCAGTGGTTACCAAATGTTCTTTACAAAGCATCTTTTGTCATGGATCCCAAACGTATAAATACGATTTTTTTTTCTCCATTCTTTCAGTGTGATACATTAATCATACGATCAAAACAATAATAAATATTCCAAGAGCTTAAATATGATGAAAAACACTTAAATGATGCACATCTTCTACAAAAACAAGTCACAGCACGGATATCCTATCATTTATCTATTAAGTGTATTCCCATTCCAATCTGTGGGAGGCATGTTTCCTGATTTTTTGTTTTGTGACACTCAACCACACCGTGTAGGAGAGTAACATTAAATCAAATTGCATGAGTAAAGACGGTGATATTTGATACAAAAAAAAAACATATCTTTAGCAGTGACGAAATCTCAGACTTACACAAATGCTGCTTACTTGCTACGCTAGGTCATATCTCCGCTATCGTCTTTTGTCGTCACCTGTGCATTGCCTTAGCTTATGGCCCCCAGTTTGAGAACGCTTTGATCTAAATCTATGTGGGTAGTTTCTCTTTA
>NC_051400.1:29854095-29854537 GCF_015228065.2 Penaeus monodon
CTAAACATTCCCCCAGAAATTCATTTCATGCTGGCACAACTACAAAAACACCAGTTTGCTTGTAGAATGCGACACCGTATCATAACAATCGATAAGTAAAAAACGTTAAGTCATCCTCTCCTTTTTTACAATGTGCCAAAGCAATGCTACATATGCAAATAAGGTTACTTAACACTCTACTTCACAACAGGCTACAATGCAGTCCAATTGTATCGCTAGGGAAAGAATGGAATGCACTACTGTTGGGTCGCAATGGCAGTGGGGAATGCTATGCTGCCACGGTCCAGAACTTCGGTTATGGCGTGACGTTAATAAAGCAAATTCCAGCGAACGAGTGCATTTGCATCACGGCTTAATTAGTTGGACGAGAGATGAAATACAAAGCAATGCAATTTGTCCAACTCATTTTGTCTTTCTTAACTTCTTTGCTCCACAGTCATTT
>NC_051400.1:29855134-29855488 GCF_015228065.2 Penaeus monodon
CTCGTAACCTGGACCATTCAAATATTTCACAGCCGACAGTTTGCAGCTAATTTTATGAATACATTTCCATACCATTATTGACGTCACTCAGAAGACTAATGCATCGTTAATGGAGCTCTTTCCAGACCTATAATTATCATAAAGGGAAAGAAAAGGCATACAATTAGTTCAAAATAGTAAGTTCATAATTCACTACTAGTGGCAAAGGAACCTGTTGCCTTCCTTCACGTTATTAGGCGGTGTAACGGAAGATGAAGTGGGGGTAGGGGCGGGGGAGGGGGGGAAGGGGATGTGATTACTTGGGCTAATTGCTTGCAAATGAATTTCGGTTGGTGCATGAAGTTGGCCATTTGC
>NC_051400.1:29855889-29856164 GCF_015228065.2 Penaeus monodon
GGTTAAACACGAGAAAATTCGAGGTAAAGAAGTAACAGTGAGAGGCGACCTGCACTTAACGAATGCATGGATGTCATAAGTGCCTGTCATTTACATTTTGGGTACTTGAACGCGTTTAAATGTCATATGCATTCCCTTTCTTTCTTATTTTTAATGGTTCAGAATAGCTGCATCATCGAGGTGGGGCAGCCTGTGCAATATTCTTGGAATATTTACAGCGAATTACAGAGAAGATAATTAAATTGACACATGCAATGTAGTTGGTGGCAAATATC
>NC_051400.1:29857938-29858391 GCF_015228065.2 Penaeus monodon
TAGATTTTTGAAAGCAATCTAAAACGAAACAGAAAAGACCGGAGTTACAGCTTTTGTTTCTCTGACATTTTTATAAACGATTTCCAAGTCTTTTACACTATGCTCAAGTGACATGGCTGTTTGTTTATTTGTTTTACCGTAACTTTGACGCTGTTTCATAGATTTTTGTTTATAGCTTGCTTACTCATATAAACAACTTATGGCACTGGATGACACTTAATCAATTCATACTTGTAAATGACTTCAACGGAAAAGTTTTACTATTATAAGCTTAATGAAAAATAACGTAATCATTATTTCCGAAAGTAAGGAAAAGATTGTCGTCATATGCCACTTGTTTTCTGCAATTTCATTTGCTAACTAATTGAAGACATACCGGAAATATAGATAAAAACAAAATGAAACAAAAATTAGATTACGGAGATGACTGAATACCAGTTATTTTTTGTTAAT
>NC_051400.1:29860190-29860852 GCF_015228065.2 Penaeus monodon
AACCACGATTAAACCTGTGTCCAGTGATATTTCCTTTACAACCATCTACTCAATGGACCTAACTTAACCAAAATCTACGCGAAAGCATAATAACCCATATTTACTCAAACTCCAGACAGAAAAAAAAGTTAACAATAATAAAAAGTATTAAAAAAAAAATCTTGAACTCCACTATTTCAAAACGATGAACAATGACTCTACTTTCTAGCACAAGGTCCGCTCCAAATTGCTTGGTCCAAACCTTAAGATTTTAGCCGACTCACTCTAGGCCAGCTTGTCATATGCCAGGGGTCAGCGTTTGGCTTCCGTTCCAGGTGTGTTATGTGTGTTCTAACCACGTGGGTGCTGGGACTGGGTCTGTACTTCAGGCTTGTACTAGTGCTTTCTACTCTTGTACTAATGTTTTCTACTCTTGTACTAATGTTTTCTACTCTTGTGCTAATGTTTTTTTTTACTCTTGTACTAATACTTTTGACTTTTCTACTAATGATTTACACGTTTTTTGTTCCTGTGCTAATGCTTTCTACTTATGTACTGCTGTCTGTATATTTGCTTTCTAATTTTGCATTGACGTTTGTATAAGGGTTTCTACCTTGTATCAATGTTTGAATTAATGCTCCCTAGTGTTGTATTAGTACTCCCTACGATTATACTAATATTCA
>NC_051400.1:29860888-29861412 GCF_015228065.2 Penaeus monodon
TCGTGTTAATGCTTTCGTGTTAAGGCTTATTCTTTTTGTTCTAATGGTTATATCAATACTTTTTTCTCTTGTACAAATATTTGTGAAAGTTTTTTTCCTTTACATTAATACTTGTACATTTGCTTTCTACTCTCGAAGTAATAATTGCAGTGTTGCTTTTTATTTCTTTATTCTAATGCTTGTATTGGTATTTCCTACTCTTGGCCTGATGCATTTTCAAGTAAGGTTTGTACTAGATTTTCTGCTAATAATTTAATTTATTGTACTAATACTAACACTGCCATTTTTCTCCTCATGCACTAGCGTTTGTACAAATATTTCCTACTTTTATACTAATGATTTTCCTAAACACAGATGCTGATATACAAACGTAGGGACTAAGGATTATACTTTAGATTATATGAGTTTATACCAATGCTCTCTGCTCTGAACTTTTCTCAAACCCGCGCCCTCTACTTTTGGCCTGATGCATGGAGACTTCTACTAATGTTTGCGTGATATTGTCTGTGTATAATTTGGCTTCG
>NC_051400.1:29861429-29861784 GCF_015228065.2 Penaeus monodon
CCCTGCTGGAAGCGATGCTGAAACCTGAAGGCGGATCAGGAAGCATGGATTATATCTCCTTTTTTTACATCATATTTTCTAGTTTACAACGCTCTTTCTCCTTTCCTTTTGACTTTTGGCTTATCTCTCGCTTTGTTGGTCTGTACTTTCACCTTTGCTTCAGTTATTGTTATTGCCTTGTCTTCATCTGTAGGTACTTCCCGTTTTCTGTTATTACTTTTTCTCTTAAGTACTAATTAACATACAATTTACATTATATCTTTCAGTCATCCATTTCTTTTCTCTTATCGCCAAATGTTTCCCTAAATTTCTATCTGTACAACAGCTGCTATGAATAGAAATATGAGCACTTAGG
>NC_051400.1:29861988-29862577 GCF_015228065.2 Penaeus monodon
TGAATGAGGAAATTAATTCTTTTTCGTCGGCCTTTCCTCCCTCCGCGGCCGCCATGGTTCCGACACTCGCGCCTTTGCCCGCCCGGTGAAGTGAAAGGAACCTGCCTCACTGACTCGAAAGGCAGCGCTCGACGCCCTCCTTGCCCGCCTTGCCCATTTAATGCCCTTAACTGTATGGTCAAGGGTAAAAAGTAGAGCAGCGGCTGGAAAAGAGAGGGAGAAAGAACATGAATTATTGATCTAGCTAGCGACGTTAGGAATCGACGTTGTTGTTTTTTTTTCTTTTTATCTATTTTTTCCTTGTTATTTGTGATCGTCACTTTCATAAAGAGAAAACAAAAATAATAAATCCTTCCGATAAAATCTCAGCAGAAAAAAATAATGATAAATGGATACAGAAAAAAAAGGTAAACATACAGGAGAACCGATTAAACGCTTGCCAACTCACACTTCAGCTGAGACGCCGGCCACTGGCAGGCGCGGCACAAGGTCTCGGCCGAAAACGCAAGGTGGTCAGATTTTCTTAGCTGTCCCTCCTTCCCGCAGAGGTCACCTGGTCTCTCGTTGCCACGTACCTTGTGATCTCGCT
>NC_051400.1:29863784-29864176 GCF_015228065.2 Penaeus monodon
TCAAGTTTGCGAAGCTTGCCTTATTGCAGGACATAATATTTTTTTTTACAACTGCCTCCACGCTACTCATTTTTAAAGACAAAACTATCATACGCACCCAGGATATGTATCGTTATATATTGATGAATTAAATCAAAACAAAACAATATATAAGCCCATATACGCGTCTAATTAGAACCGCACCCAACCTTTCTAATTAATCCACCTTTTTGCCTCAGTTCTATTTATATCATAGTCCTTAAAACTTTTACTTTTAGGTCTATGAGAGAACTAACTCCTCCCTATTGCTATTATTCAATTTTAGTTGTAGCAACTGTAGAAATCAATATAGTTTTGGATTACGTACATTTTTTGCAGGTGATCTTCGTTACGCTTGATAATGCTAATGCACC
>NC_051400.1:29864337-29864857 GCF_015228065.2 Penaeus monodon
TTCTAAGGACATATCTCATTACTCCACTTTGTTTAACTATATTTCATTTGCCATTACTTCATTTCTACTTCCAGAGTCGTGGAATCCTCAAATGGAAAAATAGACGCATAAAGATTATGTAAAGAATTATCCAAGTGTAATATTCATCCTATTGTTGCTACCCACATCTGAGCGAAGGTTTTATCTTTGCCTTGAAGTCCGTCTAAATTCTGTACATTCTTTATCAACATGGTATTTTATTCTGCATGGCTACACAGTCCATGTGTATTCATTAAACAAAAAACTATCAAGTTCATATGTCTTGTTTTGTAAAGTTTATTGAGGAATTTCTAAAGTCTATATTGAGGATTGACAATCGTACAAATATCGTCAGTATAATACACATTACATTCTTTATCTTCAGCTTAAATGTCACTGAGTAGATAACAAATAAATAGATGTGAACACCTCTATGCCCCAAATTTCCTCTAATACAAGTTAGTAATTAATAAGAAGGCAGCAGTGAGATTTGCGATTTGCA
>NC_051400.1:29865636-29865771 GCF_015228065.2 Penaeus monodon
CTTTACTTTGATTTACTCCAGCCAAAGAAACTGCGCTTATTGATATCTATCTATCAATTTATATAAACACAACCTAGCTGATTTACACATTTGCTAAGACAACTTTTATTCACAATTCAGATACATAATCTATGA
>NC_051400.1:29865803-29865901 GCF_015228065.2 Penaeus monodon
GCGTTTCTCGCACCATTTAACACGTAGACGTCGCTGGTCACTCCAGAACTCTCATTTTTTGTTTTTTGCTTTTTGTCCCGCGATTTACAGACAACATT
>NC_051400.1:29866246-29866549 GCF_015228065.2 Penaeus monodon
TCCCCTTCCCTTCCCTTTCCTCCGTGAGTGACGTCACGCCCACGTCACGGCCGGTCTTGAGCAACGTTGACCTCACTCGCTTTTTTTTCCGGTCGACCGCCATATTGGACCCGAGTGACGAAGGAAAAACTTTTAATCACTTTTAGACATTGGGGTTGGAATTTCCGCGCAGATCGGCTTGTCACGGCCGGTTTGAATAAGGGTTGTCTTATCCATTTATGTGTTAAGGATGAAATTTTCTATAAAAAAGGGGGAGGAGGGGGTCGCTGTCTCTTTCTTTATAAAAAAAAAAAAAAGGAGGGG
>NC_051400.1:29867155-29868256 GCF_015228065.2 Penaeus monodon
AGTTAAGAAATTTGGTGTCATAATCAATAATATAATTGACTTTTCTTTTGACATCATTCTTCCGGCTTATCATAAACGTTATACAATTATTACCGGATTTTAAGCTTACCAGAACCGGTTCCAATTAGGTGCTGAATATTGTTCCTGAAACCATAAATTATCGAAAATTAGTCTCGCCCTCTTTATTTGAAGACACATAGGACCACTTTTTTCTCGTCTTGTTTCTTCTTATTTATGCAATTCTTGGTCAAAATCGGTCTTTTAAAGAAAAAAAAAACATTGTTAGATGACATCTATCTCGAGACTTCGGTTCACATTAAGCCCCAAAACCTGTGCTGTCCTTATTCTGTTCGAGTCAGAATTCGAAGCAAGTTTGCTCATTCTCAAGATAATAACTTGCTCTCGTAAATCCACTTGGGAGAGGTCAGAGTTGATAGAATACAGCTTCCTTGTAATATTACTCCGTTGCAGGCCATCTGACGACTGTAATAGTAGATCATTTTGGATTTTAATTCATGATAATCACGTAAGAAATCACCGGCTATCATTATTATCATTATCTCCAAGTTGAAGCAGAGCTCTGCAACCTGGTACCTCACCCACGGTTGTAAACATCCCGAAGCATAGGTTGTGTATTGCAAGTTCCTCCTCTGCCATTACGTAATGTTGCATCACCTATTGCGATAAACAGAACGCAGCAATAACAGAAAACAGGACTGCAATTAGCACATATGTACGAGACAAAAGAATGAGATAAAAAAAGACTACTAAGAAACCCGTCTCGACATCTTGATTAGAACAGCTGTGACCCAAAACGATATGGCTTTTCAAGTAAAACTCAATCGTGCATTAAATTGCCCCTGGAAATCATAAATGTCATGAGGGTGTTGTGAGCGACATAAACGTTAAGTGACATTACAGTCTGTTTAAACAAGGCACCTTCTACAGGCACTTCTAAACACACGGAGAGATTTCGCAGAAGAAATGATATTCTAAGAACAGAATGTCACGAGAAATAATCATTGTCTATGATAAGGAGTGTGAAAATAGATCTTATTAGCCACAGGTTGTCGGGATCTTGCTCTTAATTCCCGAAAGGTC
>NC_051400.1:29869374-29869519 GCF_015228065.2 Penaeus monodon
AAGGAAAATATACCGTAAAAGATATGCGACCCACAATGAGCGGCTATTCACTTATGTTCGTCATGATTTCAGAGGAAAAGAACTGCATTTTTTTTCATCTGACTATTTAAGATTATTTAAACCGCGAATTTAGGAAACTCATGCG
>NC_051400.1:29870363-29870737 GCF_015228065.2 Penaeus monodon
TATCTTTTTAAATCAGCTATAAGATTTTTTTTAAATCCCATTGCATCTGCACCGCCAAGAACCTTTCCTTTCAAGACAACGGCGTGAGTTGCAAGGTAATTGCAGGAATCCCCGCGGAAAGGATGACCAAAAAAAGTCAAGCAGCGTAAACGTGTCAAGGCAATTTAACAAAAGCCTTCTGCACTTCACCTTCGAGAACAGAGTGAGGGAGATCGACTCGGAAATTTATTTTGTACTAAGGTAACGAAAAAAAAAGGTTTGTTGTGATAGAGCGGAAAAGACTGATGTAGACGGATGTATATGCCTATAATGATAGAGTAGATAGGGATGGTTCTAGTTTATGCAAGAGGTTGTTTAAATGATTGTGTGCATTT
>NC_051400.1:29872287-29872505 GCF_015228065.2 Penaeus monodon
CTCTTAGCATTTAGTAGTTGACCTGTTTTAAATCCTTCTGTTATTGCAATCTGCTTACTTTTATGCGTCTCGAAAGTTGACCAAATCAGTTTACAATCTTCAGTGAGTCCCTATTGCACATGGTAACCTCCCCCGTTACTTTCCACGTCGCTCCTGACTGACAGCAGCCAATCACTCGCTGGTTTAAAAAGAGAGGCTTTTATAATTTTATAATCTCT
>NC_051400.1:29872553-29872756 GCF_015228065.2 Penaeus monodon
ATTCCCATGTTGGCTGCTTTGGGGGGGGTTTTCCTTGTATGGTTCTCCTTACCGTTTCAACACTCGTCAAGATTCCATACACGTTAAGAGGCGAGTTAAGCCCGAGTAACACTATGTAGGTATGCTGTTACAAGGATATCCATATCCGTTCCCTTTTTTCTGATATTTAGAATGGATGAACATAAGACTTCAGTTTCTTCAAT
>NC_051400.1:29873093-29873328 GCF_015228065.2 Penaeus monodon
GTGTCGAGACGGCCGGGACCCAAAGCCTCGCTCGAATATTTCCGTTTTATGCAGAGACATCCGACGCGACGAAATCATCAAGAACGGGGTCGCATCTCACCCGCTCGACGGAGATAAGAACTCACAATCCGGTTGCATCGTTACGTAACCCGGGGATGAGGAGAGTCCGGCCACATCTATCATTGAGAGAGGCTTAACCGGTCCTGTTTTGGACGCCGGTAAGGGAAAGGGACTG
>NC_051400.1:29873385-29873589 GCF_015228065.2 Penaeus monodon
AATGCGGGAGGGAGTTGCTCATGTTTATGGATGGCTGTTCTTGCTCTTGGGGATGAAAAATTGTTGAATAGATGAACCGAATACTTATTTTCTTTTTTTTTCGAACTTCAGAAGCTTTTAAGGTTATTACGTAACTCTTGGGTTATTTAAGTATCGGTTTATATCTTTACGAGCTCAAGCTGATTCGCAAATTCACTCTCGTGG
>NC_051400.1:29873654-29874104 GCF_015228065.2 Penaeus monodon
CACGCATAGACACAAATCTACCTTATCTTCTGTCTACATCTACCAAGCAATCTCATGACACTTGGTAACATGAATATTCCTATTCTTATCTTATCTTATCTTGCACTATATATAGGCCGTTATCCTATGACCTATGACAAGTCCAGTCCGCGGCGCCGACATTGCGTGACATTGCGAGGCGCTTGGGTCACACCGATAAGCATAACGAAGGCTTGTGATAGATCATTTTGTCAGTGACGGAAAGGGGAGTTAAGAGAGGACGAGAAAAGAGAGGGATGAAGAGGGAATAACCTTTGGGAATGATAGAATGAGAAGAGAAATGGCGAAAGGGCTGGCTAAGAGGGGAATAGAGAGAAAGAGGAGAAGAATAGCGAGAGAGTTAAGAGGGAAATAAGATTGGTGTCTCGGAATGTATGTGGGAGAGCAACATTTAGGGAAAATTGATAAGAT
>NC_051400.1:29874283-29874892 GCF_015228065.2 Penaeus monodon
CGTTGCTCCAGATCCATTTGCGCGTCCAACAGCTGGCCCGGGAAAGGGGAAAAGGGTTAACTGATGTTCACCGCTCTTGCATCACCTCTAAGTCCGAGATAGGAACGAGCGCAAGATGTAAGGCTGGCACTAGTGTTGCTACGTTGGTACTGCCATATTGCAAGATCGGCAAGACCGTCTAAACTTCCATTGCATATACGGGCCTCGCGAACATATGATGCCCGTATACTGAGGGAGGGAATCAGATAATAGAAATATATACTGACAGCATACTTCGGGGTAAAATAGAAGGTAATCTTCGTAGAAGGAAAATGAAATGTGCTTTAGGTTTATACCAAATCAAAGAACCAGTTGGTAGCTTTGTTGCCATGCTTCAATTCACTCCCCTTTTTTGCAGCAATTATGACATGTACACTACCAACGAACATAAATAACAGCTCGTACACCGTACGTGATTGAATGTTAATTAAAGCGAAGGTACTTACATCACACAAGCAGAGAAGGTTTATTATTTTCTCATTAACAGTTTCAATTTTTGTGAGCTCTGAGAGTTGATTTCCTTTCGCAACAACCTTGTTTCTAAGCTTCCTCTCACTACGTGATGTACAT
>NC_051400.1:29875137-29875349 GCF_015228065.2 Penaeus monodon
TTTAGCAAGAAAATCAAAAATATGTCAGCTGCGAATCAATAATCATCTGTTTGTTGACCGGTTTGTGGAATGTCGCTAATTAGGTTTTGTTCCTAGTTTTCTTCTGTTTCCCTTTTTTTCTTCATTTGCATGTAAGGTTTGTGGATCTGCAACATGTTGAAAGCAGAGGTTATACTGCACAGGTGACATATTTACTACTCCTGATATGACAG
>NC_051400.1:29875754-29875844 GCF_015228065.2 Penaeus monodon
AAACGAGCAAGTGATATACGAGCAGGAACTAGCTGTTCTGTAAATGACGATCGTAAATCCTCTCTTCTCTCTTCCCCTTCCTTCTCCTAT
>NC_051400.1:29875917-29876088 GCF_015228065.2 Penaeus monodon
TCATAAAGCTTCCCTGTTACCACCTTCTCCACCTCTGCAACAGACGCGAGACCCTTGCAATTGGGGTTGCACTCCATAAACACCGGGCGTTGCAGGCGTGTCTCGGACTATTAGCATTTCGGGCCACTGGTCGACTCCGCTACTGAATAAAGGAAAGGCTTAGTCGACGCT
>NC_051400.1:29876216-29876366 GCF_015228065.2 Penaeus monodon
AGGTAACGGGTATGTTTATCTTAAGTGTCTTGTCTTCCAACAGTTGGTGAGGAGTTAGACGACAGGTCAGTGACATCAACGCCTTTTCAAAAGTTAAAGAATAAGTTGCATATAAGTTTATTATGTTGCCACAAATACCCATTCACATAA
>NC_051400.1:29876472-29876559 GCF_015228065.2 Penaeus monodon
GCACGAGCTCTAAAAATTTCATCTATAATTTATAATAGTGGCTATAATTGTTAGGCCATTTATTACGTAGATCCCCATTGCTAAAAT
>NC_051400.1:29876598-29876932 GCF_015228065.2 Penaeus monodon
TTAAAATAAATACATTTAAAAAGTACCATAAATAAAGGATGAAAAATACACTTTATGAAACGTCTACTTCCAATCGAATCCACATTAAGCGAGATCCACTTTCTTCCTTACATATTGCGTCACTTAATCCCTTTCTGCGGGTCAAACAAATGACTACCTTTTCTTAGACATCTGACAGCCTAATAAGATAGCATGATCAATGGACACGGGGTAGCATGTTAGCATATGTGTCATTATGTTGTAGGTAGTCCAGCATAGCACCTGGCACTCCTTGTCTGCACGATCACTGGTATCAAAATGCCACATGGAATTTGGTGGATAAAGAGAGCGTAAA
>NC_051400.1:29877590-29878100 GCF_015228065.2 Penaeus monodon
TCGCTATGCAGGTAAGACATTACGGAAATTCTGACAATTTTTTTTTTCAGAAGATATCTCGGAAATTCTATAATCAATATTTTTTTGTTTTCGTTCTCAAGGTAAGAAAAATTAACGGAAATTCCATAGTTCGTATTTAGGAAGAAATTGAATCAATCACCTTTTTTATTCTACTTTTTGAATTTTTATTCTGATTTTTGAATGGATAGACGATCGCATTCAGACAGTTATCAAGATATTATATTCTTATTAATACATGAAAAGACAATAAGATACAAAAAATATATAAAAGAAGGAAATGAAACAATAGTAAGGAGATAGCGGGTTTTTCTCAAACTTTTTTTTTATAATATAGCACGGTCGCAGTAATTATGCCTGTCTGCTAGGCCTAAAAAATAGTTACCATACGACTTTCATTTCCTTTTCTTTCTCTTGATCCTCATCTGAAATCATAATCATGAATTATTTACTGTAAAGACGATGATGATGATAATGCAAACACCCTGCTTG
>NC_051400.1:29878140-29878548 GCF_015228065.2 Penaeus monodon
CGTTGGTGATATTCGCTAACTGAGCCTTTTATACAGTATAGTCCGCCATTTTTCTTTTCTTTTTTATTCTGTTGTATTAAGAAAATACGTTAATGAAATTCGAAACATTTTTTTTCATATTCCCTCGTTTTCCCTTTCTATTTTTCTATAGTTCCCAGGTCTAATCCTTTCATTGCAATTGCAACGATAAGTACTCGAACTTGACCGCCCGCAAGACAAGAGCACAATCGCCATTGTGTATTCCACTTGAGAAAAAAAAATCCTTTCACTATGATATATCGACCGTCCATAATAACCTACTGTTCCTTTACATCGTGAATGTTGCAACAGAAATGATAATGATGGTGACTGATTAGCAGTGCGTTAAAAAGAGTTGATCCCCAGTACAGATAGTTGTCTTCTTCAAAC
>NC_051400.1:29878962-29879072 GCF_015228065.2 Penaeus monodon
CAGGGAAGGGATGAACATCACTAAGAAAGATATCGGGAATTGCGTAAAAAAAAATGTCATCTCTTTTACATTAAGTTTTGCGAAATGTTGTCTCTAAAGGGAAGTTGCGG
>NC_051400.1:29879684-29879891 GCF_015228065.2 Penaeus monodon
TTATGGTGACGGATGTCTTTAAACCAGTTAAAGTTTTGCTCAAATTCGTAGAGACTTTTTATTGGTTTTATAAAGACATGTCTGAGGCAAGTATGTTTAAAAATGTTCAGATGTGATGTCAATTTTTGACCATCAGTTACAGACCACAATGTAACAATATAGATGAAATAGTTCCTTTATTGTAATTCCAATCTCACACGTAGAACG
>NC_051400.1:29879930-29880378 GCF_015228065.2 Penaeus monodon
GAGCTACGTCTCAATAAAAGAAAAAAAATATCGTATCTACAGAATTTCAAGCTTTCGCGTAGTAGTTAACCAACGCTATACAGGGAAGGAATGCACTCAAGGCTCCATTCCAACAATAGCTTTACAAACGCTGTGTATGTCGAACTTGTATAAACCTGTCCTCATTTTACTCGTATTGGTAAGAATTAATGAACCATCTGTCTTCCTATTTACAACTGTATGGAAAAAAAAATTGTTGGGTACAAAGAGGAAAAAAAATTAGGTTGATTTTGTCAAAGTTTTCGTTTATTTGTGTTAAAGATTGTAAGGGAGTGTACTTCGCGTTTCTTATATGCATTTTGTAGAAGTATGTGGAGTTCTATTTGTTTTCGATCGACAAATAATGAGAATGAACTTAATCACGAAAACAGTATAGTATTTCATCTAATGATGTGTGCAATGTCTTTAT
>NC_051400.1:29880578-29880800 GCF_015228065.2 Penaeus monodon
AAGGTATCAACAAAAGATAAAATAAAAGCACTAATTATATATTTACCATTGTAAAAATGAAATAGTTCTCTTTGCAATAGGGTGCAATTAAAGAACTTGCAACTATGACCTGCAACCTTGACTGGGAGGCTGCAGGTTATAATGTGAGACACGCTAAGGGTAAGTGAGTGGACTAATATACTCAACGTGAGAAGGCAACAGCATTTCTCAATTCCATACAAT
>NC_051400.1:29881092-29881981 GCF_015228065.2 Penaeus monodon
CACGCCCACGGCCTCTCGCGTGTCCTCCGTGGGCGCGCTGTGGATGCGATGCGAGTTAAGCTCCTTTCCGCTCTACTTTAGCTAATCGTCGAGTCTTTCGCTGAGGCCTTTTTGGTCGACTCAAGAGCGACGGTTCCCTCTCCCTTCCCTATCACTCCGTCCTTCTCTTCCCCTTTCTCCCCTTCCCACCTTCCTCTTCTCCGCTTCTCTCCCTTCCTTCCTTCTTTCTTCGGTTGTCTCGTCTCTTTCTCCTTCCTCTTTTGGTTTCCCTCTCTCTTCTCCTTCACTTCCTTCCTCTCCTCTTCCCCGCAATCTTTTTTTCCCTGCCTCCCTTTCATTCTCCCCCCTTCACCTCCCTCCTCCTTTCCCCTGCCTTCCCCCTCTACCTTTCTAGCCCCTATTCCTTCCTCTCCCTTCCCCCTTTTCGCCCTCATTTACCTTCCACTTGCCTCTCCCGTCCCCCACATCATTTTTTTTTACCTTCCCTTGTCACCTTCCATTTTCGCTTCACCTTCTCTTACTTCCTTCCTCCTGCTTTTTCCTTCTCTTCCATCCCCTTTTCTCCTTTTCTTCCTCCTTTCTCCTTTTACTCCCTCTTTCTTCCTTCTTTCTACTCTCCCCTCCTCCTTTCCCCTTCTCTTCACCTCCCCTTTCCGCTACCCCTCGCTCCTCTCCTCAGTCCTTCATCTACCTCCTTCACCTCCTCCCCCTCCCCCTTTACCTCCCCTCCCCCCTTTACTTCCCCCTCCCCTTTACCTCCTCCCCCTTTACTTCCCCCTCCCCCTTTACCTCCCCCTCCCACTTCCCTTTTCTTTCCACCCCTCCCCCCTCCTGCACTACTTTCCTCTTCGGTGAATGAAACTTTCAGTTCATCTTTAGCTGAGGCTGT
>NC_051400.1:29882085-29882338 GCF_015228065.2 Penaeus monodon
GACATTTACGGCTTGTATAGGCTGAAGAAAGAACATTTTGTTACGGACTAAATTGTCTCCGAAAAGTAAGAATTCCTCTACGGAATATTTTCAAAATGCAATGGCCTCGGGGAAAATATAAAACATACAATACTCACATACTACAAACGCACTGTACACGTACTTTTAACACATGTTTTCTCATATACAGAAGCTCAAGTACAGTCATACACGATTAGTCTTATTTTTCTTTTTCTTTTTAATCACACAATCA
>NC_051400.1:29882386-29882722 GCF_015228065.2 Penaeus monodon
AAGATCAACTGATATATTCCCAGTGACATACAGCAAGGAAGCATCTTGTCTTGTTTGTTATATAACCTGTATATTATTATAATTTTCGCCAAACACGTATAATTGCATAATGAAAGTAATTCAACTTATGATCATACCTTATGCGTGTGATAAGCAAAATTACTTATAATATGCTGACATTATGATAGGTTTGATATCAAGACTGACTTTATATTTAGCACTGTATCTTTGCCTTTCTCTTTTTTTATTGTCTGTACATATCAAAATTATAAAGCAATGGTTTCAGATCCACATATATGATTCATAAAAAATCAAACAATGAACTGTTATTAAGGT
>NC_051400.1:29885373-29885532 GCF_015228065.2 Penaeus monodon
CGCATAAAATATTTTTGTTTACGCGAGTTCTATATATGTGCGCGTGTGTGCTTACTTGCTAGGTATGTTTATAGGTAATCAAGTGCGTCTTATTTTCATAAGGGATGGTTTGGCCTGAATAAAAATCTTCCTTGTTCCCAATAAAACGCCGCTAACAAG
>NC_051400.1:29886401-29886560 GCF_015228065.2 Penaeus monodon
CTTGTTAGCGGCGTTTTATTGGGAACAAGGAAGATTTTTATTCAGGCCAAACCATCCCTTATGAAAATAAGACGCACTTGATTACCTATAAACATACCTAGCAAGTAAGCACACACGCGCACATATATAGAACTCGCGTAAACAAAAATATTTTATGCG
>NC_051400.1:29887408-29887509 GCF_015228065.2 Penaeus monodon
TCTCCCTTTCCTTATCATTATCTCTTTCTTTTCGCCGAGGCCACCCTATCTCCCTTTCTACCTGCCGTCTCTTCAGTGAGCTCCTTGCTTGGGGTCCCGAC
>NC_051400.1:29888501-29888899 GCF_015228065.2 Penaeus monodon
TCCAATATTTTTTTTTTTTTCTCATTGTATTCCTCTATCTATTTACTTCTCTGTTCCTTTGTTTGATTGTTCTTTTTTGCTTGTTTGTTTCTTCTCTTGTTATTAGTTAATCATTTTTAACTTAATTCATTCGCTCGTTCGTTCGCAAAGCGTCAAAATCATCATTCTTTTCCTCCATATGAGTTTCCATCACCCTTTTCCTCTTCTCTAATGCAAAAGTTGAAAGTCTGGTCCGAGTCACACTTGTCATGCATTATCTCTCTCCTCTGTGCATGAGAGGCAAGCATTTGTGCATGAGGGATGTGCTTGCCCACACTAAACACGCGTAACTCCGGAGAATGAGAGACGCATGCAGGTTTTGAGTAATGTTGTCTGTCTGTCATTTCCCTTCTTTCTGG
>NC_051400.1:29889652-29889931 GCF_015228065.2 Penaeus monodon
TCTAGGATGTACGACACTCATCTCCCAAATCCACGATGTACACGATAGCCTCCCCAGCGACAGAATGCCTTCGCCACTGCCCATATAACGCGGGATCAAGGTGGCCCAGTTATCGCGCAGTAGAAAGGGGTAGTCCGGTTTCCCGCCTGGAGGATGAGGGTGGACAGCTTATACTTATGATCAGATGGAGATTATGGCGGTCTTGGATGATATGTGTCGAGGGAGGGGAGTGGTGTCCAAAGCCTTCTGTGCGCAGGGGATTCTGGATGGGATTCAGGG
>NC_051400.1:29890263-29890414 GCF_015228065.2 Penaeus monodon
ATTGCAATAAATCAGCATTTTTTTTTCTCTCTTCTCTCTAGTTAAAAGAGGAGGGCGAAGGCATAGCAAATCATCATTCTCTCAGGCTGCACGAACTGGACATTCTGGTTGAATGACGAGCCTAAAGTAAAATTAGTTTATGTCGAAGCAA
>NC_051400.1:29890470-29890655 GCF_015228065.2 Penaeus monodon
CTGGATATATTTAGAAATCCTCAGTAGAGATTACACTGATAATGAGAGGTTTTGTTAAAAAAGGTCTATAATTTTTTTGATATACGCCTGATATCATGCACGATATTTTTACATGTCTCTTTTGCCTAGAAAACTCTCCAGAGATTTTCAGATACATATGAAAAATAATGGATTTTTTCATTGCA
>NC_051400.1:29891398-29891529 GCF_015228065.2 Penaeus monodon
TTAGCCATCTAGTGTACTTACACAGTGTCGCCTTTATATACATTTATAGTATGTATATGTGATTTTCTACGATCCGCTGACTACCCTCACATCAATGTCCTCCTGGTTCCCCTCCCCCTCCCCCTCCCCCT
>NC_051400.1:29891562-29891643 GCF_015228065.2 Penaeus monodon
GCTATCATGAGCATAGCGTAGTAGTTAGCGAGAGTTTCGGTCATGCACGGAAGGGTACGTTGGGTTAGTTTTATCATGGGA
>NC_051400.1:29893178-29893556 GCF_015228065.2 Penaeus monodon
AACAGAGAAATGGGAAAAATAAACATACAGGCCGATAAACACAGAATCTGATTAACAAAATAGATCACCTATTGAGATAATATATATAATGGGCATTTATCCATACTATCGGTGTGTATCTTTCCCATGTGAACGAACTCAAGGTATCTTCTTGCGTCAAATCTAGATAAGAATCTTTGCTTTTACAATTTTTTTTTTTTTTGCTTATGTATCGTTGCGCTGAGCAGAGAGGCAACAGGTTGGATTATGAATCTGTTTTGGGTTGCATGAGAAAGGTACGAGCTTATGGTGAGTTGGGACGCATTTGGGATTTCTTGGTTTTATTTGTGTGCATGCGTTTGTGTGAGAGAAGAGGAAAGTGTGTGGTGTGCTTGTGTA
>NC_051400.1:29893714-29893793 GCF_015228065.2 Penaeus monodon
CCGTGAAAAATATATTGTGCATAAATTTACAAAAGCAATAATTAAACTACCCAGAAGTTTCCTTTGATAATAGGAGTGT
>NC_051400.1:29893819-29894078 GCF_015228065.2 Penaeus monodon
ACTACAAGGAAGCCGTTTAGTGTAACAGATTAGCCCCGATAATTGCAACGTCTGTCTGTCTAACGAGCCTCCTGCTCACCCGCGCCGCCGCCCGCCAAACCTTTCCTCGGCGCCCTCGATCCGCCGCCCACGCCGCCGCCTTTCGATTTTCCTCTGCAACTTTTCCCTTTTCTCAGGCACTAATTTGCTCGCTTAACTCGACCAGTTCGCTCGATGCGTCGGGGCGGAGGCGGTGTTATTGGGCGGCCACGGGCGGGCT
>NC_051400.1:29894368-29894737 GCF_015228065.2 Penaeus monodon
CTTGCATGTTTGTCTGCCTGTACATATACAGAGAAAAAAGAGAGAGAGACGCGTGTGTGTGAATCCGTGTGTATGTACGTATCACTCCTCCTATCTGCTGAAAAATAGAATTACGTGACACTGAATATCTACTCATATGTGATTATCAGACTCCGAAACGCGAAATCCCAGCTATGGTTCACCGGCGCCAAAACGCATCGCCGAAAACGCATGTGTTTTGTTTCTCTTCATATCTTTCCGCCGCGTTCTGTTAACCAGAAAGTATTGCATAGTCACCCGGTTAAACGAGAATTCCTTTTGAGACGTTTTCGATATAAAACAAAATTTCTTTTAAATTAATTAAGGCCGTGGAGATGTGTTGATTTTCTA
>NC_051400.1:29894807-29895193 GCF_015228065.2 Penaeus monodon
GATTTATTCGTCTTCAAATATTCTCTTTCTACTTCTTTATTCCTTGTAAATAATGGATTTGTTTTAATATTAGATGATAAGTGCGTATAATCAAACGTCTGTATTTTTTTATGGTTATTTTCGTAAAATCATAAATGTTCTTAGTAATGCTGTGCAATATCCAGAAAGGCTGAATATTGATAACCGACGTAAGCTTTTATTATATAGAAATCGGTTCTTCATATAAGTTCGTTGGGCATTATTATACTTTCTTTCCAATGTTTTCTATTGAATATTCACACAGATCTCAAAATGGGAGATAATTTGTACCTTCCTGACAGCATTTATGGTCTGTAAAGAATAGTCCAGTTTTTATGCCATCCCTAACTAAGCACGTATCCCCTGAA
>NC_051400.1:29895248-29895393 GCF_015228065.2 Penaeus monodon
CTACAGCTTTATTTGTCTCATTTTACCTTCCCATACTCGGCTGGCAACGATCTTGCAACACGTCTAACTGGACTGGAGTTTTTTTTATTAGTCTGCAAACTTATGCAATGGCTCAAGATCTTGCGCGGGAAGGGAGGCGTTGATT
>NC_051400.1:29895669-29896031 GCF_015228065.2 Penaeus monodon
TTTATATTCGCTTCTTTTGTCAATTCTCCTTTGAATAATTATTTGAATAACTAACTTTATATCATAGTTGAAATAACCGACGGTCATTACTTCCATATCCATACAATTAAGCATCCGTATCATAATGTTTTCCCAGTCGACGGCACGCAGCTCCGTGCCCTTCTGCAACACGAGGAGCGGAGCAAGAGAAGTGATACGTATAGCGACTGCGCCTTGCCTCGTCTGCATAACCTGACACTTCAAGCACTCCAAGTTAGTTTGCTTTTGCTTCCGTATTTCCAACAAGCTTATGTTTGCTTTGACTAAAGATTTTCAGATTTTCTGTATAGGCATATATAGATGTATGGGTTACTTATACGATT
>NC_051400.1:29896247-29896479 GCF_015228065.2 Penaeus monodon
CCAATTATTCAAACGTAAGGCAAGAGTACTGGATTCTCCGTGCCACATAGCAGGTGCAGATGCAACACGGGGCTTTTGAGATAATGCCAAATGCGGCCATGGAAAGCAACATGGATTAATTCATGTTCGCTAGATTAGACGTAGCCTCCGTTTGGCAATCGTGTACCTGTGTACACTTCACTTAGCTATGTTACTTTCTTTTCCACTCCATATTCTGGGTCACTATCTTGGA
>NC_051400.1:29897370-29897611 GCF_015228065.2 Penaeus monodon
CTCTTTCGCTTCACCCAAATCACTCAAATACGGCAAAGGCGTAAATCAAACAGCAGGGTGCCCCCTACATCCGCCTTGCCTCACAACGGACCCTCCTCCGGGCTCTCCACCTGTCCGCATTCACCGCCCTGGCCTCCGCTCTCGGCACAAAGGCAGGCCGGGCACACTCTGCTGCCATTCATCACAGAAGAAATGGGAAAGAGGACAGTGCGAGGGTATAATATATGATAAAGTGGATGTA
>NC_051400.1:29897739-29897974 GCF_015228065.2 Penaeus monodon
CACGATGTGAATCAGGTCTGGCTACGATTGAATATTGACATGGTATTATTATTAGCTTTATCATTGCGGCGAAGGAGCTTTGATACGATTACGATAATTTGGCGGACCGTGGAAAGACGAAAAATCATGATGATAATACTCTATGTGTCATAAATTCAAGATATGAGTGATTTTCACTAATCTTATTGCTTTGAACTTGCGCAGGTGTGTATGTGTGTGAGCTTTTATGTGTGCA
>NC_051400.1:29898125-29898271 GCF_015228065.2 Penaeus monodon
AGGTTATATTTCTTTCCGTAACTTCAAGGTCTTATTATCAAATTAATTATCCTAATTAATGAATCTTTACCCATGAAATAATGAGAACCCTGCTGTTAGACCTACAATTAACCCTTCAAATCGATAGATATAAACGACCTTCTCTC
>NC_051400.1:29898295-29898631 GCF_015228065.2 Penaeus monodon
CACATATGAATCAAAACACTCACAAAACATGTTCGGTGCGTTACCCCACACTACAAGACACATGATAAATCGAATGAAAATTCATAAGGCACACTCGTATGAAAATGACGGGCGGTAAAATGGTACGTGTCTTTACTAATTAAATCAACAAAAAAATGGTGAAAAAATGAACCGACAAGAGTGAACTGACGTAAGCTTCTGTTTGACTGACGTATTGCATTAACTGATTCACAACACGAGCTCAGAGATATCATTTGAAAGTCGGTTTAGCGATGGAATTCTAGTATTTTTCCGTGGGCAATGAATGTGGCCTTATTTCGTATTATCCTTTTCTAC
>NC_051400.1:29899082-29899492 GCF_015228065.2 Penaeus monodon
ACATCAACTTTATAATTCCTTCTTCCTTTGCCTTATGAAAGAAAGAGAAAACGACAATCCCGTTCGCTCATTTATCACCTTCGACATTCGTACACATTAACACAGATCCGAGGGAAGCGTGATGGCGGTGACGTAGCAAAGAGCTCCTTCCAGACAGGCGATAGATCTTAATAAGATTTGACCTTTTTGATTATTCGTTTTCGTGGTTCAGCTCGTGTGAGGATGTCTCCGAGGCACGGAAGAAGATCAGAACAGAAGCAGAATTGGACGAACGGGAATAACAGGGGAATGAAGAAAATGCGCAAGGGGGAAGAAAGTGGATGACGCTAAATAAGCAAAACATGTGAGACTCTGAAGGGGAAACAAATTTCTTGTTATATCGAAATGGAAAGATAAAGAAAAACAGGCAA
>NC_051400.1:29899979-29900196 GCF_015228065.2 Penaeus monodon
ATAATGATCGTAATAAGAACATAGTTAATAAGCGAGATGCTGAAGAGGAAATAGATATGAAAAGACGAACAGGATGAGGCTGAGTAACCGATAGTCGATGAAAGAGACAAAGGAATAGGGGAGAAGGGGAGGTAAGGAGAAGGATAGGCAAAGCAACCGAGAAGCGATAAAAGAGAGGAAAAGGAAACGACAAGAAGTCCTGGCGATGTCCTGAGTC
>NC_051400.1:29900803-29901172 GCF_015228065.2 Penaeus monodon
GAGAGAGAGGATAAGGACAATAATGTACAAAATAAAACCGAAGCAAAACGAAAAAACTATAAAACGAAGGCAAAAGAAAACCGCCAAACGAATAATACAAGGAAGGAACGAACGAAAAAAACCACACACACACAAAAGCAGAGACAAATGAGGAAAAAAAACGTGTGGCGTAGGGTCCTCAGTCGCAGTGAGGAGGTGCGATCGGAGGACGCACTGTGTCTGTGGTCTTTCTCTCGCTGATTGACGGGTACCCATCCGTCTCCCTGGGCTCAAGGTATCCTGCTTATCAACTTGCCTTCCTTTCGCCGAGCAACGCCCTACATTGGGAAAGATAGAGGTCACTTCCTTGGAGGGGAAATGGTGAGCGTC
>NC_051400.1:29901473-29901930 GCF_015228065.2 Penaeus monodon
GCTTATCTTTCTCTTTCTCTCCTTATCAATCAGTCTATCTATCTACCCCACTCCCTTCCTTTTTCCTTCTCCCTCTCCGTTCTACAAAGGGTTCTGAGCCCTCAAAGAGTCTTCTCTTTACCCTATTGTATTCACAAAAAGAAAAAAATAAATCTTCAGAATACGATACCTTGATGGCAACAGTGTCTTAGCGGAAGTAATCAACAAAAAGAAATTAAATTCTCAATAAAGAGTCTCTTCGTCATTAACGTCCAAGTGACTTGAAAAAAAAAATATATTTTTTTTTAAACACTGTTTTTCTTAAAACTATTATTTCCTACATTTAAGGGGAACTGTAGCACGAGTCAGTTCTCTAAAGATAACTTCAGATGGGAAAATTCATAGATTCGTTAATTCATAGATTCGTTAAGTTAATTTAAAAGCAATTCAATTATCATTGTCATCATATAGCTCAAGT
>NC_051400.1:29902276-29902428 GCF_015228065.2 Penaeus monodon
GTAAGTTTCCTTAATAATACTCCACAATGGCATTTTGTAGGTTGACACTGAAAGTCACAAATTAGTGTCAAACAACTATCAGTGATCTAAGATTAATGATCTGACTATAATTTCTCCTTTTTGATTCACATCAATATATTGATTTAGTCTAT
>NC_051400.1:29902463-29902585 GCF_015228065.2 Penaeus monodon
GACGTCATATATGAAGAATAATGATCGTAAGTTACAGGAATGACAACGTTGTTTATATCATATCACACCGCATTAGTAGGTAAGAATATGACTAGCAATATTTCTGTATCTACACTAGTCCC
>NC_051400.1:29903726-29904478 GCF_015228065.2 Penaeus monodon
ATCGCTCGCATGTATCCTGCCGCAGTCCCTCCTCTAACACTCACTATTGAATCAAAGAAAACCAATTTTCCACCAATGAATACGTTTACCCTTGTGTGTTATTCATAAATTTTCTGCTCAAATGAAGACATTGAGGCTGGCTGCCGCTGAGTCGCGTGAGGACGAGGGTGAACGTAGAAAGGAAAGTTATAAATGACGAAGCGAAAATGACATGGAGTCGCAAGAAAGTTGGTGAGAAGCGAGATGACCGACGAGACGAGAGCGAGCGTCCGTATGGAAGTTTGTCGTTGGTTATATTTTCATGTTGAATTACCGTTTCCTTATTCTTTCCTTGGGTTTCATCTTGATATCCTTTTCGCATACTGATAAGTTTTTGATATGTCTGATTTGTATTCCTGATTCGGATTTCGTTTTGGAATTTTCATGCTGCGAATTTCGGTTTGTAACTATTCTTTAAGCCGAATCCTCACCTTCTTCAGCTTATAGCATTTTTCAACCTAACTTGATCAAAATGAAAGTCTTAATGCATAATAATTTTAGACCATAAAAAACAGGCAAAGAAAAAGTGGCAGTGTTACTTCCCCGTCGCCTCCTCTTCGAAAAAAGTACATGCTCAGCTCTTCTGAATTTCTACAAACTCATTCATTTTTTCCCCTACTGGGTCTTCGCTCATGGGTGTTAAAAATCAGCTTTTTTCTTGGTTGACATACTTCTTCAATATATAAACTGTTCTCAGTATCTTCAGTGGGTAG
>NC_051400.1:29905651-29905829 GCF_015228065.2 Penaeus monodon
CACACACACATATATATACCTTACACCTAATCGCTGTTTTCGGCGAGTTGCCTGCACCCCCACGGAATGGCCCAAAGTCATTTCAGCAGAAATCAAGGCAAAGCCGTTTCTGCTTCCAGGCTCGCGCGCCCTTCACTGCCAATCGATGGAGTCCTTTGCGCTCAATCCTAGGGAGAGG
>NC_051400.1:29907638-29907795 GCF_015228065.2 Penaeus monodon
ATTCATAATAACCATGAATACAGTAACTGGAACTACATATAAATAAATTTTCATCGCTCCTCCCCCTCCCAAAAAATAATAATAATTTAAGAAAAACTACACATACGAAGAACAGGTTCATCTTTGAAACTTGTCACGTGATGGGAAGAGGCCAGTA
>NC_051400.1:29907866-29908289 GCF_015228065.2 Penaeus monodon
CCACACTTTCGTATTTTGAAACTGGGGCGTCTTGGGTTTTCCGGAGGTTTTCGATCTTTGATTATGTGTGTAAGGATCTTCATGTACGTTTTTTGGAAGGTTTGTGTACACAGATTAGCATGGCGGGGTTGTTTGTGTGTCTTTTATAGATTTATTGATTCTTAAGTATATTTCTGAGTGCAAGTAGAAATTCCATGTAAAAACAAGATACAAGATGGATATAACGTAACTAAGACATGGCAGCTACTAAAGCTAAAGGGACCAGAGGCACGCGGACATACAGCACTGTATTCCAAATGAATCATGCACGAGCAGTTAGAGTTGGACTGATCTGTCACTCGGTTACGTCGTTACGGCTGCTTCATCCTGGCATTTTTCTCCTCGCCAAGCTGGAAGGGGTTCCCATTAATACGCACGCGCGCG
>NC_051400.1:29908561-29910395 GCF_015228065.2 Penaeus monodon
GCTATTTCCTTTTTCATGTCTTTCCTGAACCGCTCATCCAATCAACTTCATACTCGACGCTGCAGATAATTTGGCGCTGAAAAGAACACAAACACACAGACATTTTCTGTGCATACAGTGTACTTATGCCTACATTTGGATATATTACACGTTTACTCCTGAAAGGCGATATAATACAACTAAACCGTTACACACGCAGTGCATTACGATACCAGAACAATATAATAACACCGATACCAAAAAAAAAATACTGGCGCAACACTACGCAATAACGACCACGCAATCGAACCCCACAAATTACGGAGCTGCTTGACAATCTCTATTCTCAATTAAATTTCTTGTGAACTCACTTTCCCTTCATAACGCGGAATTCTTCAGAAAGCGAGCATCTCCATTTCACAATCGGAGCAGCGATCGACCCGCTGCTTCGTCACCGTCGCCGTCTTGCTTCCACTGCGGGCCGGCGTCGAGGTGGTGGGCGGGGCATTTCGGATGGTTTGAGGGGAACGGTGGATCGGGGTGATGGAACGGTGGAACGGGGTGATGGAACGGTGGAACGGGGGGGGGTGATAAAACAGTGGAACAGGGGGTGATGGAATGGTGGAAGGGAGGGGGGGTGATAAAACAGTGGAACAGGGGGTGATGGAACGGTGGAACGGGGGGGGTGATAAAACAGTGGAACAGGGGGTGATGGAACGGTGGAACGGGGGGGGTGATAAAACAGTGGAACAGGGGGTGATGGAACGGTGGAACGGGGGGGGGTGATAAAACAGTGGAACAGGGGTGATGGAACGGTGGAACGGGGGGGGGGTGATAAAACATTGGAACAGGGGGTGATGGAACGGTGGAACGGGGGGGGTGATAAAAACAGTGGAACAGGGGGGTGATGGAACGGTGGAACGGGGGGGGGTGATAAAACAGTGGAACAGGGGGTGATGGAACGGTGGAACGGGGGGGGTGATAAAACAGTGGAACAGGGGGTGATGGAACGGTGGAACGGGGGGGGTGATAAAACAGTGGAACAGGGGGTGATGGAACGGTGGAACGGGGGGGGTGATAAAACAGTGGAACAGGGGGTGATGGAACGGTGGAACGGGGGGGGGGGGGTGATAAAACAGTGGAACAGGGGTGATGGAACGGTGGAACGGGGGGGGTGATAAAACAGTGGAACAGGGGGGTGATGGAACGGTGGAACGGGGGGTGGGGTGATAAAACAGTGGAACAGGGGGTGATGGAACGGTGGAACGGGGGGGGGTGATAAAACAGTGGAACAGGGGGTGATGGAACGGTGGAACGGGGGGGGTGATAAAACAGTGGAACAGGGGTGATGGAACGGTGGAACGGGGGGGGGGGTGATAAAACATTGGAACAGGGGGTGATGGAATGGTGAAATGTGAGGCGATGGAACGGTAGAACGAGGAGTTATGGAATGGGGGAATGGGGAAAAGGGGGGCGGGAATAATGGAATGCTGAAACGAGGGGATGATGGAACGGGGAACGTGCAGCGAAGGGACGGTGGAACGGGGGATAATGGAACAAGGGAATGGTGGAACGGGGGTCATGGAACAGGGGAACGTGAGATGATGGAACAGAGGAACATAAATAGTGGAACGTGGGATAATGGAACAAGTGAACGGGGAATAATGGAACAGTGGAACGCGAGGTGGTGGAACAGGGGAACGGGGGAATGGCGGACTGAATGGGATGTACCTTCTTTGTGAAATGAAAAACGTTTGACTGTTATTGCCACTGATGGACAGGTATCCCGTAAGGAGAATAAAAGTAATGCCATATTTGCGTGATTGTATATAGAAGGAACATGAAAGGGGGATGA
>NC_051400.1:29910706-29910799 GCF_015228065.2 Penaeus monodon
ACCTATTTCTAGAGCGCGCCGGCCCTTTGCGAGCCAGACAGTAAGGAGAGCAGGGAAGGCGTCGCAGGAGGCGGGGCAGACAGCGGGCGCGAC
>NC_051400.1:29910833-29911929 GCF_015228065.2 Penaeus monodon
AGCCTTGGGCGTGAGAAACGAGTTCACTTTCAGTTTCATCTCCGCCGGAACGAAACGCCTCACCCCCAGTGTTAACGGTGCACGAGAATCCTTGAGTACACGAGGTCCTTACACATGCTATTGACCAGCGTAGGGGAGGCGGAGGGAAGGGAACGGGTTCGGAATGTACTCTGAACGGCTGGGTTCCTTAGCCTTACGCAATATGGAGCTCTTACCCGGAAACGGGAGGTAGAAAGAGGGGGAAGTTTACGTTCTGGTTTACATTTGGGTTTTGACAGATTCTGGTTTTATAGCAAAGATCACACTTGGCAACAACAAACTTGGCAACATAAACCGTTTTTATTAACAACAAACTGAGCAACAAGAATTTTTTTTCTTTATTTCGATTAAATTAATGTAATTTCTAAGTCATATGAGTCAGGAAATCGTATACGCTCTTTCACATACCTGAAGGGAATATCAAATGATAAGTCTATGAATATAGGGATTATGGATGGAAAGTTTTCGCACCTCTGTAGAGATATTAATCACTGGCAAGAAAACCCAAGACACATACAAAGAGACCTTGGCCGCCCATAAGACTTTCAAGCATGCGTAGAACCCCTCACTGTTAGAAAGAAAATATTTAGAAGCGAAGTGACCTGGGGACAAGTTGCAACTGTAACCTCGCCTCGGTTACTGTGACGAAATATATGTTCTCGTAATATACATATACGTCACGTTGTTCTTTCTTCTTCGCTATACGTGAGAAGCTCCACCAAGGCTATTAGCCTTTTTTCTGTCTACTCCAATTATCTGACTTTCATAATGGAGATGAAAAGAAGGAAATAAAATCATTCTTAGCATACCTTTCTGAATAAAAAAAGGGCATTAGGGCTTCATTGATATGTATCCCAAACTGAGGGCTCAACGTTCGGAATATCAAACGCCCGGACACTGGAAGCCGTAGGTAACACCCGGCCAGAATTAATGCCCAGATAGTTTTATTTTCTCAGATGAGAACAAGACGAGAGACACTTCGATAACATGCGATCGCAACATAACGACACCGAACTTCTGTTTCGTCTAAAATAAAACTGCGCTCTCTCTTAGCCCG
>NC_051400.1:29912493-29912763 GCF_015228065.2 Penaeus monodon
CCCCCCTCCGACGAGCATCAGAACACAGAAAGTTGCCCACACATACAACCGTTTACTCAATCTGGAGGCCACCGTCGACAGCATTTTTGAAGATGGACCCAATCGACCGGTCTGCAGTGGCTCGCCAAGGAGTAAGATACGGCGACGGGGAAAAAAAACTGGAATGGTATACTTTCACAAGTGAAGCCTCATCTATGGTATGCAAATTTTTGTTTGTAGTTTTCGGCTGTGAGTCGTTTGCATACATTTTATTCAGGTAAGCGGAATGTC
>NC_051400.1:29914201-29914580 GCF_015228065.2 Penaeus monodon
CCCTTTCGGCTTTTCCTTTTCGGCTTTTCCCTTTCGGCTTTTCCTTTTCGGCTTTTCCCTTTCGGCTTTTCCTTTTCGGCTTTTCCCTTTCGGCTTTTCCTTTTCGGCTTTTCCTTTTCGGCTTTTCCTTTTCGGCTTTTCCCTTTCGGCTTTTCCTTTTCGGCTTTTCCTTTTCGGCTTTTCCGAGTGCGAAGGCGAGCTATTTGACATCCGGCTTCACGAGGCAGCATGGCAGCTGCCAGCGCACCACATCGAGCTTCTCTTCCACTATAATCTCTTGTTTATCTCAAGACATTTAACGCCGTTTTTATTATTGTCATTTTCTGAGATTCAACATCAAGTCTTGGTGACTTAGATTCACGGGTAAATACTAATCCAG
>NC_051400.1:29915698-29918534 GCF_015228065.2 Penaeus monodon
CTGCCAAGCTTAACGATGCCATTCTCATTCTCACAAAGCACCCTCGGCTCCCTGAATACTAAATGTTGAAGCCGCGCTCCGTGCATACAGATCGGCGTGTCACTCCGTGCGCTACAGGCGAGTCTCCCTCGTGGCCGAAACGAGAAGAAAAGAAGAAATTTGCTAATTTCATCTTTATTTTGTGTGATGATTAGTTGTTTATTAGTCATTAGCGTATCACTGGAAGAGGCGGATGTAAAAAAAAAAAGGAAGGAAAAAAAGGGCGGGAAACAGTAATATTCGCAATCTATATCGTTTAACTTTTATAGTATATAAGCCGTAAAAGCTAAGAAAAAAATATCGTTAACAACTGATTTACGTCGCGAAAAACTGCCACGAAAACGTCTGAAGATAAGATCCATTAGTGTTATTCGTCTTCAGCAACCGGTCCATCGTGTCCTTTGCCGCCATTTTTATCGGCCGGTCCATCGACGTGGGAATAATTGAGCAATTGAGCCATCGAGGTCGTTACAAAAAAGTGGTAATTGACATCACCTAAAGTCGTTCTACAGTCGATTGCTTGGTAGTTGATGGGTTTTAAATCTGATTTCAATTAGGTGATTGATGATTATTGTTTTTATTGTTTTGTTAATCAAATGAAATCAGGTTATATTGATTGATCTGTAAATGAGTGATCATTATCAGTTTGTATATTTGGATACAGTTAACTGATGAAGGAATAAGAAATAGTTCGTAAATCTTATTATAACTGAACGATTGTTATTATTGTTCTTTTTGTCACGACCGGTATATGCCTGTGGATTTCTCTGTACTTCTCTTTTTCTTTAGAATTTTTCTGTACTCTCTCTTTTCACTTTGCGACGCGCGTGATATGACGACGATAACCCAGGGAGTCAGCGTTAGACACCATCCGAATACTTCACTGTTTCCTAGAGTCAAAATCGATTCCTTGAATGTTTTGTTGAAATAAGAATGGGATAGTTGTCAGTGAAAGAAGCTTCTGCACGTACAAGGGATGTTTGCAAGTGACGGTATATATCGCTGCGAGGCAAGGGGAGACTATTTTCTTGCCATTTACTGTATCAGTGCCGCTGCTCCTTTGAACTTCTATTATTTACGTTCAGATATGACGCATAAGCACAAGAAGTACGGGCGCATTCACATAACACAACCCCTGTAAGTTCATGTGTATAGGCGTACGCGACCTTTCCCTACGCACACACAGACCCGATTCCCGCACACCGTACGCAGTGACATGTTTCCGTGACGGTATATTGTCTGGGAACAATCGCCATTTTCGCAAACCTTCCCACCGTTTCAGATGCCGGAAGACTGTCGCAACGGACGCTCTTCGGTCACGTGACTCATTCGTGGAGGATGACTGAACTTCGTCCTATCTTCAGACTAAGTAGACCATTACCGCCAATGCAATATACATTTGTATCGCGAGAACCGGCAAAAATCTTGCATGCAAGGGGAGAAGAGGTGGTAACCGAAGTCTCATTCCTTCAGATATGATTAGATAAGGTTTCCACTTCCCTCTCCTATTTGGAAATGCAACAGTTGTAGCACTTGTGATAACGCCGTGACATTTAACGCATTTGTGCTTCTTAGTATCGGACAAATGGACATAAATAGCTTTTATGACTCATATAATTTTCAGTACATTAACCCGCAGCCCTTTTAAGTACCCCGTGAACATGAACAATGGAATCTTAACGGACAAGAGCATAAGGCAGCTGAGCACTTTCACTGTTCGCCGGCCAAGCGACGACATGAGGGAGAGTGAGTGTAGCGAGGGAGAATCTGGCCTTATACACACGCTCCCTTGAGTCCGCGTGAAGTTCAGCAACAATGGTTTCCCCTTTGTCATCTTCAATTGCAATAGTTTGTTAATCAACTGGAGGAAGAAATTATTCTGAGTATTCATACGTTCTTACATCGGATGTGATAACGATACTCTTATGCTGAGCACCGTTGCCGATTTACCAAAGCTAGACATTTTGGCGTATATGGAATGGGTGTATTGCGGGCTACTAATTCACCTGTTTATTTTTTCAGTGAAGGTTGTATCGTTACTCATGGAAGATTTATGGATGAGTACTATCACAAGAAAAGGAAGGTGTTGTAGCGGAGCTCAAACAAAAGGAAAAAACTTGACCACTAAATGGAAAGGAAAAAAGGAGAAGAAAAAAATATTTTGTACAATCCTCGAATCTGGTTTTCACTGTGCTAATTGTAGGGCTCTTGTTGACACGCCCTTTCTCTAATCAGTCTAATTTGGAATTAGAAAACTTTTATCTGATTCTGTAGTTTTATATTCCTTCTCCTCCGAAACGAAAGGTAATGAATAAGAGGAAGAAAAGCAGGAAACGTAGAGACAGACACAAAAATATGAAAAAAAACACGATCATTGCCTTCGGACAGTTGTGCATCAAAGTAAACATTACTCTTCTTAAATAATTTTATATTGTTTGATCGTTAAATCTGATAAAATGGCGGAATATGTTAGCATGAGTTAACACTTTCGCGTTTTTTTTCCTTTTAATTTATTGGCTTACGTCGCGCATACCTAAACAAGTTTTTTTTTTTTTTTATTAAAGCAACAGACTGCTACATCATCGACCAAGGTGGAGAAATACTTACTGTATCTATAAGGAACATTTCACTTGCTATTCAGAATTCTGGAAAATGACGAATAAGCTTTTTTTTCTTCTTTTTCGTCTTGTTTGCGTGTATTTTCCCTTTGTATCAATCATTTCCTGGTTGAAAAGTTTGCTCAAGAAAAATGGAAGGTAAGCTTCAAAAAATATTTAGTTTCTTTAATATTTCCCTT
>NC_051400.1:29918824-29919083 GCF_015228065.2 Penaeus monodon
TGTGTGTGATCCACGAAGTACTGCCATCCATACCACCCAACAACAACAAAAAATCGTGTCCTTCAACTATACATAATTTCCATCATATGTGCCTTATTGTTTTGAAAAAATGCTAATAGCAGTAATATAAATTCCACAGCGATTCCGTTTCTTTAATTAGAAGGCCCTAATTTAGCCTGCATAAGGATAATAAAAACATAAGAAGTTATGCTATCGTAATACTTATACTTTCTTCGTTTTAATGAAGGGTTTTACGTCA
>NC_051400.1:29920718-29920970 GCF_015228065.2 Penaeus monodon
CGAAAGCACCAAGACTGAATTATCATTCTTTTACATTACTAATAATGGAGTGATGTCTTTGAAACATAATGACTTACTCAACATAATGTCTAAGGCAACATTGACATCGTACTTGAATTTCAAAACCAATGTCCACGGAGAATGCCCGTAAAAAATCCTCAACATTAAGGTAATGTGAGTAAACGGGAAATTCTTAACGAGGGTGGATGGTCGAAGTTGAGTCCAAGTAGAGGTCTGAGTCTGAGTAGTGTA
>NC_051400.1:29921301-29921885 GCF_015228065.2 Penaeus monodon
ATCTGCGTTTCTTCAATTTCATGCGTACTAGTTCCTGTAAAAATATCACGGAGAATCAAAACGTGTCATGGCAATTACGCTACACTTGAAAGGGCTACACAGCGAAAGTTTGCGAGAGAAAAAAATAAATAAAAAGACATATTTATTTCTGCATATATTTCATATACAAAATTTCAGTAAAGAAATTATACTCAATATATAATAATCTTTGATATATGGAATATATTTATATACCTTAAGTAAAATATATTACTACACAGAGTCTGACGATTCATGAAGTAAACCAAGCTGCCCCCAGAAAAGCTAATAGCCATTGCTAAAGTACATGTATATGACTTAGGGTTTACTACAGCATTTTTTTGGTCACAAGACAGATTATATACGTATAGGTTCAGTCTTGTAAATGCAACTAGAAATGCTGAATGATATGTGAAGAGTAGATATGATCACTATTTGTGGATGCTCTAGGGCACTAGAGCAGCACAACATGGGCGCATTATATCAACTGAAGGCTTGCTGGACAGAGCCTAAGATTGGACGGAGGGGGGGGGGTTGTATGGGATGAGTATTTTTGTAGATTTCCC
>NC_051400.1:29922308-29922557 GCF_015228065.2 Penaeus monodon
CAAGATTTCACAACCGTCTTTTCCTGGTGAGTCGGGACGGCAAAGTGTCTCATCCGACCAACTCATCTGATGGATTCTTGCACGCAGAGAAAAGTGTATATGTGAACTCAAGTATTGCATCATCACACCACAAGAATTCCGTGAAGTGCATGCAACATCTGTGCATCTTCTGGGTGTAGTTTTAAGACCAGTTTCTTTTTCAATAAACAGATATATCTCATTTCACCAGTTATACCAGAAGTATGGACG
>NC_051400.1:29922809-29923114 GCF_015228065.2 Penaeus monodon
TTTGTGTGTGTGTGTGTGGCTAATTGGTATTTTGATTTCCTAAGTTTTTTATATTGCTATAATTCATATAAAGTTTTACATTTACATTTTACATTTCTATAACCTTCAAAACAACTTCAGTTCCAATTGCGAAAAGAACAGCCGTATTTTATGAGCGTTGCAAGAACCACCAATAAAGTCACTAACACGTTTTAGTTTCGAATTCGCGCCGCATTTCGCCCTCGACCGTCACAGCGAGCTGCTTCCTCGTTCGCTTTCCCCGGCGGCCGAGAGGGACCGCTCAGCGCCCCCTCATTTTGGCGAGG
>NC_051400.1:29923160-29925326 GCF_015228065.2 Penaeus monodon
CAGGCGTAGAGGTCGGGGGGAGGGGGGGACGCGGGCTGGGGGTCCGGGCTGACCTGGGGATAGGCAAATAGTTCTAAGTGTCTGAAATAAGAAAAGAAAGTGAAAACCTATGTTCCGCCAGCATTCTGGAATATTAACGAAACACAAATAAATCATATACTGAGTGTATACGATTGCTGCATCTCTTAATTCATGAACCACAGAATCAGATGACGAGCTAATATTTCACATCTTTATCATCTCTGGCACATTAGAGAGAACAGACAATTGCAGGTTTACAGACGCCTCGAGGGCCGGCCGCCGGGCACCCAGGCGAGACCTGGGCGCCGCAGTACCTGGGTCTGGGACTGAGTCGGGACCGCACTGTCGGCGACGGGGGCTGCGCGTGTCCCGGCTGCAGCGACACGGGCGAAACGGACCGTCGCGGGGGAGTGGGCGGCTGGGCGCGGGCGTGATGGTGGAGTGGCGGAGACACGGATCTCCGAGCACGCGCAGACAGGCGCGACGGGGACAGCGAACGTCGAGGAGCGGTTGGGGAAGGAACGTGGGCGCGGTGTCGGGATGTGGGCGGCGTAGACGGACGTGGTGGCGTGGGTGGCCTGGGAGGTGGCGCCGTCGGGGTCACACGCGTCAAGCTTAGAGGCGCCGACGCCGCTCTCGACCGCCATGTGAGAGCGTGGGAACTGTTGTCTGCTGTGGAGGCGTTCGCAGGGCCGGGGGCGTGGTGCTGCGAGGACGACGGAAGGGCGGCGGAGGTGGAGGACGGGTGGCACCACGCCGGCGCCGAAGCGGGCGACTCCGCGACCGAGTTCTGAGAATCGCATCGCCACACGCACGAGGCGCTACCGGAGCCCTGGGGGGCCGCGCTCTGGCCCCACGAGGTTCTCGCTGCGGCCTCGTCGCCGGTGGAGTTCACGGGGTCGTGCGGCCAGGACGACGTGGACGCAGCCGGCTCAGCCTGGCCGCCGCAGGCGTGCCTTGAAGGCCATTCTGGGAAAGAATCTGAGGCTGCTTTGGCACAGTCCGGGGGCCCCGTGGAGCTTACTTCGGTCTCTAAATAACCATTTCTTGACTGGGACGACCACTCTGATGACACAGTTTGCTCCACACGACCCGCTTCCATATGCAAGCCTGTTGGAGACCAGCTTGATCTGGATACGAAGGATTCGCTGGTTACACTGGAGGACTCCAAGGACCATCTGGAAGAGGAGGGCGGCGTCCCGGACCCTCGTCTGGAGTGGCCAGACACGAAGGCCGCTTCCGACGAGTCAGCAGGGCACGGCCCGCTCGTCCCGCTGGCGCCGGGCGTCGAGTTATGAGGTATATCACAGAAGGAGGGCGCATCGAGGCCCAGGTTAGAACTGGACACTTCGAAGGCAGCTTGGGTGGAGGAACTGGACATTTCAGCGTAAGGAGGGGAGTCCAAGCCCGCTTTGGAGGAACTTGGAGACGCGTCTGCTGCGTCCCCTTCAGCGCCACGGCTGGAGGCCACAGGGAGGTTAAAGCTATTTGACAAGGTCGTCGAGGTGGGTTCTGTCGACGCCGCAGCGGAGGGCGAGGGAGCCGGCGAGGGAGCCGACGCCTCCGCGGGCGAGAAGGCGGAGGTCGACGAGGGAGACTGCGACCCCGGGGAGCTGGACGGCATCGCGCGGGAGGTGACTTCATCTGACGACGAAGGGGACGCTGACGGCGACGGGGGAGGCGTGTGCTCGGGTGAGGGCGGAGGAGCTGCCATGGTGGTGGCGTCTTGGCATGTCCTGTTGAGGGAGGGACGATCAGTCACACAGAAAATCATTTATAAAAGACGATTCGTCTTGAAATTATATGAAAAAAGGCAAGAAATATCTATAATATGAACAGTTTTGACATTATATTAAAAAGGAAAATATACATATTATGCATCAAACTGACATAACAATTAAATCACCTTACAATTGTGTATGTTAATCAAGAATAAAAATAATTTTTAATACGGAAGGCCATCTATCGCCATTTATCTACACTGAAGTATACTCCACATATTGTCTATTTAAAAGTACAATTTATCAACGCAACTTTATAACAAAATTAGATATGTACCTTATTAGGAAATCCGTAATTAACACAATAGAATACTAATAGCTGTATTAACAAATATTAGGATTATTAAAGATCAAGATGAAGTTT
>NC_051400.1:29925405-29925541 GCF_015228065.2 Penaeus monodon
AACAATAGTAAATAACGCAAAGTTTAAGGTGTGAATCAATAACTTTAATAAAAACCCTTAAGGTTATACATGCAAGATCTAATACTTTACTTGCATAATTATTTTGCATTTGTCAGCTTTATTCTTCCTTTCAAAA
>NC_051400.1:29925914-29926190 GCF_015228065.2 Penaeus monodon
ATGCATGCAAAGCAACCTCAGGGCCTTTGCATGCACGGAGAGATAAAAAAAAAAAAGACCCACAAGTGAAAGTAAAAGATTAATATATATGACTCTCCATCACACAGCTCGGCTGCGCTTGCTCACCCGCATGTGATGGGCGTGCGTGGGCGTGCATGGGCGGCCTCAAACTACTACTCTTTGTTCTGGGCTTTCTTTAGGTCTCATGTGGGGAGAGGGATCGCCTGTCACTTGTATCCAATGGCTTTATGTATTACAAGTTTTAGTCATGTGGAT
>NC_051400.1:29928401-29928575 GCF_015228065.2 Penaeus monodon
ACTAAGTACGATATAACAGTAACACCGCTTACACTCCGATGACTAAGGACAGTGGATTCCGGTACGTGTAACGGGGCAGTACGTACGGGCAAGGTCTCTCCCCGCGAGCACCTGGGCGCAATGCACGGATGAGGTGCACTTCTGCGGTCGATCTGTTAACGGCTCTTTAAGGCT
>NC_051400.1:29930129-29931797 GCF_015228065.2 Penaeus monodon
TTGTCATTCCTCCGCCAAAAAGCCACTTCTCCCCCGCCAGCGGCAGGAATCCCAAGGCGCCTCTCACTTCCCCGCACAAAGGCATTCCGCCTCGGGTGAGACATGTCACACACCCCGCCTCATTCCCCCCGTGCCTCAGACGCCTCATGTGAACGACTGGAGATAAGCGCTATCTCAGACGACGCATTTGGAGACTTTTTCTGACTGGGAAGCATTTCAAATAATCCGCCCAGATCGTGCGTGCGAGGCACCTCGGACCTCGACGTGGCTACATATGGTGATGCTTCCTGCTCAACGGAACGTCTCATTAGATCACCTTATTCGGCCATTGGCTTAATCATCACATTGTGTGTGTAAATAAATTCACGAGCCTTATACGCCAAGCCTACAGCCTTAGGGCCTGTTGCATAAGACTTATTATCAGGCGACTCCAGTAATAACACTTCACCTGAGATTTCCGTAAAAATGTTGTTGTAGTACTATTAATTCTAGGTTCAGCAGGTAGTCAGGATTCTCACCTTAAGACTGCAGGGTTGTTGATTAATCTCCTGGCGTTTGTGGACACATATTAGCAGATTTGATGGCTTAAATCCAAGTAAAAATGTGCACTTAAAACTTGCACACACACACAACCCATCCCAAAGGACTTCAACTCCCAAGACATTCACTCTCGTACAGAAATGTCATCACGGCGATGTCACCATAAGTATCACGTTTCCATGTTTAGTGCCCTGCCAAGATCAAACGTAGAAAATGATCATTTTATGCAATGATTTGGATGTTACTCGAATAGCTGGTGTGTGGGTATGCGGGATTGCCTCGTACGTCTGGCAGCTATGCTGTCTCCTTTCCCTTTCAATCATCATTATATTTAACATTGTGCGTGCAAATTATTTTCCTCGTAGCAGGTTTGAGACATTCGGTAATTATTCAATTTGTCACACATTAAGCCCTATTTGTCTCCCTATACGTCTCTGCACAGCATTAAAATCCTTAGAGTGGAGACAACGGCAAGCGACACGTGGAATGGAAGATCCTTGAAAAGTGAATAATGCGAGTAAACAAAAAACTCGGTGGCGATGACGCAATCTTTGCGTTGCTTCAGACACCAAGACCATATTATTTCTTTTAAAAGAGCGTGTAATTTCGTGGATATGCTATTAGCAGTGACAATCAAAACTGACGGTAGTAATATAACGACATGTTGCAGACTTGCCAACCCATAGTAAATACAGTATTTGGTAGAAGTACTTAGATCATGAGTAAAGTCAAGGTAGAAATACCAAGAGAATGGGTAAAGTCGAGGTAGAAACACTTTGAAAATGAGTTAAGGCAAGATATAAGCTAGAAATATTTAAAGAATGAGCAAAGGCAAGATAGAAAAGCTTTCGAAATGAGTAAAGTCAAGGTAGAAATGCTTTCGAAATGAGTAAATGCAAGGTGGAAATGCTTAGAGAAAGAGAAAAGACAATGTAAAAATATTTAGAGAATGTGTAAATGTTGTAAGGCTGTGCTCATTCGAGATGTTCAGCATAAGTACACAATAGGAGTATGAGCAGAAGGTTGTTGAGAAATCACCCTGACCCCGGCGCCGACTCCGTGACCTGACCACGGCCAACTCTCCCGGACTTTCTTCCAGCTATTTCAGGGTACGTCTCCTGTTGAGAC
>NC_051400.1:29938230-29938549 GCF_015228065.2 Penaeus monodon
GATAAAACGCAAATCATTCCAACATGGAGGGGAAAAAATACTTATTGTCACGAAAAAAAAAACAGTTTACAGACTCTGAACCATCTTTTTTTTTCAGAAGAAAACAAGAATAATTAAAAGAAACTAAAAGAATGTGATTCCACAATAATCTCGAGCATTTGTGTTCACTTTAACAGCTACATCGCTCGAGTTAGTCACGTGACCGCTAACGCATCAGCCATCTGGCGGGAACGACAACCCACTTTGAGGATACGGTAAACGTTAGCTCCAAATCGTACATTATTTTGAGGGTATTTTGCTTATTAAATTCAGAATGTTG
>NC_051400.1:29938579-29938782 GCF_015228065.2 Penaeus monodon
TTTTTTTTTTTAGACAGGAAAGCTTTATTTATTTTGTTACTTTCATTACCCAGCAAATAGCTTAAGATTTTTTTAACACGAGAGTTTGATAAATTTAGTTATTTTTTTGTAGTCTGTATGTGGCTTTAGCACTCGGCTTTTAAATATATAGGTATTATTGTAATATTAGTTTTATAAGGCATAGCAAAAAACAGACTAGAACA
>NC_051400.1:29938866-29938935 GCF_015228065.2 Penaeus monodon
ACAGTTAACCTTTTTCTAGTAAATGTGAACCGAACTGGATAACACGATTACTTTACGTCACGTGTTTAT
>NC_051400.1:29938966-29939066 GCF_015228065.2 Penaeus monodon
TCCAAACAGAAATTATCAGAGAAACTTCCCGTTCCTTGCGAACTCATTTTTATGGAGCTTCATCATCTCGAAAGTGACAAAAATGAGACCATGACTTACA
>NC_051400.1:29941592-29942241 GCF_015228065.2 Penaeus monodon
TTTGGTAATGAAATTCTTCATATTATTTCAAGTCGTAATTCTTTTCCAACTGGGAGAAATTGCAAAATTAAATGAAAACAAAGTTTACATCCGTCCAGTTCGTCGCGAGTTTAATGTTAACCCTTCTTATAGAAATACATGAATTACATTAAAAATAGTTTTATACCCCTTCCCCCTCGTTTAATTCTGGTCACAGGCATGGCTCTTATTAAATATGTTTGATATAGTCATTAATTATCTCGTAATACAGTGTTCTCCGCTGCTTTGTCGTTTGTGGTGGATCGTGTGTGACAAAGCACATTCCTGCAACTTTGTCTAAGTCGACACCTCACGAACACACCTTCCTTTCTATACAGCACATTATTACATACTATAATATAAAAACAGGCACAAACAGCAACAAATACTCATCACAGCCCATGCAGAAAGACGTTAATCATTAACATTACATGAAGTGCAGTTGATTACCAAATGACACCCAAGTCTGCACGCTTTCCTAACTGCCCCATTATTGAGTTACGTACCCATCTTGACACACTTAATGTGCATTCTGACAGTTCTCAACGTGTTAATAAGGTGATAATGGGAGTTCATATTCAAGTTTTGTTTAAAAATACATGTTAGCGATAGTACATTCATCTCGTGTCGA
>NC_051400.1:29942529-29942843 GCF_015228065.2 Penaeus monodon
CGTGTCGAGAGGAATGGTGATAAAAATTATGAGTAACACAGTATCTTCCTGTGATTTCTTAGCCAAAGTTAATCCAAGAATATGGTGTAGTATAAATGCTTTCTTCTTTGATTTGTTATTATAAAGTGTTTAGTAATTTAGTGATAACAAATTTATTGGTCGACCACAGAATATTGACAGAATAAGAAAACAGACAAATGAATCAGATGTATAGTAATATGCAAGTTTATCTTTATTGTGGCAGAAAATATGGCACAAGTAGTTGAACAAAAACATTTGTTAGTGGTAAGTAATCACAGAACATCTTCACAATA
>NC_051400.1:29942934-29943714 GCF_015228065.2 Penaeus monodon
GATTTCATAATTATTATATTATAAGGCTCAAGTAAAAAGCACAGGAAAATATTTGTTTACAAGATTTATTTTTAAAATACATTTCACTTCAAAATATTTTTGCAAAAAATGCAAGAGTATTCCATTTAGTAGCTTATGAAAATATGTCTCAATCTTGTTTCCCTTTGTCAAATAACACTAATATTCAAACAAAAGTAATGGACAAGACAATTATAAAAAAAGCATTAGTTTAAGCAACATAAGCACATACAAAGCTACCTGTTAATCTTTAAACAGTGTATTCTGCCACAGCAAGCTGTCTCTCACAGCATAAGTGTTAATTAAAGTAAATTCATCAGATCAATAAATAACAATAAATATATTTTTTAAGGGTGTCACCTTTAAAATTCTTTTGCATGGCTCAAAATGTCACTTACAACTAAACAACAAGTCACAACCAAATTTCAGTATAATAGTCCTTCCTATAAAATAATATCACTTTCTGGTCACAAAAGATAACATACATTTCTGTAAGCAATATTCAACTCCACAGAGATATGTATAGTTTTGCAGTTTAATAGCATTACACAGAGTCAGTGTATAGAAACATTCTGTGTATAATGGAAATGAGCTGAATTTGTAACCCTACCAATTATAAGAATATATTATGTTTTATATAAATAGTAGTTCTTTATCAGTTTTCAGATACCTTTTACTTTTATTGTTGTTTACTGATTAGAAGCTCTATAATACAGTTTCTAACCTAATAGATATATAAATACTACTTATCAGAGTATTAGT
>NC_051400.1:29943815-29944579 GCF_015228065.2 Penaeus monodon
CTTTTAGAACTATTCTTCATCAAGTTCTATTGTTGTTTTCTACTAATGTTGCAAGTGGGGATGATTCACATTTCCATCTCATTTTCATATTAAGATTTGTCTATTTTTTTTTTACAGCTAAATACCATTCCAGTCACCTGTGGCATTTAATTGCATTTTTTGTTTTGGCCTTTACTTTTTGGTAATTTCAAAACCGAAAAGGTTAAATTCTTCAACAAGGACTCTAACCAATATAAAATTAAATCTGTGAAAAAAATTAATATAACTATTTTTGAGATGGGTTTGATGTATCTTACATACAATTTCTGCACTATCAGAAGGTACAGAACACAATCATTTTTGAAAATTAATAAAAGAAACAAACTGAGATATTAAAATTAATATGTCAAAAGCTGCCTAAGGAAAATAAGCTGCCAAAAACAATGCATTATCAGTAGCTTGATAATGAGAAAATTACACAAAAATGAAAAGCAGTCTCCCTGTTTTTTTTTAAACTTAGTTGCCAAAGTTCATATGAAATTAATCAGAACACAACATTCTGCTTCTAATGTTCGCTGCCAGAGGAATAACATTTTCCAAACAAATTCAAACCCTAAGAGCATATACCATAATGAAGACTATAGCTATGCAACTCCAAACAATAACCTCCTTTATTCAACACCTTGCGCAAGTGTGAACTTTGGTTGTTTATTGACTGAGAACAAATATAGTGCATTTGTTATTGCACTATTCCAGAAAAAAAACAACTCGTTTGTGTGAAATGT
>NC_051400.1:29944620-29946446 GCF_015228065.2 Penaeus monodon
TTATATTGCAATTATAATAATAACAACAGTAATAATGTTATATATTTTTTTAGGAAAATAATAAATATAATAAAAATACTTTACCTAATCACAATATCAACAAAAATATTAATTACAATAGGGATATTGGCCCTACTTCATACCAGTGACTCTCCCATTTAGAACTAGGATGCCCTTTCACGACTGATTTTGGAACTGCTCTTAGGTAACTAACCTAACATGGACCAGTTTATGAGTTCAGATGCTAGCCTTCACTATTAGAAGGTAAGCATGTAAACCAGTAAATCATGGTTTGTGGTACATTAGGTGTATCATGCTTATCATTAAAGAAAGAACAAAAGAGGACTGTAATATATCGCTCCCATTTTAATATCATCTTGAGCATTAAGTTTTATCATTTCTCTGTGAGTATTTATATTCATACAAACTTCAACATCAGTTACAACTTTAACCCATAACTTTGTAAAATTACATACACATGTACATTAATGAATACCAAATCAAATAATAAACATACACACATTCCTGTATTTGGTCAACACACAGGCAACAGTACGTAAATTGTCATATACAACCATTATTAACGAGATTCATTCTCAAAATAAACTTTTTAGTTAAAATGCTGAATGTACATATTTTTTTTGTCATATTATTCCTTTCACTCACACTGTTCTAACTACATGCATTTATAAATGTCTATTATTTTTGTATTGCACTTTTAAAAATTTATTTTTTGCATACAGATCTTAAATACCTGCACTTCATACCAATCATCAAGCATTTCCAAATTTTTGCTTAAAGAATGGCAGTGTCCTTTCCCAGTACTTAAATTCATACTCATAAAAACAATAATCTCACCTCAAACTGTAAAGAGTTCACTGTAAGAGTTTGAAAAGGTACAAATATGAATGATTTTCAATACAACATAAGCTATAATACTACATCTTTATGAGAATTATCACATAATTCTGATGAAGATATAAAACTACAACTTTAATTAATTACTTTACACTGTAGAATCATTCCTCCACTTTCATACCTCTTATCACAATAAAATAATAGGTAACCACTCATTTTGCAAGAAGAGTCCATAATTTTTTTTATTAAATTAAGATTATATTGAAAGTGCAATTATGCAAAGTCTACATATTAATTCTTGTACAAAGAATTGAGCTCTTTTTTATAGTAATTCCAGGTCAACGGAAAACCTGTAATGATCACATCACTGTTTAGTATAAAAGCATATATAAATAATGGTCCTCTCTGAATCATCAAGAGTTTAAGTATTTAGATTTTAAGTACACAGAAATATATTTCACATACTCTATGTGGATGGAATGTTGCCTTTTACCTATTCAAAATATACCTGAGTCAATTACTGCTGAAACATAATATTGTGCCTCTTATTCTTGCATTGTCCTATGCTTTAATGCAAAAATTTATTACAAAACCCAAACATTAGTTATATACTTTTCAATATGTTACTTTTAGAATATATAACATTAAATGATATTACTTTAGAATAACTCTCTTTAACAATGTATGATTTACATAATAGGGTAATATTTCCTTCCCTACATGGTACACCTTACAATGCTAAACCAAAAAGAGTGAGTATTGGCAGTACACCTAGTAAACAGTCCACATTAAAACTACCACAGCAATTAAGAATTGCAAACTACCTGAGAGAGATTCTGCTCCAGCAATTTTAAAGGCATAATGTTTAGCAATCAGATCGTTGGGGTTTCCTCTAATTCCATCAAACCACAATCGCATACATGGGCTACTGTCATTTGTGTATTTCCATGCATGATCCCAAACCTGTA
>NC_051400.1:29946582-29947879 GCF_015228065.2 Penaeus monodon
GTCATTATTAAATCATTTACTTATTACTTTTACATTTACACAAAGGGATTTATATCCATATGGTGGTGACTAAAATATCTATCAACAAAATCTTAATAAAGTGTTACTTACTTTTTCACAGAAATTTTGAGCTGTCAGGTAAATCTCCTTGAATGTCCTGCAGTCTGACCCTTTTGGACAAAAATTGGTTTTACACTTTGTACCCGAAGTACACTGTGAACTCTCAAGCCATTCAAAATTCCGTGACCAATTGTCTGTACAAGTGTAATCATCTGCACAGCTGCTGAACCATGCTTCGCAGTCACTTGCACAGAGTGGGACATTGAAGTAACGTTCTTTTCGCCATGATCGTTTCTCCTGTTCAAATGAGAATAAACAGCATGAAATCTGAAATGCTGACTGCAGAATTAAAGCTGATATGAATTTGTTGTTTTTATTGCTGTGTGTATTAGTTTAGAAAATTTGCAATATACAAAATTTTATTATAGCATATCTGAGTTTCATTCAACCCCTACCTAATTATCTAAACCAGGACAGGAGAAGGAGGAAGATCTAAACTACTTATTGAATAATAAAAATTATTACTAAGTGTACTGTTAATGCAATCCTTACATTTGCAATCATATTTTTTTCATATATGAAGAACAGAAATAAAAAAAGACAACTTACTGACACAACAAAGGGACCAATATTTGGAGAGCATTCATAGAAGCAGTGGTCCTGTTTAAAGTGTCTGTGGCATTCAGGTGACATTTCCTTCCTTGTCTGGTGCATACAGTGATTAAAATTAAAACTGTAGAGACTGTCTTCATGAATTTTCCTTGTAACTTCTTCTGTGCAACAAGCTCTCGTTTTCCATGGAGTACACTGCAATTGAAATATTTTTTCATATACAATATAAACTAGCAATAAAAAACAAAGTAATTCAATTATATATAAAAAGATATGATACATGTGATAAAGCAATACTTTCAAATAATTTAAGCCAAACTATATATAAATATGTTTCATATATAATTCAAATTCCTAAGCATAATTCACGTACCTGTTTGAAAAGATCACCCTCTGGTCCAGGCGACTTTTTGTGATGCCTTGCATCTAAACACCAGTTAAGTAACTCATCAATATTTGAAGTCTTCTGTCCAAGGGACATCCCACACTGAAGAACTATGAGCAGAAATGCTAGGAAGTGCATGCTCTTCTCCAACTTCATGATGAACTGTGGGTATAATGAACCCTGACTAGAAATTTCAGTCTGGAAACTAGCATATAATAACATATAAACTGTTATGTATAC
>NC_051400.1:29948011-29948087 GCF_015228065.2 Penaeus monodon
TGCTGAAGCAATATGCACACATTATTTTAAAGCTCAATTATTACTAAATACACAAAAATTGATATCCTCTCTTCCA
>NC_051400.1:29948199-29948795 GCF_015228065.2 Penaeus monodon
AATGCTAAATGACATGCCATCTTACAATCTACATCAGATATTACATGTTAGTACACTAAATAAGCACTTCTAGTTCAATTACACACAAATGTATTTTTAGAGTCTATGGATCTAGAAATAAATCACAATCATTTTCCTGTGGAAATAGTGGTAATAGTTTGACCTAACTACATATATGACGGACATCCTTTAGATCAATTTAAATAGCATTTACCATAACTATGTAAAAAGTTCATCCCTTACCTTGTACAACTTCCTCTGCAAAATATTCATAACTCAATCACACAAAAGATTTCCTTAATGATGAGTTTTTGAGCAGAAGGGATATAAGAAATATATTTAAGTCAGGAACATATCATACCTTTCATTTGGAATCAATTGGGCATTCTCTTGGTCTCATCTTATATATTTAAAAGATCAACTCAAAAAATGGTATTAGAGGTATTAACTGGTAGTTAGTTTAAGTCTAAGGTTCAAGTTCAATTCATTACAAACCTCTGTACTGGCTTACACAAAATCTGACAGTTTAAGTTTTATTACCTTAAACAAGCTATGGTAAAATGTCCAGATACATTAAAATTAATATATTAAAATAT
>NC_051400.1:29949134-29949867 GCF_015228065.2 Penaeus monodon
CCACGGATCTTTACATGGCGTTTCATCTCTAGGTGCATGCAAATTGCAAGATATAATCATTTACTACAAATACATCTACTATGTATGATATCACACTACCTCTAGAGTGACATTTCCTTTAAACATCTTCACAAGGAGACTTGATGTTCGAAAATGCTAACGGATACCTAAATAAAGGTAAAATAAGTTAAACAATGACACTCAAGGAGAATAATATTTACGTAAATATCTATGATCTTGTAATAAAACAAAGTAAAAACACAATTCGTATTGGTATTAGTATCCCTGTATTACCTTTCATAATGATCTACTTCTACGTACAAAGGCAGTACTCACTCAGTACCTCGTATCAGCAACGAAATCCTATTCCTTGCAGAAAATGACACTATATCAAAGTTCCTCGGTGTGAAGCGGCCTCAGCGGTGTCACGTGCGAGTCAGCTGGATTTGTTTACAATTTCCATCTGCGTTCGGAACTTGGCATCGACTTCGTTCTAATCGTTATAGTGTTGCGAACACACATGTACAGATACTTTGTATTGCTTTTTTGCTTAGAGTAACTTTGCATCGATAATTGGATTTATTTGTTGTTTTTAAGTCATGGTAAATTGTTAATGTTGATGCATAGCTTCAAACGAGAAAAGAAAGTATTACATTGCAAAATTTTTACCATAATTCTGAGGCACTGCCCAGTGATTGAGCATTGGCTTTGCAATCGCAATGTCCTGGGTTCT
>NC_051400.1:29949925-29950055 GCF_015228065.2 Penaeus monodon
CCACCCTACCGCACTATCCCGCGTTAAGCATTTTTATGTACGAACATGCTCCCTATATCCACATGGATATGGCCAGCAGTATTAACTGCGTCTGTTTGATTTAATTTTTTGCGATCCTAGCATTACAGAC
>NC_051400.1:29950473-29950947 GCF_015228065.2 Penaeus monodon
AATGCGTTGTGAAATTTCTGTCCTCGATGAACTAGCCAAGGGAGTTAAGTAAGCACAAATTAAATAATACCAGAAATTATAGACACTGAAACCAAGGTTAAAACTCACCGTTTAAGACAACTTGAGAAAAGAACAAATTTTTACAAAATAATATTTTTGTCACTGACGCGGAAAAAAAAGTTTTACAGGGAGATCGGAAAACAAATCAATGAAATAAAAGACCCTCCATCTATGGAAACTGTTCAGAAATTATAGATCTGAAGCACAACAAAACAGCACACTCAAAATGACGAATGGATTGACCGGGAAAGAGAATAATGGGAAAGGCGCCAATTCAAGAATGGAATTATATCAGTCCACAACTTGTAAAGCAGACACTGATAAAGAACCAGGGCGTCTTTCCAGCTTTTGCTTGGCCCGGGGGGGGGGGGGGTGTAGAGGTCGATAAGCGAAGTGAGTACAAGTAGCTGGGGA
>NC_051400.1:29950967-29951068 GCF_015228065.2 Penaeus monodon
GGGGGGGGGGAGGGGGAAGACAGACCTTGAGGAGGGCATACAGAGTCTGGGGGTAACTCCCCCCCCCAGCCCCCAGCTGACACCCCTGTAAAGAGACAAAC
>NC_051400.1:29952097-29952400 GCF_015228065.2 Penaeus monodon
GGTCTTGCCCAGTTAGAGATGTCACTTAAGACAGCTGCTATTGGCCTTTGTGAATATCTCACCAAATTCAACGACTGGCTGCTGTATTTGTTAAACTATACGATGAGAGCAAGAAATTATATACCATTTACAAGGATCTGAACTTGATTTAAATATAAATGAAGAGATAAGCCCTGTAACGTCATCAATACAAGCAGCTAAAGCAAATTACAGCAAAATGGCAAGAGAAACCACTGCATGGCTACGCAGCACCGGTTTCAAAGCTGAAACGAAGGATTCATTCTTGCCTCCTAAGATCAACGA
>NC_051400.1:29952499-29952656 GCF_015228065.2 Penaeus monodon
TTCGTCTTCCAACGAAAAATTATCAAACACAATATCACAAAGACTTCAACTCCAGCTGTCGTTTTTGTGATGCCTCAAAGGAAACCATTAACCATCTAGTGCCAGGCTTAAATTATCTCTCCCCTCTACTCACCCTCGACTTCCCACGGTACCCAGC
>NC_051400.1:29952767-29953133 GCF_015228065.2 Penaeus monodon
GGGCCGGCCACACACGTGCAGTTTTAACTGACAGTCATAACTGTTCAGTTACAACTGATACAGTTTAAACTGACGTCAGTTAAAAATGAAATGCAAACACACACACAGTTCAATCCCTCAGTTTTACCATGGATTCCGAGGAGTACGATCTTGCTGCTCTCGGTCTATGTAGAATTGAGAAGTTGAGAACTGTACAGTTACGAATCTCACAACATTATTATCTTTAGTTAATTTTCTCCGTTTAATTTACAGTTTTGTTGAACTGATGAAATGAGCAACTAAGATACCCACACACGTTCAGTTTTAACTGACAGTTATAACTGAACAGTTATAACTGTCAGTTAAAACTGCACGTGTGTGGCCGGC
>NC_051400.1:29953293-29953358 GCF_015228065.2 Penaeus monodon
ACCTAACAGTGCCATAAAAACAGAAAGTCTGCACTGACAGTCCCATTGAAGATTATTGTTTTGCA
>NC_051400.1:29953556-29953672 GCF_015228065.2 Penaeus monodon
ACTAGAGACACCTCAAGACCAAAGCAGCAGTACCATCACAGAAGAACACGAACTCACCACAACATTACATTTGTGTCAGCGCACTGGGATACCCCCCCCCCCCCTTCATTACACAA
>NC_051400.1:29954161-29954365 GCF_015228065.2 Penaeus monodon
GTACCCCTGCAATAACTTTAGATACTATAACTACGACATTTAGATATGTACATACTTTAAAGTTTCTTACCTGCCCATCCCTGAACGGAACAAATCTTTACAAAACAGTCTGAAACTGAAATAATGAAATGATGACTTGCTACTTCTTGCCTTATATCTATGGATTTAGACATGGTTAGTTGTATGCGTATCAGCAAATAGTCA
>NC_051400.1:29956264-29957196 GCF_015228065.2 Penaeus monodon
GACTATCACCGCTGGACGTACGGTAAAGCCTACTCGTATTGGCGTGACGTCAGCATGGCATTATCATCGATAAGAATGACTGCAGTGACATCAAGAACTGCCTCTTATTCTACAACAAATTAACACTCTATGATTGTCTTGTCTTGTCATTTCTGTTATCACCATTAGAACATCATCTATGCTGGGTCACTGGCATTCTTTCATCTGCATATCAGGAACGACGTTACTATCACTGTTATTGTCACAGTCACAAATACAATTTTCATTAGTAGGCCTATCAATTATTAATGCCATTATTTTCAACAGTTATTTCATGTGATCAATCATTCGATTATATGAATACATTCACTACATCAGAAATCATAAAAAATCGCCGTTCTTCCCAAAGCTACGTGGCATGTTTAAGACATGAATTTATTGAGAGGTGAAGCAGTGAAATGTCATTAGAATTATCCTGACATAGCATACATGGTATTTAATTGTTTTGTAGTTTATTATCCTTTCATTGTAATATCATCGATTCGTTCAGTAGTTCTTGCCGATTTTTTTTTTTTCCTGATTCACCATCTGCTGCGATTATGATGCATATCTTTAAATAAAGGGCGAAGAACTTACAGGACGAGACAGCAAACACGCTTTACTACTAAAACAAAAGCAAGAACACCCCAAAACAAAACATATTCATGGCAAAAATTCACTATCTTGCAACAACGAATAGTCTCTGAACAACCTTGACCTCGAAAGTGCAATTGCGTTCACCACTTACGTCCACGTCAGAGGAAACGTGCGGGTGAATTATCTTAGAATTATCTTTAGAATTTTAATTATTTATTGGCTGCATTTAACTGATACAAAAGGCAAGTGCTTCGAAGACGCGCACTGGCTTTCTCTCCACTACGTGCTGCATACAAGGGACTGGATTATTTTACTAT
>NC_051400.1:29957225-29957311 GCF_015228065.2 Penaeus monodon
CTACAAGCTGGATCCCACAACGCGAAAATTCTTGCCAAAGAAGTCTTGGGGCTCATTTGGTTTTTGTTTGTTTATTAGCTATTTAT
>NC_051400.1:29957389-29958119 GCF_015228065.2 Penaeus monodon
TAGTCTTTTTCAGTTGGCTTTTGTCTGAGTTCCGACAGGCTAGGAGACTTTGGCCATCGCGCAGATAGAAGTGGAATTCCGGAGGATTTTCCGGTGATATGGGATTTAATCTGATCTATTACTGAGTCGTTCTAATCATATATGTAATCCACAGTATATGCAAGGCGTAATATGAAGGGCTAATCTTCTTTTTTTTCCCTTCTGTGAAGTTGGTTTCATCAGTAGTGACTAATCAAGGACAATTTTTGAAGGTGTTATTTCCTATATTTAATCTTTGATGATAAGATAATTGGTTCAAGTATATAATATCAGTACTTGCTCATGTACACTCAGAGGTTAGCATCACATGGTTTATTCTTCTTAAGAAAAGGTAATATGGCTTTTGGCATTAAGGGGCATTTTATCTTATAGGATCAGTTGGTGATTTTTACTGATATGAAATTGAATTTATAAATCATTACCTATATACTTAAATTCAATCAGACTATATTTTAATTACTGACTGTTATATTTTCCTCATTTGAGTATGCAGAGACATTTCATACTATATGCTATTATACCCTGAATACCACCATAACTTGAACATACTCATTACTAGTGTTCATCTCTCGGTCTCTTTTTCTTACATATTTCCATAATTGCAGATAAACATGAAGGAACAAAGGAAAGTGACAACGGTTATTGTGGGCGCAGGTAAAGAGGTTTGCATTCAGTTTTGACTTTTGTGAAT
>NC_051400.1:29958542-29959460 GCF_015228065.2 Penaeus monodon
AAAAGTATATTACTTTCAGTACTTTAACTAAAGTGCATAGTTCTGAATATTTAATTGATAAAAGATATTCCCAATTCCTCACTCAGTTTCAGCCACATAAACTTGGTATATATGCTCCTTATAATAAACTTAAAATCAGGAAGATTAGATAATACTACAAAAGATAAAAGTAATATTCATCATAATAGGTTTATTTATTTATACACAGTAATTTTTTAGTATGTATCCTGTATTGTAACAAGAGTATGGTAATTAAATTATATTAATTGCTTTATTTATTGTACTCCAGGAAACAGGGGGCAAAATTATGCCAGATATAGTGAGGAATACCCTGAGTTGCTCCAGATAGTGGCTGTAGCAGAACCTCGTCAGAATAGAAGGGAAAATATCCAGAAACTTCACTCCCTGCCCCAAGAGAGGTCAGGAAGCCAGTACATTTTCGTTTACACTCATCTTATTACTGAATGTAATTTACTCAGTTTAGGTTTTGTTGAAGGTTAATTTTTAAACCTGTTGTAGTCACTTCTTTGGTTGTTATTTTATTTTTACTTGAACAGTTGGTTTGTCAAAGCTAACAAGGCTAAATACAGTTGCAGTAACTATTAAAACCAAAATACTTTTGGAATATCAGAAAGAGAAGTCGATTTATGGCTAATTTATTAAAACATAGTAGATATATATTTTAATTATACAATAAGTTTGTTTAGTGCTGTTACATCTGATTGTTATATGGATGATCAGACTTTTTATAGGCTAGTCTTGATATGAAATGAACTTATATTCCTAATTTTCTGATAATTGAAGATGCTACAAAGACTGGGAAGACCTTGTGAAGGAACCCAAGCTTGCTGACTGTGCTATTGTTGCAACACAAGATCAAGATCATCTCAAACCTTCAGTAGCACTTGCCAAATTAGG
>NC_051400.1:29959549-29959732 GCF_015228065.2 Penaeus monodon
CTAAATCATTATTTTTTTGATGTAGCATGCATTTACTTGTATTGTATTTTTTTTAGTATAAATGAATATTATTAGAGATTTATTTTTTATTTTTTTATTCTAGCTATCATATACTGTTAGAGAAACCAATGGCTGTGTCAGAAGAAGATTGCAGAGCTATCTATGAGGCTTGTCAAGAAGCTG
>NC_051400.1:29960160-29962798 GCF_015228065.2 Penaeus monodon
CATTTTAAATTTAAATGTAAAAATCAAAGGATTATCATACTATTTTGTACCTATATTTGGTGATTGATAATTATGGCAAATATAGTATGATGACAATGATTCCTTTTCTATTTGGATCCAGGTATCATCCACCAGCAAGGAAATTAAAAGAGCTGATTGACTCTGGTGTGATAGGAGAAGTTGTCAACATCAATCACACAGAACCTGTTGGATTTTGGCATTTTGCACACTCCTTTGTAAGAGGTTAGTCATTATGTGATGCTTGTGAAGAGGACATCTGTGAGTGGTATCTTTTCATGTTTATAGAATGTTTTGCTGTAGTGCATGGGCATTTTGTTGAGTAAATTTGTTAAGTAATGGGGTTGGTATATAATGAGACCAGGATAGGAAGTGAAGATATGGAGTTGCCATTGTACGTTGGTAAATGTTTGAGACTGCTGCTTAAACTTTTCTATTGTTACCTTATTGCTGGCTTTGCATTTTTATGAATTTTGTTAATTTTTAGGTATAGTCATATGTTAGCCTATTGTAATATTATTTTTGTTGTTGTATGGTTGAAAAGTATGAAATTATCATACATTTCCTCTCATACAACTTTTCCTTCTAATCTTTTCTTTTTATGATAATGGTTAAATAATGGATACCAAATGAGGGAATTCTTAATGTAATCAAATATTATATTCCCCCTAATTTTTAGGACCATACACAAAGGCAATGATGAAAGCTGTTTAAAGAAAAATAATGATGAAAACTGTTACAGGGAAAGCATATTTATCTCTAAAGTATTTTGTAGGATTACTAGGTTGCTAAAGAAGAAATGGACCAGCCTATGTTGGATATAATAAACCACATATTTTTTCTACAGGAAATTGGCATAACTCGAAGCACAGCACATTTTCCCTCTTAGCAAAATGCTGTCATGATGTTGACCTCATTGCATACTGGATGGGGAATAAGAAATGTGTCAAGCTTTCATCCTTTGGCTCTTTACACCACTTTAGGTGTGTAGTTGGCTTAAATATTGATGCAGCATTATTTACCTGTTCATTCTTTTATTTTTCTTTGTTATGAATAAGAACAATATATTGTTTCCTTTTAAACTTCCAGGTAATTTACTACATATTAATGGGACTTTGATCTGATCTGATGTTGGTTCCCATATGTTCCATATGTTATTTTCTTGGCTGAGTTATGTAATAATGCAAAATATTTTCAGTGGTATATCATAGTTCTCTAGGCTTTAATTTATGAGTCTTATATTGCAAATCCACTTTTATCAGAAAGGAGAAAAAGCCAGCAGGTGGAGGGACAAGATGTCTTCAGTGCCCTATTGAAACAAAGTGTCCATATTCAGCCAAGAAAATCTACCTGGACCCGGCACCAACCAAACCACGCTGGCCCATGAGCCCTGTTTGCGATATAGAGGATGGTCCAGGGGGCTATCTATCTAACTTGACTAAGGCTATTGAAACAGGTTTGATTAAAGTTTGTGTTTTAAAGAAAAGACAAAATCAAGGCTAGTTGTTGTATATGAAAGTTAGTGAAGCTATTTTGAAAATGTATGGACTATCAAACAAGCTTATGCTAATTATCATGAAATGTACCCATGTAGTGTAGGTCTGTATATGTTGCTGATTTATGATATAAAAGAATTTAATAGTTAATGCATCTCTAAGAGCATAATGCATGAAAATTTCTATGAAACTTGAAAGGAAATTATGTTTACTCTATTTACATTAGATTTACCAATTTATGATTATAATTGAATATATATCCAACATGTGAAATGTATTTTTATGTGTATAAATTAAGCAGCAACAAAAAGGGAAAAACTAAGTAAATCACAGCTTTCTTATAGTATGTGTAATGTATATTATTGTTTTTGTTTTACAAATATTTTATATTTTCAGGACCATATGGAAAATGTGTGTATGAAGTTGATAATGATGTTTGTGACAACCAGGCAAGTAATAGTGTTCTTTGTGTTTGTTTGTTTACATATATGTGAAGTTGTGAAAATGATAGTATGAAGTGGTACTATGATAATAAATACATTAATCAACACTTAAATCTCTTCTCACAGGTGGTAAACTTTGAATTTAGTGATGGAGCAACAGCAACACTCACCATGATTGCCTTCACAGAACACTTGTGCTCAAGGAAGGCTATAGTATATGGAACACATGGACAGTTAACTTGGGATGAATCCAAAGGGCATTTTGTTGAACACTATGACTTCCTCTCAAAAAGCACCACAATCCATGAAAGTGATGTTGTAAGTTATGCTCAGAACTTATCAAGCATGACAAAATGTTGAGAAACAGCAGTAAGGTGGAGAAAAAGAATTCTAGTTGAATGTCACAAATGAATGGAAAAGACAACTGTAGTCAGAGAATCATTGAAAATGCTTATTAGATTTAGTTTTGGTAATTTTAAATATAATTGCACTGTTCATATTTGATTTTCATATAATACCAAATTAAACCATTAAATGCTTTGGATTGAACATAAGCTACAGCATTTGAATCTGTTGAACTATTCCAGCTGCAGTAAGTTATCTTGAATATTGAAAATTGTCATTATCACAAATAATGATGAAGTGCTGAGTTAAGAACCAAATTAGTATGTAAAGTTGTTG
>NC_051400.1:29962840-29965021 GCF_015228065.2 Penaeus monodon
GGGGGGGTGGGTGGGGGGGGAAGGATGGGAACATTTCAAAAATAATTTGAAGCTGAAGCATATTTTTAATTAAATAATGATATCATGCCACATGCTCAGGATATCAAATGTTACAAAATGTTTTCTCCCATATTAGGTTATAGGTCTCAAAGTTTGATAGTTTTAAAGACTTGCCTGTTCACTGGTAGGTGTTGTTTAAGATTTTTCACTGATGCTGCCAAAATATTTTACAATTTTATTTGTTTTAAGTTGGTATTCTAGTCTACATGTATGTCTGGAGCAGGTTAGGGAATTGTAACAAAAATGTATTATCATAGAGTGACATATATACCTTGTAGACATAAGGGGATTTTAATACACTACATTCTTTTCAGCCGCCACTTTTAAATTGGGGTCATGGAGGAGCTGACTTCTTTTTAATGAAAAGTTTTGTACAAGCTGTTGCAGGAGGAGACAATGATTACATTTTATCAGGCAAGTCCAAGGTTATGACACTGATATGAATGTAGGGGTAATTACAGCATAAGTAAGTGATGCTAGTTGATGGTGGATTCATCTTGTATTTACAGAGTTAACATTTACTTTGAAAAAAATAACTAGTTTACCATGCAAATATGCTTTTACTATAAACACAAATAAAAATACCGTGTGTAGAAATGTGTATGAAAAATTCTTTGATAAACCTAAAATCTAGCATAAGCATACCAAAGCACCATAGCATGTTATATAGAAAGCTAAGAGTTTTGTTTAGAAACCTTTTTTACTCAGTCTTGGCATATCTTTCAGGTCCAAAAGTGTCCCTTGAGACCCACCTGCTAACTTTTGCTGCTGAAGAATCTAGGCTTGCAGGTGCTATTGTGAGGCCTAGTGAAGATCCAAGGTGGATGGTGAGGTAATTGTCAGATGAAGAACCACTCATAATGGAGAGATGTTTCCATTTTTGTGTTGTTCATCATAGTGAGGATAAATTATTTTGTAATGATATGTTCAATTTTCTATGTATATGAAGGTTTGATAAATACAGTTCCTATCTGATTATATGATGGTGGGTCATGTTTCCTATATGTAAGCACTATCACCCAGAATCAATTTCTAAACAGACAGACATAGGGACAGTTTAAGGGACTTTAACGAACTGAGAGAAATCCTTGATGATGTAAACTGGAATGATGTATTACAAGACAAGACTAGACAGAACATAGAACTACATTAGATAAAAATAATTTCTGTAATCCTTAAAAAATCAGTACTCAAGGATAGACAATGAATTAGACAACCAGGAACTTCAAAATTACTTCAATAGAATTCATTCACAGACATAGACATGGCAATTACATATCAGTGCTTCAAATGCAAGGTCATCCATTTGGCTAAAATGAATGTAGGAGCATCTTATGGATAGCTCAGGTGGTATGATGCTAGCATTTATGTTAAGAACTGTAGGGCACATATAAACAGAACGTTCCTTTCATGAAGAGGGACGTGATGACATGGGTTGTCAAAGACCTGATCGGATCCCATCTAGAATATAGCTCAGTTTGGTGACAAATTATTTAAGTATTGTTAAATTGTACATGTTGATTCACCTGTTAAAGAATAATATATTGGTTAACTTATTTACAAAAGATACTAGGTATTGAATCAAGAGAGCATGATATTCTGGTTGAAAAATCTGTATTTGATGGTAAATTACAGGTAAGGACAAAACTGTCATTGGCAAATATAAACATTTATTATAGGTACATATTGTATTTTTGGTAATTAAATGCAGTTATTTATTGGTGATCAGTTAATAAAATATTATTAACATTTACATGGCTGTTTTTCTCATGTTTTGTTATTTAAGATGTAACTATCATTTCAATTATGTAGCCTGCATGAGCACATGCATGCCCCCCCCCCCCCTCACAACCACAAACACCAAGAGCATCTTTAATACACTGTTGATAAAAAAGTGTATATTTAAATGTTTTATAAGTATATCTATCCAATAATGACATTTGGTGACTATGATAAGTTATCCACTTAATATTATCCAGAATGGAGTAATCCATAGCCTATATATAATAGAAAGGTCTCTTTGGATAAATGGGTTATGCTTATGGAATTCAAAGACATGCCAGGTTATAAATAAATGGGGAAATATTTTAAAAGACACTGATCTATCTCTCCCTCTCCTTT
>NC_051400.1:29965666-29965974 GCF_015228065.2 Penaeus monodon
ATCCTCTGTGCCTAGCAAAGAGTGTCTATCCAGAAAAATACCCCTGTCATCACACTAAACCGTAGTCCTAATCGATCGAATTACACTAAGGACACCACTTCCGGAAAATCTATCAACGTAACCTTTCCCAATTTCAACAATGAAAAACACCTACTTTGTCATCAATTTACATAGCATGTCGAGTGGAAGCCGAGAAAGAAGACCCTCATTAGAAATTCATGGCGAGTGGAATGTATCCATCGAGAGCAGCTTCGACTACGATCGGCACTTTGCGTTCGGCCACTTGCGAGGTAAGAGAACTTGCTGCG
>NC_051400.1:29967893-29971106 GCF_015228065.2 Penaeus monodon
ACCTGATTAAACGGCGTTTATTTATATCTTTTGCATTCCTCATCCATAAACGTTTACTCTTTTTTTTTAATTGTTGATTGTTTTTACACGGAAAAAAGTAGTTTGTGACCTTTGGAATGTCGCCATGTTTAATTCTATGAGAAGAATATTTCCTTTCTACAGGATGGCGGTAGCAGCGTGGCCGCCGGCTTTCCGCTTTTGTTCGTCCATCAACCGAGGCTTGAGGGTGGTGTTGACGTTGGTTGTGGTTGGCGTGCTTCTCTACCAAGCCAGCTTCAACGTCAGTCTTTTCTTGGCTCAGCCTACCATTTTCGTGGTGACGATGGAACCCAACCCCCAGCTGCGCCTTCCTCCCCTCACTGTGTGTCCCAAATTGGCCTTCGAACCCACTCGCGTCAAGGACTTCGGTCTCGATCTCGCCGATGATTATATCCAATTAAAGGAGAACCTCTACACTCTCCGAGGGATCTCTGGAAATGTGTCCGTTAAGCAGCTGTGGAGTGAAACCTCTTGGTATATCGGTCAGCTGATCCGATACGTTAAATATGATGATAAGATGACAATTTACCGCGACTCAGACACAAAATCCTCGTTATGGAGATATTCTCTCTCTCCCTTTGGCCGCTGCCTTACGCTTCTCCCACCTATGGGTGTGACGTTCATTGAAGTTGTCGCAAACAATTTGCCATCTATAAAGCCATGTCAGTGGGTTGATGCGGACGGTGTAAAGTATACATATTCGCCCGTTCTATCGTATTGCGAGCCAGTTGTTGAGAAATGTAACTCGTCATGCAGTTTAGAAAACTACATTTATTACGGCGCTGGTATTCTTGACTACGCGTACATATATTTCCATGAAACTGCAATTATTCCCATTCAAGATGATGCAGACGAAGATGTTATTATGAAAGTCTCGTCACAGCTGTTTCATGGAGAACATATTTTGAAGAGGCTCGATAGAACACCAACTCTTAACTCTAAAGCATTGCTGGTAGATTCATCGCTTGTTAAAGGTCCTTGCATTTCGGACGAGACTTATAGCTATGGAAACTGCTATCGTCAGTTTTTAACGAAAAAGATGCTAGAAAAGTATTCTTGTCACCCAGTCATGTTCCCACTTAGCAGCGATGCTGTACAAGATTTCTGTTACTCGCCAGAGCTGATGACTAACTTATTTATTGTAGAGTCAGAGCTCATCACAACTTGCAAACGGAAGTGCAAGGAAATAAAGTGGAGTCACGTATTTAGCGAATCTTATGACGGAGACTTCGCCATCACATTACAAGCAGCTTCAACAGAAATACGTCGGGAAGTTGAAATTGAAACGTACCCTGTCTCACAGCTCGCTTCAGACACAGGGGGCAGTTTGGGGCTGTTCCTCGGGGTGTCTCTGCTTCACTTGTGGGACGGGGGGGTCCACCTCCTGCGCGCTGGAATAACCCGCTATTCCGTAATTGCCGACGACACGCTGCAGCATGCATGTGATCTCCTTCTTTACAGCGGAATAACAATAATGTCCATGGCAACAGCTGTCCACAGCATGGTGGTGATGAATATGTTTATCTCTCAAAATCAAGTAACATCAGTCAGTTTGCGTATGGGATATAATGAAAGTGATCACATAGGTATATATGTAGCACGTCGTTTATCAAGTCATGCTTTTGACTGTCGTCCATATGAATCGGAGCTGTCATCCTGCCAAGTCAATTGTATGCTGGAAGATGCAGTCAACGATTTATCGGGTTTAGCTCTCTTCATTAACGTCGATGAACTCCCACCGTGTGAAGGTAAGATGTTCTCTGTGCCGGCCTATGACCACATTGTATCCCCAGCTATGCTTACAGTTGCAACACAGGCCAACAGGGAGAAGACTTGCCACGAGAAGTGTCACATTGGTAAAAAAGCTAAGAACTCAACTAAATCGTATTCGATGCACATGGAGGTTAACACACACTATTACGCAGTTGATACTTTGAGTTTACTATGCACCCTTGGGGGCATTGTCGGACTCTATCTGGGATACTCAGTCGCAGATGCTGCAGACGTCTGTAAATATATGCTATCTAGTCGATTTGTCCAGACTCTGAAAGGTTGCATTTGCATGGTCGGTCTGACGTTCGGTCTGTGGCAGGCCTACAATTTCCTCTTGCACCACCAGATGACCACTTCATTCTCAAAGAGCACGGATCGCAGCGCCCTTGTTTTAACCGTCTGCCGCTGGCCGCCCTATGACTTCACCCGCATTGCCGACCTTCTTGACCTTGATATCACGGAGTCGCAGATCCTCAGGCTACCTAAGGATGAAAGGCTGCCTAAAGTTATGAAGATCATAAATTTGTCGGTGGGGAATTTATCAGTACCAGTAGATGAACTTTGGGAGAAATCTGCATGGAGTATTGGGGATATTATCATTGGGTTTATGAACACGATTGAAAATGGAAGTCAGTCTGGACATTTTTGTGAATGGAGTTCAGGATGCGCAGAAACCTGGAAACCTGTTATTACGCTAATGAATCGATGCTACTCAATGAATTTATCAAACGATTATTTTACTCTACAACAAGTCATCCTTCTGTTTCCACCAGCTCAAGAAAACAGGCGCATTTTTGGATTCAAGCCACAGTTCTATTTCTCGGTACACAGCCATGATGAACATCCCTTACTGTCTAATATGATCTTCAGAAAGCCGGCCCAGAAAGCAACATCTGATCTGCACTCCGTTCGGTATCAGAGCCTAGGTAACGAGGAAGTAGCCTCGCAAGACGGAGCTACTAGTTATGGCACTTGCGTCCACGAGTGCGTCGGCGACAGCACTGTAGAAGCTTTCGGGTGTCGTTTGCCTTTCGTCTCAGAGCGACAGGACACGGACCTTTGCAATCAGAGCCAGTATGCGGAAATCCCGGCCTACTTCAAAGGCCTCGACGGCATCGGCGCACAGCAGGCCGATCTCGAGTCAAGTGAAAACACCCCGAAAGTCGTCACTCGAATCACCAAAAGTTGCTTGACCAAATGCCGGCATTACCGCAAGACGTTCAACACCGTGTCCATGTTCCGGGAGACAGATTTCTATCCGACCATAACGCTGCGAATACGAAGTGAGAACCAGGTCACCGTCACCGAAGAGGACAGCCACAGTTTGGCGCGCCTGTTCAGTGACCTCGGGGGTATAGCGAGCTCAACCGTTGGTTTCTCTCTTCTTTACATAGTGAAAAA
>NC_051400.1:29971908-29972254 GCF_015228065.2 Penaeus monodon
CTAAGTTGATAAAATGTCAAGAAGAAAAAGAAGGAATATACTTTATCTTATAAATATTTTATTACTCACATGATATTCACTATTATCAGTATCGCAGTTATTACAGCCATTTTCCCCTACATTTTACAGTACACTTATTTCATTTACATCCTGCAAATGTAAATACACAAGCAAATGTCCCACTTAACAATCATATTTTAATATAATTTTAGTCAAAGTTAGTGCTGTCCCAGTTGACATGAAAACACACTTCCACACAGCACTTCGAAATGTAAGCACGCGCCTATGATTACCTTCTGTACTACTTAAAGTCTTGCTTTTACTGTGATGAAGGTGCGTTCAGCAG
>NC_051400.1:29972284-29973231 GCF_015228065.2 Penaeus monodon
TAATGGATAAATGGCAGTTAAGTGGTAATAATCACTTGAAATGCAGTGGTGATTTCAGCGAGTCACCACTACCCTCTCAGGTTCATCTTTGCCTTGAAAATGAAGGTGATAAGGACGTAAGTCAATTATTCTTTACATTTATAAAGTTAGGTGTATATTTACTGTTAGCACTATCACGATGATCTTGTTCTCTGAAAAAATAGCATGCGACTTTGCCCTGACTAAAAGCAACAAAAATATAATTTTCGTTTTACTTCCAGCGAGACGATGGCTTGTCCCTGACAAGTTTATTGAGACACGAGGCTACATCTCAAAGAATGAGATAAAATAGTAGTCCTCGCCACATATTAATAACTCCCTACCAGGGTTCACAGCTCGCACACAAAAACACTCATGTAAACCTATAGATGTTACTAGTATACAGAGGAGTCAAGTTTTCACAAACTGGGAAGCGAGTAGTGAGATTTGTAAGAAAGCCTGATTGACCAGTTCCCGAATCACCCAGGTCTAACTGAGTTTGCCTGAAAATATCTACACCTCACTTATTTCGTTCACCAATATTTCCTCGGCGGAATTTAATGTCCAGATGTACATTACATACCCCTAGATCTAAATGGTCAACTTGGTGTTGGTAAAAACTACCAAATCCTTGTATGTAGGACCTACCGTTAATTTGTACCCGATACCGTATCTTATTATTGACATATTTCACTAGTGCATATCATAATTGCAAGTCACACATATCTTCAGTTTAAGTTGGTGCTGCATAGGTCAATAAATAAATCACAAACATCATGAAATCACTAATGGGCGTCTTATCGTCAACTTATCACTATCCGTAATGTTTTAATACTTAGTAAATAAGTTGATTGTTATCTGTTCAGGGATCAACCAGACTCAAGTTAACCTTCCAAGCCCACCTTCATTTGCAAGGCAGGAGACTCTCC
>NC_051400.1:29975287-29975372 GCF_015228065.2 Penaeus monodon
GCTGCCTGCCTGCTTGCTCGCTAACTCAAGGCTTGTCGGTGCCGGTTGCAATGGGGTTTACAAGCCTTGCGTTGGCGTCTTGATT
>NC_051400.1:29978537-29979094 GCF_015228065.2 Penaeus monodon
GGGTTCTATGTAGCCAGTCTTGGTTCCTACAACAGCAGAGAGAGTATGGTAATTTCTCCCTGAAATATATGCGTACAGTTCATATTTCAAATCCAAAAATAACTCAAATCGCACATGGATTCTAAAAATAAACATTGTTAAGTCCGTACCCCTTTAGTATCAGCTGAGCGAGTGTAGGAAGAGGGCGGATGTCAGATTTGTATTGTTTTATATATATTTTGACACACTCACTATCATGAACGTGGACGATATCATATATTTGTCTTCACTACTGGCATCTATCGCCTTTGGCCAGTTGTATAGACAGATAAAATGCCCAGAAGCTAGAAAATGGGTAGGCACCATCGTGGGCTTGGTCCTTATCGTGATTGTCTCCGGAATCCATATTCTTCATCCTCTTTTCCTGACGGGGACAAATATCCTAATTCTCTTTTGTACCAAGAGGAGGTTAGTCTTCTAGCTATTCTGCATGTGTTCTGTGATTTGAATTTAAATATTTATATGTGTGTGTGTCTATATACAGTTTTAAAGGTGAGTGTTTGGTAGGAGTTTTCAAT
>NC_051400.1:29979536-29980160 GCF_015228065.2 Penaeus monodon
TCTTCTGACTATACATCTCAGTTTCTTTATTTAGTTAAAATGTGTGTGCTTCTGATCCCCTATTGCTCTGCATTACATCATACCAGAGATACAGCCTTTCTCTTTATATCAGCTTGTAGTTGTAGAACTTGTTTTAATCTGGCATATTCTCCAACAGTTAAAAACTTTGGACTCTCTAGACTTACGTGTCTAATAACTTCGTTATTTTTGAGTTGCAATGGAAGTACATAGAAGATAACTTTCTTAGATTTAATTGCTCTGTCATATGAATATTTTTTTTTTCATTTAGAAAATAGCTGGTTGAAAATGAACCCTTACTGAATATTCCAAGCAACTTGTTTATTTAACTTCAAACCAAGCAAATAAAAATTGTGCCCTTCACCAAATACACTGCTTGAAAAGCTTCATGCTTTTTTGACTTTCCACATAAAAAGAAAATTTTCTTATAGTCAGGAGTTTATGGGTAAAATTAAATGGTAACTGTATTAGTTATGCATTCTAGAAATTACTTTTATTCATAATATTCCTTAGTTCATGGAGACATTAGTTTAGTAGGACTATTTACTTTAATAGCATTATGTATTTTTTGCTTTAAAAAATTTTATTCCATGAATTTTCATTTTA
>NC_051400.1:29980665-29981442 GCF_015228065.2 Penaeus monodon
GGAAATTTTTAGATTATAGTGTTATAGGTGAGGAAAAACTACATTCATTGATATCAAAATTAAACTGCAGAAGCCAACCAATTTTAGTTAATCGACGAAAATGTATTGCAGTGAATGCTGCTTGTCCAGCCTTCCTCACCTTGCAGTGAACAACTTAGCTGTGTGGTAACTCAACATAAACTGTCTTGGTGCATGTGGCTCATGATGTTACAGCCAATCATTGTTAATCTTTTAGAAATGCACTGTAGGTTAATGTATTTCTTTATTTTAATTCATATAAAATTATATCAGAATGTGTACAAAATACAGTACTATTCGTGGTTCTGAATTTTTTCCCAACCTCCCAGTGAAAATGATTTCTTACTGAAATTGTTGTGCTATTAGAGATAACACTGAATGCAGTGTAAAACTATAACCATGTTCCAGCTATAGATCTTTGTCAGAGGTTCTTCCTATCCCAGCCACTCTCAACCAAAGGGTAAACCCAATTTGTATCTCTAAATGCACAGTTAGCAGCATTTGGGATCTGGAGGTGGTCAGAAATACAGCAACAGGGAGGGGGTCTGGGAAAAGTTTTTGGTTTACACGGTGATCTTTCTAAATTTTATGATGGGGTTCATTCACCCATTCATCCATGCAATACATTGTCAAATCTTCTGTGGCTAAATTTTGTCTCAGGGTTTTGTATTTTCCATTTTATCATATGAAATATGATTCTTGGCTCAGGTTTTTTATTTTCCACTTTCCTTTGCTTTTTAAAGTGCCTGCTATGCACAA
>NC_051400.1:29982724-29982887 GCF_015228065.2 Penaeus monodon
ACACAGTATTATAAAAGGATTTGCAGAGTATTTATGTATTATGATAATTTTACATTATAAATGTGCTCTGTTGTTGTAGCTTCCTGCTTTTCAGATTACTTATCCAAAATCTTCCTTGAGTTCTTTGTGCACAATAAGCTATTTATTTATTTATTTATTATTT
>NC_051400.1:29983068-29984943 GCF_015228065.2 Penaeus monodon
CTTTATGTGTGTCTCTATGTGTTAGGGTAGTTTTTCTTTGCATTTGTAGATATTGTTTTATTTATCTTTTCTGATTATTGACTTATTTTTAAAGCCTTTTATATTTCTGATTTTTTTATGTAAGTAAAAAGAAAGCATCACAAGACATACTAGGCTCTAATTCCACACAACTCTCCAACAGCGTGTGCCATTTTGTGAGCTTCGGCTGGAGTTTCATGTACCTCCTGTTTTTCCGTGTGTGTCACTACATGGGTCTAGAGATGCCACCTGCACACACTAATGCTGTTCAGATGATGATCACACTCAAGGTACTGGACGATAGCTTGAGCATCTCCTCAGTAGGCACTCGAGATTAATGCGTACTTCACAGCAACTTATTTATTGAATGACTGATTGGGTATTGTAGATTTGATTGTCTCTTCCTTTGTTGTGTGTGTAGTTACTTCATCACATTGAAAAGAATATGTATATTTTTTATAGGTAGCTACTAGTAATATTTGTAAGTCGTTTAGATTGTAGCTATTTTTGTTTTTGCAAACATTTGAAGTGCTAATGATACCATATATGTGAATGGTAAACCAGCTCCTTAAGCAGCTTGTTATAATTTGATTATCATTTTACAGATAGATTGTAAAGTATTAGTTCTGTTGATTTTTCTTCCTTTTGTATTTTTGGACAGTATAAAACTTGCAAGGTTATAGCCAGCAAACTTTTCTTCCCTTATTGATTATCTGGTGTAGCAAACCTTTAACCTAGTAAGTGAGTGAAAGGTCATGGTTTTTAGTTTAGTCATCGATTATTTGTTTGTTAGTATGTGGATCCAGGTCAGACTGTAAAATAGGAATGTTAGCCAATGCAAGAAAAAATTCATATACTTTCTGTGGGGGCATTATGAGGAAGAGGTGTTAACAAAGCAATAAAAGATATAGCTTGTTTTTTCAGCAGAGATTTTAAGAGTTTCATCATTATTTGTCTGTTATGAGCCATGTCCTTGTACAGAATATCCAATGAGGTTACCTAATACCACTGAAAGTAAGACATAAAGTATATTGTTTTATCATTAATCCTTGCAATTAGTTTGTTGTGACCAATATAGTTCTGAAATGGTTTCCTATGTGAATATTTTACAAATGATTTTTATTCCAGTTCAGTCTTTAAATGAATATGTGAGCTATGATTGGAACTTACTGTGTCTTTTGAGCATAGCAACCTTTTTTTGTAGTGCCAAACAAATTTTGTATATCACTTGATTGTATATTCTCACCGAAGACTTTCAAAAAAGCTTCCTTCAAGGAATTTAATAGCTACTTGTAGAAAAAGTTCACTGATATCAGTCCGAACACATAATAGCCTCTCATGAATGAATCTTCTGATATGCGTATGCTCCCACATAGTAAATTCACCAGCTACCAAGAACCACTCTTATCCTTGCCCAGATGATGTTGATAAATGATAAATAGATACTTTTTTCCCAAAATATGCATGTTTGTGGATGGTGTGCCATTACCTTTAGTCTGTCCACAGGGGATTAAATATACAGAATGCATGGCTGATGTGCTTCCTTCAATCATGTAATTACAAGGCCTTTATTATACTGGACTTGCACTTGATCATGATTAATATATTTTTGCAGCTTGTTGGTATTTGCTTTGAGGTTCATGACACTTGGAAGAAACGTGGACAGCTGAAGAAGTCTGACAACGAAGAAGACAAAAAGAACCTTGCAATCCAGCTTAAATATGAGGAGGTTGACCCGTCACCTATGGATGTCTTCCATTATGCATTTAACTATGTTGGTGTTTTGACAGGTAATGTATATGGGCTTTTCTTCCTGTTGAATACTGTTTCTTTTAAAAGGTAACAGAATTTTGCTGT
>NC_051400.1:29984960-29986030 GCF_015228065.2 Penaeus monodon
GTCTTGAATGATCTTTAATGTCTGTTGCAGAAACACAAAAAATATGGTAAGAGAAGATAACATGGTAAAAGATGAATTTTAATAAGGAGGTTATCCAACTTTCTTCTAACAGGTCCATACTACAAGTATCGGGTATATTCTGATATGCTGAAAGGAACAGCAATTGATGGTGGTGTTGACTGTTTTAAGTCCATGCTGCAGAGAATATGGGTCGTTCCATTGTATGCTGTGGCTTTCCTTTTGACATCACACTATTTCCCCCTCTCGGTAGGTGTGAGAATAGCGAAGACTGTCAGTTTTTGGCCAACAGTTTAAACTTCTCTTGAATATAAACCATACTAATATGATATGAGAGCAGTGTTATAATATGTACCATTAAGATCAAAAATTTATTTTTGATTTGTTAATGTGGCACCAAGAAATTTATCTGGCACTTTTGTATTATGATGTATTAGTTAGTGTTTGCTGAAACAATGATTTTCATTTGAATGTTATGTGGTTAATGAATGTCATAGTTTTGATTATAGAAGAATGTATTGTTTTATCTTTAAGCCTCCATCTCGGTTTCCTCACTTTCCTCCATCCTGCACTTGCCCTACTATTTAACTGTATTTTTTCTCTTTTCCTCTCCCTCTTCTTCCTATATTTCTGTTTTTGCTTCTCTCCTGACCTTTTCCCTCTTTAAAATAAGATTTACTCCTCAACTTATTCCATACTTACTGATTTGTACTTGCAGTTTGCCGAGGGGAAGGAGATCTTCCGGGACTACAGTTTTATGTACCGTGTGTGGTACATGACACCTGTCTTCTTCAGCTTCCGGATGCGCATCTATTCAGGCTTTGTTCTCTCGGAGTGTGTTTGCATCATGGCAGGCCTCGGGGCATACCCAGTTGCCTCAGAGCCAAAGCCAGGTCGAGGGCCCAGCAAGTATGAGGCGCTCGAATCAAGGTCAGAGCATATACTTGGATTATGTGCCTAATTGTTTTTTCTCTTCATGTGCAGGTGTTTAGTTATTGATAAATGATCACTGTTAACAGATTTCTTTGTCTCAATGTTACATTTTTTTTTCT
>NC_051400.1:29986182-29987050 GCF_015228065.2 Penaeus monodon
GCCCTTTTTCCCTTTTTTTTTGGGGGGGTTTTTTAAAGGGTTTTTTTTTCGGGGAATTATAAAAAAATTTTAATAAATTTTTTTTAAAAAATCAAAAAGTTTTTTGGAAATGATAAGGGGAACAATTAAAAAAATTTTTTTGAATAAACAAAAAAGAAACAACAATTTTATGGACAATGTATTTTTTTTGAATTTTTTTTAAAACCATTTTATAAACCCCTAGGTTTCTTTTATGTATAACCAAAAACCCAAATTAGCTCATTTCCCGAATTTCAGTGTAGGGGGACTTTAAAAATAATTGAAAGTTAAAACAAAATTTTGAGTTTTTTCCCCCAAGAAAAAACGGCGGAAAATGCGGTTATTGGGCCCAATGAAAGCGGTCCGATGCCCGCCGACAAAAAAGCCCAGGACCAAAAGGGGGGCCTTATAATGTCCTTTTTAAAATATGGGTAAACATATTGGGAAGAAAAGGTAAAGTGTGAAAAATGAATTTTCCTTTAAAAGGGAAAAGCTGTAAAAGTTGAAAAATAAGGAAACATGTTTTTTTTTGAATTTTAACCATGGTTTTTTTTTACCTCAAATTTAAGTAATATTAGCTTTTAACTTTTTTTTTTTTCCAAAATTTTTATTTGTATCCCCTGCCCAAAAAGAGGGGAAAAAAAACCAGGGGGGTTTAATAATACGGGGGTTAAAAAACCCCGGGGAAAACAATCTTTACACCTTCCCAATATTAAAACATAAGCATTTTTACTTTTTTAAAAAAAAATTTGGAAAACCGTGGAAAAAAGGGGTTTTAAGAAAAAATTATCTGTTAAGGGAGGAAGGTTCAAGGGTTTTATTGTTTTTTAAAATTAAAAAAATTAAAAAA
>NC_051400.1:29987075-29987171 GCF_015228065.2 Penaeus monodon
AACCCCATTGGAGTGTTGTTGTGGGGGGGTTGGGGGGATGAATGTGGTTTTGGGTGTGGTTTTTTTTGTTTAAAAAATTTTTTTTTGGAAAATGTA
>NC_051400.1:29987282-29987867 GCF_015228065.2 Penaeus monodon
AAAAAAACGTGGGTTTTGGGGTTTTTTGATATGGTCCCTTGGGGGAGATATCCCCCCCCCAAAAAGGGGGGGCCCCGGGCCTCGTATGTTTCTTGGGGTTAAAGTAGGGAAAGAAGGCAAAAAAGGGGTTTTGAAAAGTAGATTGGCCCGGGGGCTGTAAATTTTTCCTGGGGTTAAAAAATGTTTAGTAAGGACGGCTAGTTTTTTTTTTGGGGGTCCTCCTGGTGGGACAGCTGTTTTTCCTCCAAAATTGTTTCTGTTTTTCCCAGGAGGCCTTGCCAAAGAAAAATTTGATAGCCCCGGCTTTCTGTTATGGATGTCCACCCGCTGGAAGATACTTTAAAATTTAAAAGGAAATTTGGGAAAACAAAAAATGTGTGAGGTTAGATTGTAAATTTTTTTTTCAAAAATTCTTTATATTGTTTTTAAATTTTTTAAAATTTTTATTAATTTTTTTTTTTTTTTTAACTTTTTGTTTTGGGTTTTTGTTTTAGTGTTTTTTGGGTTTTTTTGGGGGTTTTTGGTTGTAGGATTTGTAGAGGTTTTTTTGTTTGGTGTTTTGGGGGTTTTTTGTTGGGGGTTTTG
>NC_051400.1:29987947-29988542 GCF_015228065.2 Penaeus monodon
GTTTTTGTTTTTTTTTCTTTTTTGTCTTCCCTTTTATTTTCTTTTTTTTTTTTGGGGGAAAGACCGAATTTAAAGGCGACGCAAGATTACTGACCCTGGGGTTTGGAAAGGTTGGTAAGGGAAAGGAACTCCCTTTTCTTTTTTTTCGGGTCCCCCCTTTGGGCTGGGGAACAGGTTGGCCCCCCCTTTTTTGTTATGGGGGCAGGGAGCCCCAAGCAAAGCTGATAGCCCTTTCCTGGATGGTTTCCCCCCCGGGCTAAGATTTCACTTTTAATAGAGAAAAAAATTCCCCCAAAACCCCCCCCCCCCCTACGGATAGTTTTAAAGGGTTTATGGAAAAATGCATCCCCGGAGTTCCTCCACACCCGGTCCCTAACCCCCCCGCCCCCGGGGTTTTCCTGTTTCCAGGTTTAGGCGCCGAAAAGCAAGTTTTTTTTAGCGCCATCCTGAAAAGGGACTTGATTCGGCTTAGCGGGGCCCCCAACCCGTGGGGGTTTTGGGTTCGATCCCACTAATGAAACCCCGCAAAAAGGGCCAAGTGGGGGAAGAAAATAGACAGGGGGGGGTGGGAAAAAAACAGCTATAAAGGCGGAAA
>NC_051400.1:29988587-29989726 GCF_015228065.2 Penaeus monodon
CGGAAACCCGGGAATGATAAAGGCACCCGAAAAAGACCCGAACCTGAGGCAAAAAAAAGGAAAGTAAGAAAAAAAACACCCCCAAACAAGTAAGTGCCTTTTTGGAAAATTGGGTCAAGGGAAGGGTCGGAGGGAAAGAAGACCCCAGGGCCTTTCGTGTGTTCTTGGAGATCCTTTGCAAAAATGGAAACCTTAAGAGGCAATTTCAACGGCAAACAGGGGGTAAATTTTAGTGGCGCCCCCCGATTGGCCCTGTTCAACCCTTTAAATCACTGGTATTTTTGTGACTTGTTGGAAGGTTAAAAACCCGGGTAATTGTTAAAATTTGAGGAAACCGAGAAACTTGAATTGCCAAACCAATCGAAAAAAACCCCTTATGGAAAAAGGGCCCTAAAAAATCGGCTAAGCTTGAAAATTTAAAAGCCGTTGAAGAAAAGACGGTCGCCTGTGAAAACAGCAAAAAGGCTTTTCTTCCCTCCTGAAAACGAGTATTTTGGGGCCCTCAAACCAAACCCAAAATTTTAGGTGAAAAAATTGAAACAAGAAATTCCCCCCTTTACTTAAAGGCCTTCGAAAGGGGAAAATAACTGCCCCCCGATTTTTTTTAAGGGGAAAAGATTTTGAAAAAAAAAATTTTTTTTGTGGGCCAGAAAGGGAAAACCCCTGGAATTTTGTCCCAAAAGGGGGGTTTAACTTTCCATGGGGTTTTTTGTGACTTGCGAATGCGAAAGTTTAAAAGGAAAAAACCGGGCCTCAATCTGAGAACCCCCTTTCCCAGCCCTAAATCAACCCCAATTGCGTTTTTCCAGGGGTTGCGAAAGGCGAGCAAAACTTTCAGATTTTTTTCCCACCCAAATTATGAAGACCACCCCCTGGAAGGGAAAGCCAAAATTGATAACCTCCCCCCCACGGGAACCCTTAAAAAATTTAAATCAACCAAAAACAGTACAAGGGGGAAAAAAGGGAATTTTCCGGAAAAATTAAGGGCCCCTTGGATGAACGGTTGCATTTTTAATAGGAGAACCGGCCTAATCATGGGAAAAACCCCCCAAATCTCCCCGGGGTCCTTATTACGGCGATGCACCCCTTGAGGGAAAAGTTGGCAAGATTGGAAAAGGATATGATAACCCAAACCCCCA
>NC_051400.1:29989764-29990248 GCF_015228065.2 Penaeus monodon
CCCCTAAAGAAGGTGCATATACTAAAAGCGGCTACAAGGTAAAAACCCCCTGGGTAACCTTAACCTGCGAAACCGAACCTTTTGGGGAAAAAAGGGGAAAAAGGGTGTTTTCAAAGCAAGGAGGCCCCAATGAAGGAAATCAGTGACTCTTTAAAGTAAACTCCTACCGGGTGACCCAAACCCCAAAAAAACCGCTACCCTTTCGCCCCTTCTCCCTGATTTCCCTCAAAAACCTTGGGGGGAAACAGCTGGTCCCCCAGAAAGGGGGAACGCCCCAAAATAGAGGAAGTAGCTGGTGGGCTTGACCGAAAACCCCCCCCCAAAAGGGAGCTGGCCCCTCCCCAGTCTCCGGCAAAAATTTTAATTATTTTTTTTAAAATAATAAAAAACTATTTTTTGGGATGGAAAATTTTGGGGTATTTAGAATTTTAAATTAAAATTATATGGGGGGGGGTGGGGATAAGAAAGAGAGGGTAAAATTTCC
>NC_051400.1:29991753-29992453 GCF_015228065.2 Penaeus monodon
TTTTCGGTGTTGCGGGGGGGTTTTGGCATGCTGCATGCATGTGTGCCTATTTCTGTATCCTGTCTGTGTTTTTGCCTATTTAAGTTGTACTTGGATTTTTTTTTTTGTAGTGTGATGTCAATTTAACAAACTGAATAATATTTTTTTGTGCGGGTAACTAAAAAACCTAAAAATAAACCCAGAACACAGAATTTACCTTTTCTTTACATTGCAGGGCCAATATGTATGACGGTTTGTTTGGGTTTTTGGAAATCAAAACTTTGCCTACAGGGGCAGGGCTTCCTCCCCCGGTGTGGACACCCCCCTCCCTATTTGGCATCCTTTGGCATATATATCATGTCTCCTGGTTTTCATGCATGGGATTGCACAATACTAAATCTCTTTTTTTAGCAAGGTGAGTTTAAAACCGTCCTTTTTGAGATTATGAGTTAGAAAGGGGAAAATGAAAAATTTTTAATAAAAATTAAATTTGGATAGCTTTCTTATGTATATGTTTTTCTGTTTTTCTCAAAAAAAAATGTTATATATTAATTTTGTATATTTTGATGGTTCACTTTTTGTTTCATATATTTGTATTTTTCTATTTTCTTCCCACAAAATTCCAGGGTCAAATGGCTTATTTTCCCCTTTTCATATTTTTGTTTCTCTTTTGATAATTTCTGTGCACTACTTTCAACCTTGATTATTTTCAGGGAAAAGG
>NC_051400.1:29992482-29992787 GCF_015228065.2 Penaeus monodon
GTACCAAAAAAAGAAGTAGCATTTCTGTTATTATTCCTTTCCATTTTTTTTGCGGGCTCAGCAGAAACTCAAAAAAAGTGCAGCAACTGCCATATTGATGATTACCCCAAGGTTCGCTTTTAAAGACCAAAGATAAGGGAAGCCAAGAAAAGAATTGCAATCCCAAACCTTTTAAGCTTCAACAAAGGAAAATGGAGATTTGTAAGGAAAAGAAGCCCGTAGGATGGTGAGCCAAAAATTAAGGTACTTTGTCAGGTACTTGCAAAAATCAGGCTTTGGGTGTCAGTGTAAGGATGTGCTTTGCA
>NC_051400.1:29992886-29992956 GCF_015228065.2 Penaeus monodon
GGAATATTTACATAATATTTTTGCCCCCCCGGCCCCTTTTCTTGTACACACCCAAAAAAAACAAACCCCA
>NC_051400.1:29993040-29993557 GCF_015228065.2 Penaeus monodon
CATGTATATTTTTAAAACCCATGACAAAATTTTGGGGTTAAAGAGATTTAAACTGATTATTTTCTTTCTCATTACGATGGATTATGATAAAAAATACGTAAATTTCCAGAAAGTCTAGTATTTTGGAGTTTAGAATCTGCACAGTGTAGAATTGCCCCTATTTTGTAAAAGTTAGCTAAAGGATTTTGATATTAAGTTCTGTGGATTTCTGTCAATGGAAAATGTTCTGTTGTTTTCTCTTCTGTTTCACATACACCATTATGTTCCTACCCTTTCCCTCAAACTAAAGTGATAAATTGGATGCTTTGATCATTACTTTTGATTTTTTTTTGGGTTTAATTTTATGTGAGTCATCATACAATTTTAAAATTTTTAAGTTACCCCAATTTTTCCCTCTGGTTGGTGAAATCCTACAATCTACCATTATAAATTAATGTTCCTATTTTGCTGTAAAAGTTATTACACAAATCTCTAAAGGGGGTTTTTGCCCTTTGGGGTTTTTTTCAAATACTGGAAA
>NC_051400.1:29993588-29994796 GCF_015228065.2 Penaeus monodon
GCCAGACAACCCCATAAATAGTTTTGGGTTTCCAGTATAAAATAGTTTGAAAAAAATATGGAAAGCCAAGTCTCCCCAAAGGGAGAAAAAATTTTTAATGATGTGAACACAATGGACATCTTTGAAATACCAGGAATGAAAAATTTATCTGTAAGATTTCCCTGTTTTGGTCACTTTATTAAATCACATTTCATTCAGTTGTAGTTTGATTGTAGGGGAAGTGAGTCTTAATTTTTCTAAGTTGAAAAAAAGATTTTATATTGTTTGAGAGAATAAAAACTAGGTTTATTTAAAAAGGGGGATTTTAATTGTTTTTTTAGTACATAAAAGTAAATGAAAAATATAAAGCTGCCCCAATTCCCTGTTTTGGATAAGTTAGGGATATTTTTTCCCCTCTATTCTTTTTATTGATGGAATTGTTTCATGTCTGGGGGAAAGAAAAAATTCATGTTGCAGGGTCGTTAACTCTTGTGATCTCATTATTTTTTTATTGTTGTGATGGTTGAAGTCAGACTTTTAGTATTTGACAGCAGTATTTACTTTTTGGGCTTTGTCAAAAGGTTTAAAATAAAGAGGGGAGGCCCACTGAAAAAATGAACTGGAAAGGTGGGAGTATGTTTGTAAATTATTTCAAGTACCTCAATTCCTGATCCTGCGTTTGATATTTCTTTATAGAAAGGGGAATTTTCATAAATGTTTTGTATTCCCCCAAAAGTTAAATATTTTGTATTTTTTTTTGAGTATATATTTTTTAAAATCCATGTGCTGTAGGAGTTTTGCTGTGTACATAATGACAATTAAAAAATGGAATAGAAACCTATCTTTTGAAAGATGGATAGCTAGATAAAATGATTTTTTATAAAATCTTTTTTTTTTTTTACATGCATTAGTAAAATCTGTTGCTTGGTCTCAGATTTGATTTATTTTTAAGGTGTTCTATGAAATGAGGGGCAGTGTATAGAGTTTTTATAACTAAAATGGAAAGCATTTAGGTGAAAAAATGCTGATTGAATTTTTCCCGATTGATTTGTAAGGGAAAAATGTAGGGACTCAAAGAATGTATGCAAGCTTCCTAATGTATAATTGTTGTCAAAAGGGTTTAAAATCTTTGTGCTAACCATTCTTGTGAAGGTATAGGAAAAATGTCACTTTATTTGTGCAAGATGGAACTAAAAAATAAAAGGGGAAAGGAAAAAACCTTTAAATGG
>NC_051400.1:29995080-29995146 GCF_015228065.2 Penaeus monodon
CAAACACTGCATAAAAGTACTGACCAGTTCAAGTAGTAATCACTCATCTACTAAAGGACTCGCCCT
>NC_051400.1:29995170-29996286 GCF_015228065.2 Penaeus monodon
CTGAAAAAAGGGTGGAGGATATTCAGGATATTTTTTTTTTTGCCAATAAAATTTTGGGAGTTGATGCTTCAGAAAAACTTTTGAATTTTTTAGTTATTTGGTTCTAGAAAATTTTTAGTGGGGGCCCTTTTTACTTCTTTTTTAAATAGGAAAAAAAGAATAAAGGAAAAAATATATGTTTTTTGGATTAATGGAATGGGCTATTGTATAATTTCCTTTTAAATGGTATAATTTTTTATTTTATTCTTTTGCTTTTCCTCTTTTTTTTATTGATGGAATAAAGTTTTGAAAGTTATAAAAATGGGAGAGCTCATTTAGCAAATTTTTTCTTGGGACAGCAAAAACAATTTTTAAAATCAATTTTTTGTTATGAGTCTGGTTCTCAAAACTTGTAATATTCCAGTAATCATTTTAAGTGCCATCATCTCATTGTAAAAGTGAAAAAGTTCCGGTATTGTAACAAAAACATTGGGAAGGTTATACTACCCCTTTTTCAATAAAAATCCCGAGCAGTTTTTTTATTAGCATTAGCAAATAGTGAAAGTTATTCTGCGATTGAGGTTGCCTATTATTTCGAAAAGTTTAGTTTGTTGTGAAAAGATAAAACTCAGTGAGTTTTTTTTTTATAACAATGTTTAGTTTAACTTTGGAAAAGAATTTTTGTGATGTCATGGACATGGGGTTCTATTTCTCATTAAAAAATGAAATTTTGTCATATTAGCTATATCAACAAAAAGATACGCACAGCAAAGGGATATTGGGTATCTTTAAAGTGATGTACATCACATGGGTAATTATTTTTAAAAATACAGAGTACTATTTGCTTAATAATGGGTCCATTACTAATTTGGCCTTAGATAAAAAATTATTCTCCTTACTGTAAGTATCCATTGGTAAATAATTTAATAGCAATTCTCTTGGAAAACATTTTTGCCTGCAGTGGCAGGCAAATTCAGGGCCTTTTTATAAACTGCACAGGGGAATATGTGGACAGACCATGTGACAGATCTCTACACCATTTTAACTTTTGTAATGATTTGTTTACTAAGTCAGGGGTTTTTCAAAATTTTAGGCTTTCCATACTGGGGTTCAAGCTCATGTTCAGGGGGTTTCCAC
>NC_051400.1:29996492-29998138 GCF_015228065.2 Penaeus monodon
CCCATTCCCCGCCCTGCCCACACACTATCCACACACACATTACCCCCCCCCCCCCAAAAACACACCACATTTGTACATATGAAAAAAACAAAATGCGTTGTGATAAAAAAAAAGTTTGAAGAACCATGTATAAGACACACAGAAAAACATGCACACTTAAAAAAGAAAATTAATTATTCGCAAACAGATATTGGACCTATGTATTAGTCTTCCTACTTTTTGGGCTATGTTTTTTATAGGGGGCTCTTTTGGAATTTTCTTTCAACTAGCAAATTCTGCAATTTCCAGTAATGAGGGGCCATGTTTATGTAGTTGCATTTAATTATCATAATTTCATCAGTGATAATGATGATAATAAATTTAAAGTAAAGATAGCTTAATGCTAGCATTAAAACCCCTGGTGGTTTTTGAGGGCATAGGGACCTGGCTACCTCAGTATTAATGTATTTAAAATAAAATTTTTTTCCATAGAAGCTTGCTTTTTATTTTTTCTCTGCATAACTGCTTAAAAGTTTTGATGGCAATACTAATAAGTATATCCAGTTTTATGTGCTGTTTTTCTTTCTGTATTTGTAGCTGTTACTTAATTTAGGTATCTATTAAAAGATTTTACTATTAGTATTTGATTTTTTTTGAGAAACTGGATTCTGATTTGCTGAAAAACATTTAGGAAATAGTGGTTCTATATTAAAAAATTTTTTAAAAAGGAAAAACTATAAATTGTGTGTATTTTTCGATGGCTGTGAAATTATGCAGAATCATACCATGAACAAATTCTCATGCTGCTGGATACTTGAATTGTATATTACCACATATTGAGTTAAAGTGTAAGGTTTTTTTTAGTTTCTTAAATACCCCTTGATAGTATTAGGTAGTTACAACTTAAAAAAAAAAAAGCTTTTGTCTTTTTTGTTTTTTAAATTTTTCTGGGGATAAGTTTTGGGTCTAGGGTTCGTTTAAAACGTTTTTTCTTACTTGTTAAAACTCAAATTTGTTTATAAATTTTAATAAGAAAAAACTAGGGAAATAATAAAAAAATGCAGAGCTAAAAAATAAAAGATAGAACAATTTTAATATATTTTAAGGGAAACATAATAGAAAAAATGTGTTGTTCAGCTCTCCCTCAAAGGGGTCTTTAAGCTTACCATTAGAGAGTTACAGTTTTAAAATTCCATAGCAATTTAAATTGTTGACTAATTCCATTATATTTTAAAATTTCTAAATGGAATGGCTTAAAACCAAGTATTAGCTTTAAAGCTAAACTTTTTACTTAATATTGAGAAAAGTAACACTCTTCCTGTCTTTATGTAAAAGGGCTAACCCGATTGATAGAGGGAGATAAGATATTTTTGGGGATGGGTATATTTTTTTTTGAACTTCTATTGGTGTTTAAATGTTTAATAAAGTTTTAATGTGTGGGGGTTTACTATTTGTAAAATTTTTCTTATAACATTGTTTTTATATTTGATATTTCATCTTATTTTTTTTCGCTTTACATTTTTTGTTATGATTTTTTTTATCTCAAGAATACAAAGTGTTGCCAACGGTTTGATTAGGGAAACCCGGACTGATTCTTGCAGAAGTTACAGAATGAAAAGTTGTGTATATACCACATTAACCCCATGCAGTCATGAAAATCAAAGTTT
>NC_051400.1:29998217-29999594 GCF_015228065.2 Penaeus monodon
AAAACCCCTTTTTTTTCCCTTTTTATTTTTATAAAAAATTTTAATGATTATAAAAATTATTAACACACTAATAGTAATATAAAACTAAAGAAAATGTTTTTAAAAATTGAGGGAAAAAAGGGAAAAAGTGAGGGGGTATACTGTAATTGACTCCTCGTAAATATGTATTTTTGGGGGGCCTTTTTGTGATTGTGAGATTATGATAAAGACAAATTAAAAACTAAACCACCTTTGGGATGGATGTCTTACATGCTGTCCATTCGGCATTGGGGTTAAAATATGTGTCAGTGTTCCGAAAATGGAGTACTACCTGTGTGTAAACCTTTTTTTTTTATGGATCCAGGTAGGTGTACTATATCTCCATTTTTAAAAATCAATTTTTTGGAACTCATAAACATTTATCATGTTTGCTGCCTAGGGACCAACCCTGGGTGGTCTTCTAGCTAAAGTCTTTGTTCAGAGGGAAGCACATAAAATGACACTTCCCCACAGATTTTGTAACATTTTAAAGCTGGAGATAAACCCCTTTTGTTTCTATTCAATTTTGGTAATATTCAATAAACTGGGGGCTAGTCTTGCCCTTTAAACCCCTTTTTTAATGTGTTTGTTTTTTAAAAACTAAACATTATAATAGTACTGTAGTTTTTCTGAGGTACCCAATTAAAAATGGATATATTTTACGTTAAATCCATAAATTTATTATCTATGTACAGTGTATAGATAAACTAGTTTTTGAGTGAAAAGGAATTAGGAAAATTTCAATAATGTACTGGTTTTTTCAAACAATAGCATTCAGGTTGTTCTAGGGTTACTAGGAATATTTTCTCTACTTAATTGTTTTTTGTTTTTTAAACATCTTCAACCTTTAATTAGTTTAAAATATACACTATACCTACTGTACTTTACTTACCTTAAGGGTTTTAAAAAGGGGAATTACGTGCCAAAAAAAATGTTCTCAAAAAGTGATTTTGTAGATTTAGAGGGGGAAAAGGAAATTTTAAATTTTTTAAATGAACTAATATTTTTTACTTGATGGATTAAGAGGCATTTTTTGTAGATAGGAAAATATGTTCATGGATTTGTAAACTTGACACCTAAAATTTGTTTTGTGTATTTCAGTACACTAAATACCAAAGGTCATTTGTTGTAAACAAAAATTATCATGTGTTTTTATTTTGTATGTCTTTCACAAATTTTGGGCCCAAAAAAAAGTGAAGGGTTTTTTGAAGATTTTTTGTTATCCTTTAAAAATTAAACTAATCCTTGTAGAGTCTCACTTCTTGTGGCCTTGGCAATAAGGTAAAAAAAAAATTTTGAACAAAAAACCTTATTATGGTGTCGCCCTTTTTCTGGTTTTTAAAATTTGCTGAAAAATCC
>NC_051400.1:30000926-30001021 GCF_015228065.2 Penaeus monodon
CCTTTTCCCCTCAATAAAAAATTTTTTTTTTCATTTTTTTCTACCCGAATAGTTCTATATATATGTAATTTTTTTATACATATATTATAAATTGA
>NC_051400.1:30001494-30001809 GCF_015228065.2 Penaeus monodon
TTTTTGATATAAATATATATTGGGGAGGAGGTTGAAGAAAGAAAAACAGAAGGAGATTGGGCCCCCCAATTGGGGAGTTTTTTAAGACCCCCCCCCCCATATAAAAGGGAGAGGGTGGGGAGTTATTTTGGGGAAAAATTTGTTTAAAGAATTTAAGATTGAAATTTTTCTGTCAAAAAACAAAAGGTTTTACTTTAAATAAAAAACAGGGGAGGAAAATTTAAGGAGAAAAACCAAAATCAAAGGTTTGAGGGGAAAGTGAAAAAGGGGTAGGGATTTTATTGGTAAATTAAGTTAACATACCAGAGGGGGATT
>NC_051400.1:30002145-30002229 GCF_015228065.2 Penaeus monodon
AATCAGAGATCTTAGCTGTCCATAACTGCATAATTATTGCATTATGATCCTTCTACATTGCACATCCACCCCACACCTTCCTAT
>NC_051400.1:30003298-30003885 GCF_015228065.2 Penaeus monodon
TTGTGTAACAAATTGATCCAATTACAATCTTGCCACAGTTAAAATTCTCTACATTCAGTATAAACATTGTATCTTGTTTCATGCAACTTTTGCAGGCTTTAAGATATTAACCAAGTTTTAGAAATATTCCCCTGCACTTGCAAAAACAAGTCAGTACCGGAAATATTTACCAATAATCTCATTACTATATTTTTCTCCATCTACTTAATAAATGTAAAAACCAAAATCACTTGGATCTTAAAAGCATTTGGCTTAGACTTTCCTAAATACAACTTCAATGCTATTCATTATTAGTTTAACCTTATGTATCTAGATTGAAATATCGCTTGGTCTGAAGTCCATGACCCTTACCCTATCTATACCCAGCCTGCCTTGCATATCTTTAAGTGGCACTATAGTGCGAAAAAAACTAAATGTTTATAAGTACTTTTGCGCCTGTATGTTTTCTATTAGCAGGTCTTTGAATCTTTGATGTTTCAATGCTTGATACTGGGGTTTCACCTTTTCTGAAGACCATTCTTAATAGCCAACACACCAGTTATATAAAAAGACATTAACACTCCTCCCTTTTATTGGCAATGGGCTTA
>NC_051400.1:30003909-30004831 GCF_015228065.2 Penaeus monodon
GTTTTGAATCTGGAAGTACCGCAGCTCTAAATGTCCTTTGGCCAGAGAGGGTTGACCACTCTCAGCTCGCCAGTCACAGTAAACTGTTTCTTTTGCAGGTAATTTCTTTGTCAAGAACTTGAGGTACCTGTTGGTTAAAGAAAGATGCATTAGAAGCACAAAATTCATCCTTGCACCCCTCAATGAAAGAAAAAAAAGATCAGAATAGTGGATGTGAGTTTGTCCTCATTGCCACTGCCTAAGCCAAATATTTACGAATCATGTGAAAGGATAAATACACAAAAGTACCACAGTTACACTACTTCTTTGCAACAGGATTCTGAATGTAGTTGTGATCTTGTGTTTGCTGCGCTCCCATGAACTCGGTTGCCGAAGTTGTTTTTCTCTTGCCAGCCCCTTAATTTATTCTGCAGGAACCTTCCTGTAGGCAAAATGTTTTTGGTCATCATCTATATAATAAAATGTTTTTTGGAAATTAGGTTCTCATAAGTCAGTAAAGTTGGTATAATTTCCGGTCAGCATTGGCCAACGGCCTTTGTCCTTTAAACAACACATGTCTACTAAAAATATACATTCTTTATTCATATATATAGATATTTGTCTTAAGCTTCCTTAACATTTTTCTCATGATTTCTATATATTAGTGCATGAAACTGTAACAAACCAACCACATATAGCTTACAAAATCGGCAATATTCATAATCATCCTCCACGGGCTGCTTGCAGTCCACGCAGATTTTTCATCTTATCTTCTTGCACGTACAATGTTTCTTGCCCTTCGCCAACTTGCTCAGCACTTTTCGGCCTAGGCTTCTTGCCTGTCAGTGTTAGGGTCTTCTTTCCGCCAACCTTGGGTACTGGGGCTACGCCGCTGGTGTCTTTGCCTATCCTTTGCTGCAGCCTCCTTCTTGCTGCATGAGAG
>NC_051400.1:30004868-30008838 GCF_015228065.2 Penaeus monodon
GGTGGCTGAAGCCTTTGCATCTTGCCTTGGCTCTGTCTTGCTTTCCGCAGCTGCTGGCTTGGCATCCTTTGCATTGCCCTTTGCAAATTCTGGCTTTGCTTCTGTCATTGGCAGCCTTGGCAGCCTTGCAGCAGGTCCTCAGCCTTGCCTCCTTTGTCGTCCAGCTGGGCGCTTGAACAGCCTTGGCCTTGGGCTTAGCATCAGCCTTGGTTTGGCATCAGCTTTTAGGCTTGCATCACCCTTGCAGCTTGGGCTTGTCATCAGCCTTTGGCTTGCATCACCTTTGCAGCTTTGGGCTTGCCATCAGCCTTGGGCTTAGCATCACCCTTGGCTGCAGCCTTGCGCTTGGCGTTCACCCTTGGCTGCAGCTGCTTTGGGCTTGGCGTCCACCCTTGGGCAGCGGCCTTTGGCTTAGCATCGCCCCTTGGCAGCCGCTGCTTTGGGCTTAGCGTCACCCTTGACAGCGGCAGCTTTAGGCTTGGCTCACCCTTGGCAGCAGCAGCTTTAGTCCTGGCTCTCGGATCTTGGGCTTTTGCCTCGGTCCTTGTAGCCTTTTGCCTCCTTCGGCTTGGCCCTGCTGTCAGCCTTCAGCCTTGGTGCAGCATCCTTTGCACCTGGCTTGGCCTTAGCAGCATCCTTACCTTCGCCTTTGCGGCTTGGCCTTTAGCAGCCTTGGGTGCTGCATTCCTCATCCTTGCCCTCAGGCACCTTTGCTGGTTTGGGCTTTGCTGCAGCACCACCCTCAGCCCTTTGCTGCTTGGTCCTTGGTGCAGGCCTGGGCGATCTTTGCCTTCTGCTTTGCTGGCTTGGGCTTGGCCCCACCTTCAGTCTTTTCAACGGTTTGGGTTTGCATCTTACCCTCTGCTTTGCTGCTTAGGCTTATCAGTCTTGGGGGCTGCATCTGCTTTAGGCTTTGCCGCGAGCAGCTGCTGCAAGGCTTGGCAGCCTTTGCCTCGGCCAGACTTGCACACTTTTGGGCCTTCTTCTGGGAGGCTTATCCTGCGTGGAGATAGAAGATTGAATGAAACTCTTGTACTCAAAGATAAATATCACAATGAAACAAAGTTCATCAGTCAAGATGGTGGTTTGGTCAGCCTTTTGCACTGCCTCTTCCAATTAACACCTATATGCATAAGCTAGAATGTTTTCAATGAATATATGGTAATTAAGAGTTCAAAATATGTAAAAGAGATATTCCTAAAGATCTTCATATTCATCTACCTCATTGTCTATTTTACCCCAAAGTAATCCCAGCCATACAAAGATACCTGTGAGGCTTTCAACAAGGAACTATTCATTACTTAAGCTTCCGTCAATACTTTACATCTTGTTAAAGCATTTAATCATAACAGTAACATTATCAAACAATCCCTGCCACATACATTCTGCATCAAAGAAAAGCGTCAAGATATTCTAACAGAAGTATACTTGGATTCCTTCCCCATTGCAGGGAGTTGTTCTAGCTACATAAGGCCAAATACAGCAGAGCTTTGATATTCTTTAATAAAATGCAAGACGGAACTGTCCTGGTGCAGGTGCATGGTCTTGTACATTGATCCATTTGTGTAGTCCTCTAATCGATGTTTGTTATTATAGAAGATCATTTCTCATAATAACGTTTAAATTAACATTAACCTTCCCTCTCAATAGTCAATACAACCCACGTCAGTACATTAATTTCCCAACTGACAATCTATGAATTACTTTGGAAAATGTTGCAAAGTAATATCAAACTTTTTATTTGCAAAGGAAATGAACATTCTTGTTTATTCTAAACAAGAAACACATTCCTGAAACAAAATTGTTTTTTTTTTTTTTGAAACACTATTCACGAAGTTTGAATTTGTATTGTCAATAGTAACACTTCATGGGCGATTTTTCCCCAGCTTCAGAACGTCAAGAATTTAAAAACCCAAAGAGCGTTTCTATAGCCAATGCAAGAACACAACCAAATGACGGGAACCACAATAAAAAATTGAATCGGAGAGCTGCGTTCTACTTGTTTATGCTCGCCTCACCTCGTGTTTCCAAGCGGAGTCGCACGTTCGTCGCCTCGCACTTTTCGCTAATGCTCGGTCCGATTTCACGTCCTTCCTACTTGAAAAACCCCTTGCAACACCGCGTGACGGGATATCGCACTACACTCTTACTTGGGACAGTTTGAAACCTCTTGCTTGGACACTCCTTGCAACCTCGCAATGTCGAGCACATGTTTTCCAACACCTAATATAAACCGGTATTTTCGCCATTTTTCCTCCTTTAAATCCGCATAAATACACTTGAACGAGATTATAAACCAACTCTATATAACTTCTTCCGCGTGATTCCCCATTGGTAAAAAAATACCAAAGTCTCGTTTTCCCGTCGAAAGCGCGAATCGGCCGAGCTTACCTCAGGCATCTCTCGATATTCCGCTGAAAAAGGACGGCCACAGCAGCCCGGGAGGGACTACTACTACGCGACCGGCACGAAATCCACTCGAACGATTTTTCGCCTCTCTTGGGGCCGGTTTATTTTTTGTTTTTCGATTTGTCGTGCGTCGTGTGTTGTATTCTGTATTGTAAACATTTTTTATTGTAAGAGACTGTATTTGTTTTAGATGCGTATTTTTTGACGATATCGATGGATTGTGAGTCATCAAACCTATATTAGTCTCTCAGTTTCCACCGACGATTAATGTTTTTTTTTCATGAGCTCATATTTGACTGTTCTGCTCTAGTTTTATTTTTATATTTCATTATCTACATTTTTTTAATAGTTCTGAAATAAAGTGCAAAACCATACATCAGATAACCAATCGTAACGCAAATGAACCCCCAGAAAGAAAAAACGAGTTGCAATTAATGCATTAATCCAATCCGAACAACCCCCACCAATTTACCATGATTAAAATGATAAAACTGCATCTGCAACCGCCACCCACCAACCTGTCCGGTCCTAAGAACCCAATGAAGACCGCACGTTTAAAAGGACCCGAAATACCGTAGAAGCCGAGTTCTTGACAATTCTGGTCGAGTGCAGGTTGGAGAGTGCGCAGCCGTCCTGGGATAGACTTCCATTGTTGTTTGGGTTTTCCTTTATTATATGCATTTTTTAAGGGAAATGTAGTATATCTAGAAATTTCTTGCGGGCTTTGCGTGAGAAATGTCTAAGGAGAGTTGGTGGGTAGATAGAAGCGCCAGGAAGGTAGACTGGGGTGTAGAAAAAGGTCGGAAATTGGGAGAGGAAGAGTCCGGTGGTGTCTGGAGATTCCACGATCGAGGACACGAATAGGAGAGAATTGTCATTTTCTTCCTCATTTTCGTCTCTCTCCGCTCTCGTCGCTCGCCCGCGAACATTTAAGCGACAAACGACTCCTCTCACAATCGGGGTGTAACTAGTGCTGGAAATATTTAGTGTTGAAAAGGGTTGGCATTTAGGGCGTAGCAGGAGTGCAATATAAGGGCAGGAGGGGGCGTCTGTTAGCGCGTCCTTCAGGTGGGTTTTTCTTTGGTTCCGTTTGGGGTTCTCTGTGACAGCTTCAGGGTTTTTGGGCTCGCTTTCCCTCCGCCCACTTAAATGTTTATTTGACATTGTTTGAAAGTGTGCTCTCCTTTTTTTCTAGCTCTGAGGGAATTTGTTTCACGTTTGGGGTATGGCAAGAATGTGAGCCTGGGGCCTGTGCCTGAGGGCTTGTAATTCCTCTTGCTTTCAGGTATTGTGACAGTAGTTTATCCCTTAGTTATTCTGTGATGTTATTCTTTTTTGTCCCGTTTGTCTGTGAGACGGCAGTGTTGGTCCTTGAGGTGTGAATACCCAGACGTGTACGACTCGGGTGAAGATTAATTTCATCAGCTTTTTTCATGGCCCCAATATACTTATTGGAAACTTCACTCTCTCTTTTTTTTTTTCTCCAAGCTAAATTCTAACTAAATTTGGTTTAAATATTTTCTTGCATAGAATTGTACTCTCTTGAAATTTTATTATTTTT
>NC_051400.1:30008889-30009253 GCF_015228065.2 Penaeus monodon
TTTTTCTGCAATTCGATCCATTTCTTAATTTTTATATACAAGGGAACGCCAGTGGGGGGCGAGGTCTGTCATGCAGGTTAAGTTCATTGGTTAACTTTTTTCTTTTTACTGCAATGAATAGACTTGATTAAATTGATGAGTAGTAATATACGAGGATAGTATCGACATACATCACATATCACCACGTTGCAAGCATCAGAGTTCTTAAAGCTTAATATTGATCTAGTGGTATTGATTGCAAGAGGATTCCTGCAGTTGCTTTGTTTTCATGGTCTTATTTGTCACTTTATGATTGTTATTTTTTATTATTGGACACATCTAGTAGTCTTTTTGATTGAGCATATAATATTCCCAAGGGAGAGGC
>NC_051400.1:30011138-30011379 GCF_015228065.2 Penaeus monodon
GTAGATAGAATTATTGTATTTAGAAATGGATTTAAAACAAACTAATTTTGTATCTTGACATATATTAGGAAACAGTTTCAGCTTCTATAAGATCAGCACTTATATATGCCCGACTTTATTTTTCAACAGTTTGGAAAATATATTTATTTTGAATATTAATGTGATCTTGGGATCAAGAGTCAAATGTAAAGCCTAATATTGTTTACAGTGGATGGATGTACATCCTATGATTCATGTTTCG